>NC_022026.1:32188049-32222252 GCF_000317375.1 Microtus ochrogaster
AGTTCCAGGACAGGCTCCAAAGCCACAGAGAAACCCTGTCTCGAAAAACCAAAAAAAAAAAATGTTCTTATACATGACATAAAATAAGCAAATCTTTTTTTTAAGGACTAAAGATACTCCAAGGTAAATTAGCACTGAGATCAGCAAAATTCTTACTCCCCATAGCTACAGAGCTCTAATCAGGCAACTTAGTAGAAAATCTATGACATGGGTGTGTTTTCTGAGAATTTCAGTTTGCACAACTTATTTGTATTTATTTCAATGACAAGAAAGTCTCAGCAACTTTGAGGCCAACCCAGTCTATAAATAGAGAAACCCTATCTTGAAAAGAAAAAGAACCTCACCAAAGGTAGTGTAATTATCTAAAAATGTTTTTCTAGCTTCTCAAGTGCCTAATTTATTGTCCTTCATGTGTAATATCTCTTTTCATTGTTAAGCACTATTTATTTCCTAAAGGAGTTGAATAAGTCAATTTTTTGATGTCCCTAAAAGTCCATATGTTGAATGCATATCTGTAATATGATGGTATTGGAGACGAACATTTGGAAACATGTTTAAGGTTAGATGAGGTCACAGAGTAATGTGAGGTATCCTACGATCTGTGTCTTGATAAGGAAACATAATCTCTCTTCTTCCCAATTTTTTGTTTCCTTTCTTTCTCTCTCTTGAGGTCTGAACAAATAAGAAAACATAAAAACACAGACTGAGATGCATACTGCCTACAAACACACAGGTATCAGATGGAAACTTTCTACACAGTTGACCTTGAGCTTCCTAGTCTCTATAACTGGTAGACAAGAATGTACGTGCAATTTGTTATGGACACTCAAAGGAATTAAGATGCTCACAAAATTAAATTGAATGCAATTCAAAATAAGTAAAGTAGATGACAGATTAAGATTATCAAAGAAGTCAACAAAAACAACTTGCTCTTTGTTAGTATTCAGGAATTTCCAGTGGCCTGCTCTCAGGGATGGGACAAGGACAGGAAATATTATCTTCATTCACCAAGATAGACAGTGCAATTGCTACTGCATTCTCCCTATGTGCATGTACTATATTCCCTTATGAAAAGTGAGTACCATCTCACCTCTCTCTCTTTTCTTTCTGCTCTTGCTCAGAAGCTGCCTCTGCACACCACCCACTAAACCTCTCACATGGTTCTGTTGCATGATGAAACTTTGTGGAGTCCCTTGGCTCCAATCTGCCCAGGTACCTTCTACCATTAAATCATTACATTCTTTAGGTACCTGAAACACACAACTATTGATGCTTTGGATTAAAATTTGACTCTACTCAGTAGCAGTCAAAGACAACAATGAACATATTGGATAATATAGGATTAATGGTAAAAGAATAAATGAATAAACACACATTCTGCCCATTACCAAACTTGCTCTGGATACATAACACAAAAATATAGAGACAGTGGAAAAGCTCCCAGAGCCAACCCAAAAATATGTCTATTGTGATAGTAGGCGTATGGAAGCTTCAGTTTTTTAGCAAATGTCATTAAGGCCCATCATTTTGACCATGCCGAGACACAGCCCTCATCCTTTCTCAGATTTTAAAAATGTCACTCTGCTTCTGGATGAATACAAGTCAATAAAGGGTCAAGTGTTTAAAAATTTTGTTATCCAATTTTGCTGAAATGATGCTACTTCAGATTGAGGGAAACTGTTGTCAATCACCCACCATGAAGATACAGGTAAACTTGTCATTTTTAATAAACCTGGAAACATCTAGGCAGAAACAACTTAAGATTTCTGAAAAGACAGAAATTAAAATACTGTCACAGTATTCTTTCAAGCTTGTGTGTGGACCACAGATTTTTGTCATAAATTTTTTTTTTTGCTATTCCATTAGTTAGGTATGCAGTAAGAATGTTTTACATTTCTTTTAGAATCCTAGAGTTCAGATCTTACAGGTTCTAGACATCTATCAACAACAGACTGGAATACAGAGAGTCTATCTGTGAGGTCAGAACTTGAGATTTTCCTTGTCTAAGTTGCTCATTCTAAAAATTCAATATAAACATTATAATTATGGATTCATTTGTTCAGGCCCTTGGTTTATATACATGCTCAATAATGAACCCTAGCATAAAATACAGACTGAGTGATCCCTGCTATATCACAGGGAGCCCATCAGTCATAATAAAAAAGCAGTCCTCTGGTCAGCGATGTTGATGGTGAAGAAAGGAGGCAATGTAAATGTGCAAGAGGAGGATATGGTAAAGGGCATCTGTATCTTGTTGTGTAGCTAAAACTGCTCTGCATAATGAAGCCTTTTAAAAAGATAAATAGACAAAACTAAATTTTAATATGTAAACTTTCTGATTAGCTACATTTAAATTAATTGACATATTACTGTTTCATGAGAAAAGAAAGGTAAGGAAAGAACAAGGTAGACTGAAAATAATATTTTTAAATTTAGAATCCTTGTCCAACTCTCAATGCCCCCAAATACTGTTAAGCTTTTAAGTACATGTTTTTGCTTTTATTTTATTTTTCAAAATTCTTCCCAAGTATTTCCTGGACTAATTGTCACTTTATGAAATAAGTTGCCATATATATGCAGGTAACCATGGTATCCTTCATATTATCTGCATAATGCATGTGTAATTCATTCCTATGCAAAAGATAATTAGAATGTAGCATAATGCCATCTCTCCTGAAGCATCACTATTCTATGAAGCATATACAGTCAAATTATACATGCCTCTCTAATGGGGGAGAAAAGAAGAAAGAGAAGACAAAAATAATTTGTTTAGTATTATCTGATGATAGTACGACCACAGAATCAGTTGGAAATAGTCTGAAATACCCTCTGACTTGCAGATTCCTCTCCATTCTAATCTGTGTTACTCACTTATGACCAAAAGGTGGCAGTGTTCCATCTATTATGAGTTTGGCATTCAGTCCTCGGTACTATAGTCAATCTGTAATGTTCTCCACTGGAGCTAGCAAGGCATGCATCATTAGCCATTCTGCTTTGCAGGCCCTGATCAAGAGGATCAGACCAGCAGCCTCACTGACATAACTCATTAGGAAACTGTTGTAAATAAGAATCTTGGAGAGAAGCATAAGAGCAGGTTAAATCAGCTCCCCCACCTTAGAAGAAAAAGAAATCTTTGTGGCTGACCTGCTGTTGTGAAGAAAGAAATTCTATTTGCATCACAAAAGATGGAAGCATTCCACCAAACTCCGGGACAGCTTTGGCAAAGAGACTGGCATTCCATTCATTTTTCTCTAGGAATCTCTTCTGAGCAAGGTGAGCTCAGATTTATTTATTCTTAGGAGTGTGACTGAAATGTTTTCCTATTCACCTGGTCAGACAGCCACAAGCACATCATAAACAGCCAAGGGAAATGGTTTTAACTGACCTTATAGGGTCTGATTAAGAGCAAGATAGGTGTCTCCCTGAAACGAATTACCCCAAATGAAATTGAAAACACAACAAAACAACAACAGCAACAAAACCGGGCTTGACACTTTACGGGATGCCTAATCAATATTCAACAACATTTCTTTAGGGCTTAAATCAAACAGAGAAAAAAGACTCTGAGACAAATGCAGAAAAGATCAGGGAAAATTCCCATCACCTACAAGGCATCAGGAAATGGAAGAGCTGTATAATGCCCCTTGTCTTTTCAGTAGAAACAAGATGGCTATAAAGGAAGACACAGCTCCCTAAACATTATGCCCTATCAAACACAAACAGTATATGAAATATAACAACATCCAATTTTAACAGCTTGCATTTGTTCCAACCTTTCCCATCTCATAGATCCATTTTCCATGAGAAACCTGCCTGTATCAAAGAACAACAGATGTACTAAAGCCATAAAGATATATTTAGTTATATTTTACCTTTTATTAGTCAAAATACAAGGAAATAATTACTGACATAAGTTTTGAGAGGAAAAACATCAGATTAGTATTATTTGTATAGTTGAATTCTTCAGTTCTTCTATTTTCACTCTGGCAGTGCAAATGTGACCTTTTAATGCAATGGCTTAGCACAGCTGAACTGGCTCATGTTGTCAGGATGAAAGAGAGGCAGTTAAATTCAAATGATCAAGTTCTCTAATTACTGGACCCTATAGTGGAGTGCCTGCTTACTCTCCATCCCAATACCAGCACACTTCAGTACCTAGCATTTTTTTTTTAACTTAAATGTACTTGATAGCAAGCCCATTGTTCTAGAGAACAAAAAAAGAGAAGATTTGCTCTGAAATCTTGGGTTTGGGACACTGCAATACCACTCAAGGAGAAATTCTACTATTATGAAAAGGAGATTTTAGAATTTGTTTCCCTCATACTGATATTTTCTTAAAAATCTACATGAGCCAGAAAGAAATAAACTGATGCTGTGTCTTGAGTCATTTCCTTTATTTGAATTACTAAGTGAAAGCAGCATTTTTTCTGTATCAAAGGATGGAAAGGAAAAGAATAAAATCTTGTGGGGAGAAGCCAGGGAGGTTTGTGTATGGCACTAACCATGGTAGTTCTAGAGTCCTCCTTCTTGCTTTTCAGCTGCTATGTGTGTTTTACAGGCTGTTTTGTAGATATTTTGTTCAGGTAAGTAGTGTGCCCTGTGGATTTTGACATATTCATGTGGTCAAGAAGTAAGGGAACTGTGTGAGAAGGGGGTGTCAGCAGTGGCTAATTGGTAGTCATTCAAATGAATTTCGACAGTCACAGCACTTCTCTCATTTGTTCCTCCTCCTGTCAGAAGAAAACTGTGCAGAACACATAAGTGGTACATTTGCTATAATGATGGTAGTCATCTAAGCAGAAACTCATCTGAAATAGTTGTTCTCTAAAAAGGAATGTGCCCACCCATCCTCAAAAAACCAAATAAAATAAACAAATTAATAGTGGAAACCAAAGACAGATAATCATTCAACATGGCCACATTGGGAAGAGGGTCAAACAGATACAGTACCCCCTCATTTTCGGTACTGAACTGAGTTTAAAGTTTAAATAAAGAGCTAAGGATATGCACAGCTCAGCAGACCCTGTCAAAGTGTGGACAGCTCTCCATTGACCCATCATTGTCTAGGCTTCAGTCTAATCCTGTGAGGTGGCAGGAGAAGTTGATAGAACTGTTTGAAATCTCCTTCCAGGAGGCAACCTCACCCTTGCTTCCACAAGCACAACTTTCTTTTCCCAGAATGAGCTTTCTGGAAAAATTCTGTTTCTTTGGGGTCCATTGTATCAGGAAACTGGTAACCAGATAGATGGCCCAACTGTTTCTGGATATTTTCATTTCTGCCAGGCCTTTTTCAACACAATATTAGCCCAGAACTTTTGAGCTTTGGACTGCTTAGCCAGCTCTCTAATCTTTACCCATTTTTGAGAGTGTCTTTGTCTTTCTTAATAAATTGCCTCTACATTTATCACTCTACATGTGTTCGGAATACAGTTCCATGTATTGCAAAATGAGAAACTAGAAACTTCAGTGAGTGACTCTAGACACAGAGCTACACCTTATCATGTATGTTACCTTAAAGGCAATAACATTTTACTAAATCTGTAGCTACTATTACTCTAAACTCACTTGACTTTTCTGTCCAGGATTCCAGCTAGCATCTTAAACAAAACGGTAATATTAAACAATCTTTCTACAGAATAAATAAGTAAATTTTGCACAGAGCATAAAACATTAAATAGCTAATATTCAACCAAGAGTGTTACCATTAGGTACAGGTGTAAGGTTAAGTGCACATTGGAGATGGTGACTATAGTGCCAGATTGAATTGTGTGATGCACAACTGAAAGCAAAAGATCTCAGTTTGGAGAACATGAGAAACATTGTTCCTCTAAGATTGAACTACTAAACCTACGCTTTCAAGCCTAAGTCGTCGATGTAAGCCTGAAACTGTCTTTCAGCCAGGTCCAAGTATATGCAGATTTTTTTTCATCAAATTAAAATGGTACAGGTACATAACGGGTAACATAAAAATGTATTGAAACAACTTCCTAGTAGAAATAACTATTCAATTCCTTTTAAGCCAAAGTTAAATAAAGGGGAAAATCCACACATCCTTTTACTGTGGAACCCAAGCTATTACCACCTGTGGGCAGTCTTTCAGAAGGAATGGCAGCAGTGATTGCGATACCATAGAATTTCTGCTATAGTACAAGAACTTGAAGGTACATTTAACTTACAGCTATTTCAGTCGAGGCAACTGTCCCAATACTTTACATTTATAGACAATAAAGTCAGGTCGATTTTCAGTCAATTTAGTAATCTTCATTTCAAATAATTTATTGAGTATAATAAAAATAAAACCTGTCACCTGGGCATTTTTACCCTTTTTCTTTTCCTGAAGCAAAAAAGAAAGAAAGAAAGAAAGAAAGAAAGAAAGAAAGAAAGAAAGAAAGAAAGAAAGAAACCTCGTGCTTAAAATAGGTTGAATTCTTTTTTTTAACTCACTAGAATTAGAAATTTAGAGTTATAAACATAGCAGTACTAAGCAAAGGTGGACAATTTCTTTAGCACACATCCCATTTCTACTTTGAGTCAGAACTTAATTATCACATTGATGAGAACATGGTATAAAGAAGATCCACATACCTTGTTGTCTAGACATAAAAGGTATGTTAAAGGTCATAAGATAGAAGTATTAAAAATGTTACTCCATAAAGCTCCAGTCTGCTCTGAATAACTCAAAGCTGTGTGCCTATAGTCAAATTGTAAAAAAAAAAAAAATACATTTTTTTTCTTAATATTAAAAACTTCCCACTTCTTTTGTTAGTACCATATCTCCATGTTTGTGGTGGTGTGAATAAAAATGTTCTCCATTGGCTATATATTAGGAGGGGAGGCCTGGTTGGAGGAAGTATGTCATTGGGGATGGGCTCTGAGGTTTCAAAAGCCCATATCAAACCCAAAGTATCTTTCTCTCTGAATCAGAGTGTAGCTCTCTGCTCCTTCTCCATCTCCATACCTGCATGCATGCCACCATATTCTTGACATGATGATAATGGACTAATGATGGAGGAGGGTCATCTGTCTATGTGTTACTTTCATTGGTTAATAAAGAAACTGCCTTGGCCCTTTGACAAGACAGAAAATTAGGTAGGCAGAGTAAACAGAACAGGATGCTGGGATAAAGAAGTAGATTCAGGCAGTCGCCATGATTCTTTGACCCCAGACAGATATAGGCTAGAATCTTTCCCAGTAAGCCACTAACTTGTGGTGCTACACACACTAATAAAAATGAGTTAAGCAAGATATGAGAGTTAGCCAAGAAGAGGCAAGATATAATGGGCCAGGCCGTGTTCAAAAGAATACAATTTGTGTGTTGTTAATTCGGATGTAAAGCTAGCCATGCGGGAGCCGAGCAGGAGAAAAGCAAGCCTGCTCACCTAATCACTACAGACTAATCCTCTAAAACTATGAGGAAGCCCCAATTAAATGCTTTCTTTCTCAATAATTGCCTTGGTCATGGTGACACTGACTGACTAAGACAATGATATACATTTAATCATTTGCAAAGTAGTATTCTTTTTCTTGTTTATTTTGAGACAGGGATCTTTCTATTTAGCTCTGACTGTCCTGGAAGTTCCTATGTAGAATATGACAACATCAAAGTCAGATATCTACCGACTTCTGCCTCCTGGAGTGCTGGAATTAAAGTGCTGTGCCACCACACCTAGGTGCTAAGAAAAACTTTTGATATGTACTTAGTATTAACTTTTGGTGACTTCTATTATGAAAGCATACACTTAGTTGTTGAATTAGACAGGTTGGAATGTCATTACCAGTAGACATTTCAGGGTCATGCTTTAAACTATCAATATTAACTGTATACAACAATAAATCCCAAAGAAAACAAATGTGAAAAGAAAACTCCATTGTTGAAGAAAATCACATACACTATGATTCCAGATGTTGTTGAGGAATAACTATGGGGAGTTTGATTTTTCACCTAAGTCAGTGGTTTTAAAGGGGTGAGAGGGTCAAACAACCCTTTCAAATGAGTTGCGTATTAGGTATCTTGCATATAAGATATTTACATTATGATTCATAAGAGTAATAAAATTAAAGTTTTGATGTAGCAACAAAAAAATTCTATGGTTGGGCGTCACAACAGCATGAGGAAAAATATTAAAAGGTCACAGCATTAGGAAAGTTAAGAGCCACTGACCTAAGCTATGCTTCTTTAGCTTTCAAAATGGAGATAAATTACTTATTCCCTAACATGATATGCAGGGACATATTCTGTCATAGAGAAGATAGTGCTACTACATAACAGTCATCATATTCCAATGGAAAAAATGAAAAAAAATCTTATTTAGATTCCTCCCAACAAATGTTATCTATTTAACTCTGATACACTAATGAAAACTATACATACTTAACTCTGAGAAGGATAAACGAAAATCTGGTAAGATTGATGGAGTCTACCAGTGTGTAGAAGGAGCTGCGGACTGCATTCCTGCTACCCAACTCCCAGCTGCCTGGCTAGCTTATGCCCCAAAATAACAACACACAAATAGTATTCTTTTAAACACTGCCTGGCCCATTAGCTCTAGCCTCTTAGTGGCTAACTCTCATATCTTGCTTTAACCCATATCTAGTAATCTGTGTAGCACCACAAAGTGGTGTCTTATCGGGAAAGACTCAGCATGTCTGACCTGGTGGCTGGGTCCATCGTGTCTGACCTCACATCCCTTCTTCCCAGCATTCTGTTCTGTCTACTCCACCTATCTAACTCCTGCCCTATCAAAAAGCCAAGGCAGTTTCTTTATTAACAATGAGAGTAACACATAGACAGATCATTATTTCCTCCATCACCAGTCTTCATAGTGCTGGAAGCAAAGACCTGCATTTTGAGACCTGTATTTTGTTTATGCCATCTTAAGTTCACAAGAGAAGTAAGATATTCACCTTTGCAGGGCAAATTCCATATCTAGGAAATCAACCTAGTGAGACCTGCAAGCCTCAGGCTTTAGAAGCAATTAGCATTTCCTTTGTTAGTTAACAGTCACAGACCTCAGTATTTCTTTATCTGCCAGTGATGTCTCCAAACCTGAATTCCAGCATCCTACCTCCCCTCCCCCTTGCCTGTTTGCTATATAACAGCTCCTGAAGAATAATAAAATGGGCAGCTTGATAAGAAACCCTATCTTGATGTCATTTCTAGTGTCTCTTGTTCTTCCATTCCTCCCTTCCAGGTTTATCATGTCCTGCTAGCCGGGATATCATAGAACCTACATAATTCTTTAATTTTCTTTCTTAAATTATTTTAAAATTCTTATTAATTTTGTTTGTATGTGTGTGATGGGGGAGATACTTGTATGCCACAGCACATGTGGACATCAGAATATAACTTCGTGGAGTTGGTTTTCTTCTTCTACCTTTATTGCTTCTACAGATTCAACTCAGACCATGAGACTTGCATAGCTAGAGGCTCTACCCACTGAGCACTCTTGATAGTCCAACTGTCTTATGGGGATAATTTTACAGTTCTAAAATATTTTACTAATCTATTCTCTTATGAGAAAAATATAGACAATACATTTTTATAAAGACTCTAACCACATGGACAATCAATGTGCATCAGAAAACAAACAAATTGCAATTGCATAGACCCAGAGCTCACCTGCAGTACCAGTGGAATGCCTTCACAACAGTTGTTTGTGAAAAAGCATGAGTTAGCAGATGTAGAGCAGCATTTAGATATTTATAACACCAAAGCAATTAATTGCATTATAAATTTGGAAATTTCACATTACAGATGTTGACAGTCTGCTTAGCTTATTTTTTCCTTTCTCTGTGATGATCATGGTGGTAGGGAGAATAGTTCCTCTCTTCAAGTGACTGTGTTGAAGCTCATTCTCATTAACAATGCCACTGATTTTGATGACATACATTATATGCATATAATTTTAAAAATCTTTCCCCAGTTCTTAGAACTATAAAAAGCTTGATTAGGCAATTCGTTCTTTTCATTATGTCAACTAATAAGACATCAGTTGAAAGAACAAGGAAAGCCAGTAGAAGGCATGAATATTCATATGGAAAAACCTCTCTGAATGGGAGATGCCTGTAAGTACCAAAAATGAACAGGAGATATGCCAAAATGTTTGAAATGCTCAGAGTAGTAGCTATATCTTTGTCAAATGTGGTTTGCATTACTCTGGTTCTTATCAACAGTTAAGCATTATATAAAACAGTTTCTCAAAGACTTTAAGTAATAAAATCACTGTGATATAGATAAATTATCTTACTATAGGGATTTTTAAAGCTATGTTCTTCTTTCTAAGATTATAATAATCTGGTAGCCCATAGTGCTGTTTTGAGAGCCTACACAATCTTTGTTTTTAAGGGCAATAATCAAGATAATAGCATAGAGGGGCTTGCATGTTTGCAAGGCATAACTTTAATGATTCATATGTGTGCTTACCCTGTCAAAACTAGTAGCATAGCATGTTTGTTTGTTTGTTTTGTCTTATCTACTTCATAAGATATCCACTAAAATGTATGAATCATACATTGTATAAATTTTGCAGAGTATCACATTGAACTATATAAGCAATAATAGTGCATTTTACCTTAGCATAAACATTTATTATTTTTTCTCAGGAAATATTCATTCTAGAAACAATGAGATTTCCTCAGTCAAGTAAAAGTAGTACACAACATTCTCTATGCAAAAATAACTGCTCTATCATTAGATATACTTTGATTCTTAGAATATGACCAGTATAAAAGATAATGAATGAGGATGAAGCAAGCAACTGAAGCAAGCAACATCATCCACTTTATGCTGTTACTGCATTTCAATTTTGCTACAAACAGCATCAGGATAAGAATAAAGTCATTTTAGTCCATAATGTTTGAGTGAATTTAAGCTCAATGACCTTGAAAGTCAAATTGCTTGACCAGGTGAGACCAAATAGTGGGCACTGCCTTCTTTGAAGAATGAATCAAGAAAATCCCAGTTCAGATGGGAGAGTGAACTGTTAAGCAGGGTGAGAACTTTATGAATTGTTATTTTTTCTGAATCAATTTAGAACAGTTTTATTATTTGTTACATAAAATATATTTTATACTACAAACATCAAACATGCAATCGCACAACAGTCAACACAGTTCATATGAAAGAATTAAGAAATCTCATTTGGATTCCTCCCAACACCTACAATGGTATACTTGAAAATGAGCAAACCCACCTTCCTGTCTCCTTGAAAATCTCTAGAGCATTTAAGAGATTTGGAGTTATTTTATTTTATATTTATTTATATTAACTACATGAGGTAGCTTACCATAATGTTTATTATCATAACAGAAAAAAATACACAATGGAGCCTGGTTTTGTGGTTCTGAATACATTTCTAGTTTAAGAAGTAATTTAGGACCTGATCCTAATCGTAGCCATAAGGTTCATAAATTGACAATATTTACCCTTTATTGTCTATACTCAGGCATTTCAAATGAATTAAAAATTAATTATGCCTTTTGTTTTCTAGAATATGTTCTGTGTCTTATGTATTACAAGCCAGAGCACATTTCTCCTACTGTGTTAAAAGGCAAAGATATATTTGGTGCATTAATCTTTTTCTAGATAGCATGGGGGCAAGGTTGTAGAATGGTACACAAATCAAATAGCACTTTGGCTGAACTTCTGTTTTGATGATTTTATTTTTTTTAATATGAGCACAGTTGTGTAATTCTCCAAAAGTAGGTTAGTTATCCTAATGTCACTTGCAGATCTGTATTTCGTGCACAATCATTAATATATTCAACACTATAATAATCTTCTTTTGGTGGGTGGCATGTAGGAAATCAAACTATGTGCAAATTGACTTGTTAACAACAAAATTGTAATCTCTTCTAATTATCTCATTTTTAAAAATCAAAACCTAAGATTAAAACATATCACACAAATTTTACTCAGTTTTACATTGTTTTAGAAAGGCATCAGAGTTATATTACATAGATATATTACCAAAATTACCTAATATAATGGATATATTACCTAAAAGACAAAGTATTTAAGCTAGTGTCTTCTTTCCAAATATGTGTCAGGTAAAAACTGATTCTTTGCTCAGGCTGTATAAAATTATACATAAAGGTCAATATTGATTTGGTCTGTCCCATGGCATCTGTCAATCATATTAGATTGGCAACTTCAGAATGCTTATAACATCACCTTCTGAAACTTTAAAAAGGAGGCATGGCTTAACAGCTTCAAGCAAGAATTACTAGATGTATTACTTCTTCAGGAAAACCAGCACTTTCTTAGAAAAAATAGAATCAGAGTTAATTGATCACAACAGGTATCTGTAGTGTACCTGAACTTTTAGGGCTTTTAAACATTAAGATGGATTAGGAGAGGTAATTTTTTTTCTCTAAATGTCTTACAATTTAAGGTCCATACATATGTACATGTTTGTAACAATTAGATGTCATTCTCCCCAAAGGAAACTGCCTGCACTCAAAAATTTCTAACATTATTGTTTTATCTTTTTTCCTTTAATTCTCATTCATCAAATTTGTGGGGATGTCATTCTGACCTATTTTGAAGGCTACATTCTTTGCATTAAGAAAGGGAGAGGCTGGATTGGTATCAAAGCCCTACTTGTTATTCTTGCAGAAGCCCTGCGTTAGGCTTAAGCACCTACATGGCAGCTAACAACTGTCCATAATTTCAGTTCCAAGAGATCCAACACACTTTTCTGGACTCTGTCAGCACTGCACACAAATGGTACACTTATTTGCAGGTTGGCAGGCATTCATACACATAAAAATAATAATAAGTATATATTTATAATATATAGGTATATAATAAATATATAGATACATTGATACATACATAAATTAGGGTAGTAAATGGGCTATTATAAAAACTGTCACTCAGTAATGGTAGTGCTCGTTCTAGAAGAAAAATGTTCATGTCAACAGATCTAATCTCTATGAAGAATATTCACTTAATGATTTAAAGAAACAATTGGAGGGTGATTTTTCTACTGTAAAATTGCCTAAGAAACTGATCCATTTTAGGCAACTAGAAGAATTATATCCTTTTGTTAGATACTGTGATGATCACTTTTCTCTGTATACTTGGCTAGATTATAATATTTAGCTATCAAGTGAAATACTAATGACAGTGTTAGGTGATGGTACTTTGTAGATGTGGTTAACATCTGCAATCAGTCAATTTTTAAGTAGAGAAGATAGCTGTCTCTAATGTGGCTAGATCTTAACCAATCAGTTAAAAAACCTGAAGAAAAATTTCTGAGTGGGCTTCCATAAAAGAAGACTGCAGCTTCAGCTCATTCATGGGTTACCAGCCTGCCAGTTTGTCCTATAAATTTGAGACTTTCCAGTCCTCAAAACTCTGTCAGCCAATCCTTAAAATAATCTGTCTTCCTCTTTCCCAGTCCTTCTCTCTGTGTCCATATATATACAGAGCCACTTCACTCACTAACATGAAATAGATGCATACCATGATGGTTCTGTTTTCTCTCTGAAGTGTCCTGAATGATACTGACATTTGCACACATACATCCTTTAAATAACATTCTTGAAAATAGAAGTAATAAAAAGTTTGATTTCTTAACTGCCTGCTAATTGATATGGTATACACAAATAGTGTCTTATATTTCACAATATGATTTTGTTTATAGAGGTCAAATTCCATAGATGGTCACATCTTAAACATGATTATGATTTAAAACAAATTAAAATATCTGTTCTAAAATGATGGCTTCATGATTATTTACACACAGACAAAGAAAGAGGTCACCCCTGGTTGTGGGATGCACTGAAGGGGTGCAGGCAGGTGAATCATGAGTTAGAGGCAACTTTGTGCCACAAATTAAATGCCTGGAATGGGGCACACCTTTAATCCTAGCTCTTAGTCAACAGAATCAGGTAGATCTCTCTGAATCTGAAGCGAGCCTGTCCTACATAGTGAGTTCCAGGCCAAGTGAAGCTACATAGTAAGACTCTGTTTCCAAAAAAAAAAAAAAAAAAGGGAAGGAAGCAAGTAAGCAAGCTAAGGAATAAACAATTTTGTGAGCTACTTCTTGCTATTGTAACACCAGATCAATCATAACCAGAAGCAAAGCAAAGCTACCTATCGCCAATATCAAGGAGAATCGATTGTGCTCACAATTGTGGTTGTCTAAATGAATGCAGAGAGATACATTGCTATAAAATAATTCCTTGTGTGAACAACTATTAAAAAGAAATATTAATAAACAGATTAGGTTCTTTTAGACAGTTAAGAGAAGCAAATAGCATGATCCAATATATCCTTAAGAGAATGAGTGGAAACCTAATTTTATTATTTCCCTTTTTTGGTGTAGGAAGTTCTTTTGTTTGTGTGTTGCTTTCATTTTGAATAATGAGACTGCCTTGGCCTTTTGATAGGGCAGACTTAGGTAGGTGGAGTAGATAGAACTGGATGCTGGGAAGAAGAGCAGAGTCAGGCAGATGCCATGAATCTCCAATCTGAGATGGACGTAGGTTAGAATATTTCCCAGTAAGCCATGACCTCGTGGTGCTACACAGATTATTAGAAATGTGTTAGATCAAGATGTGAGAGTTAGCCAATAAGAGGCTATAAATAATGGGCCAGGCAGTAACTTAATTAATACAATTTCTGTGGGGTTATTTTGGAAGTAAGCTAACTGGGCAGGCTGGAACAAAAGGGCCTCTGTGCTCTTACAACAGATTGGCACCTCAACATGGTTGACTAACTCCACGTAAAACCTGAGAGGGCTTTAAAAGGAATTCTAGACACAAATATAGAGTTTAACACAGGTTGTTGCTGTGTGTTGGTGGGGTGTCACAGAGAAATCTTCCCAACTCAGCAATATCAGCAGGGAAAAAAAGCTGTGCCATTTTAAAATGCAGTTTCTGGGCTGTGCCACCAATGTGAACTCTGGCTATAAAGCATTTCAATGACAATTGTGGGACCTGGGTGTTTCTGTGCCTACTAGGGTTGGGAGGAAACTGGCTGAGACCATGCCTATGACTCAGCGCTCCCTGCCTGGGCAGGTAGTGGGATCAGGTTTACTAGGGATGAACAAGCAGGAGAGCATGGCAGATTTCTGCTGCCATACCTAGAGATGTTTCCAGGTTGTGCAGTGCTCTGCATGGCAGATTTGGCTATAACTCAGATAAAAAGAGTTTATTTGCTGGACGTTCATTCTCAGAGTTAAAGAGCAGAGTGCAGTTCCTTCCTGGCAGCCCCAGAGTTGGCAGAAATGTTACGATTACCATTTTGAATTTGGAAAGAGGTGGAGCTAACATCCAGAGTAGCTGTAATCAAGCTGCTTACCATTTTAAAAGCTCTTCAAGACAGTAGAGAATTACAGACCATGCAATAGGACAGATACAGAGATAAAAGACCTCTAAATCTGTCACAATGTCGAATAAATGTATGGAGGCTTGAAAGATAAAAGATAGAGTACGGAGACATAAAATAAAGTTAACGCTTTTAAAAAAAGAGTAAAGTCTTTAAAGATACAGAGTACAGATAGTCATAGATTAAAAGAAGTAAAGAGAAATAAGCCATGCAAAAATGGAAAATTCACAGAGAGTCTGGATTATCTGTATTATTGTGTTTTATTTAAAATTTTTGACTGTGAAGAGGCTAAGTACAGAGAGACATCTCATTATATGGTCTGCCAAGCTAAACCAGAATGGATATTATGAAGGTATTCTTACTTCAGAATTTGGGTCTATGGATATGATGCTTTGGAAAAGAGGTTCTTCTTTTGTTTTCACAGAGAACGAGACCCTGTGGATTGCTTCTAGTCCAATATGGTATGATAGACCACACCCTCCTGAAAGGTTACTGTAAACACCCTCACTCAATTGCCAACTGAGATAAACTTGGCACACAGGATACACCATGAAAGACCTGATTAACAGCACCCCCATACAGCAGGAAGCAGTTTGGAGAGAAAAACTATGCTCATATTCCCAAATATTGCTTATAAATATTATTTTACATTTATAAAGGGATATGATATAGATATGAATAATTTATATTTGTATGGATTTGGCTTTATTGATATAAAATTTAAGGTCAATCTTGTTATATGTATATTTCTGCACTTGATTAAGGTATTGTGATTGTGTAGTTTACTGGTTGAATAAAGAGACTGCCTTGGCCTTTTGATAGGACAGAAACTTAGGTTGGCAGCAAAGACAGAACTCAATTCTGGGAGGAAGAAAGCAGGGTCAGAGATTGCCACCACGGAGCCAGCCTCCAGGTCAGACATACTGAATCTTTCCCAGAAAGCCACAACCTCGTGGTGAACACAGATATTAGAAATGGGTTAAATCAAGATGTGAAAGTTAGCAAATAAGAGGCTAGAGCTAATGGGCCAGGCAGTAATTTAATATATTTTCTGTGTGGTTATTTCAGGGTTAAGCTAGATGGGCAGCAGGACATGGCCTGCTGCTCCTCCTTACTAGACTTTTTCTTAAAATTTTAATGGGCATTTAAAACTATTTTACCACTGAAATGCATATTTCTATTTAATCTTTTCATGCTATGCACCTGATTTTATAACATAGATTGGAAATGTTCAACTATAATTTACAGTAATCTTTTATATTAGATGTGTATAGTAGGAGACTGCTTGTTCATTTCCTGGATGCTCCGACCCAAATAATCACACAGAAACTATATTAATTGCAACAATGCTTGGTCAATGACTTAGGCATATTCCTAGCTAACTCTTACACCTTAAATTAACCCATTTCTATTAATTTGTGTATTATCGTAAAAATGTGGATTACTGGTAAAGGTTTCAGGGGCATCTGTATTCTTCAGCAACTACATGGCATCTACTAGACTCAACCTATCCCTCTATATATCTCTGTTCAGATCTTCCAACTGGTTTTGCTCTGCTAAGCTATTGTCTGAACCAGCTTTTTTATTAACCAATAGCAATAAAACATTCTCAGTATATACAGGGTATCTCACATCATCTCTCCTTTTCTGTCTTAATAAAAAGTAAGGTTTTAACTTTAACATAATAGTATTACATTGAACAAAACAGGTATCAAGCAAGAATGATATTTACAATATTAACTCTATGTGTATTAGGCAAAAATTAAAGAAGATATCCTATCATCTGTCTTATCTTTGTGAGTCTAATGTATTATATCTAAATTGGTGTAGGAGGATCTTATGTCTATGTGTTACTTTCATTGGTTAAATAAAGACTGCCTTGGCCTGTTGATAGGGCAAACTCAAGTAGGAGGGGAAGACAGAACAGATTTCTGGAAGGAAGAAGACAGTGTGGCAGATGCCATGGCTCTTCTCTCTGAGATGAACACTGGTTAGACTCATGCTGGTAAGCCACAGTCAAGTGGCAATACACATTAATAGAAATGGATTAATTAAGATGTGAGAGTTAGCCAATATGGGGCTAGAAATAGTGGGCCAGGCAATGTTTAAATGAATACAATTTGTGTGTTGTTATTTTGGGATATAAGCTACTTGAGCAGCTGGGACCCAGGTGGGACAAAAAGCAGGCCCGCTCTCAATACAACACTAAATTAGATTTTATCATAAATAAGAAAAACTAAAACTTTTTAACATTCAACTCCACCAAAGACCCCAGAAGGATAATTACCTAAGTAAACAGAAAGTGCATTAGAAGTGACTTCCAAAACTTTAGAATGGACAGAGACATCTTGCTGCCTGGGCAATCATCCAAAGTTCCTCTGTAATTTTGGGGCATCCATCTTCAGCACACAGGCCCATAGTACCTAAAGATTTTTGTATGAAGCAGGAAATTTAAAAGACTGTTTTGCATATCTTGACAGTCACTTTCACTTTCTTTTGTATTCTGCAGAATGTCAAGCAGTTTCTTCCATGGAGCAGGAACCCTGAAGGAACTTCTCATCTTTTGGAGTGTTCAGTGATCACTTTTCTGTGGGTCCAGCATGTCCAATTCATACAGCATACCATCAAGTAGTCCAGGCAAGAGCAGTTTCTTGCCCAAATTGCCAGCCTTGTCACATTGAAGGCAATTTCCATGAGTTTCTTCAATGCTTTTCAACCTCTCTGAAGTAATTGATGCTGCCAGAAATAGAAATGTCTCAATGTTGAGAAAAGTGTAAGTTCTTAAATCTTTGTAATGCTATATTCTGTAGGTCTTTGAAGTGCTGAAGATTATTTAGCTAACTGAAATGTATCTCTGTATATCTCGAGAACCTAATTAACACATCAAATTTGACTATTATAAATGACCATCTAATAATCCAATTTTTAATTATACAATACATTTTAATGAGGTGTATAAAAACAATAACTTCAACAAGAGCAGAAATACATTATAACAAAATTGACCTTAAATCTATATCAATAGACCAAGATTCATTCCATACCAATACAAAGTATTAATTTCTATATCATATCCTCCTTTAAATAAAAACAAATATTTATAAACAACCATTTTGCAAATTTGGAAATAGTTTTCTCCAAACTGCTTTCTGCTGTTTATTGGGCAAAGTACTTTTAGGATTTAGGGGGATCTTTTGAGGGACCTTGTTCCATTAAACCATATCAGCCTGTAAGGAATTTACAGGTTCCTATCCTATGTAGAAACAAAAACAGAACCTCTTTTCCAAAGCAATATATCCTTAGGTACAAATTTTGAAGTCAAGATACTTTTAAAACATGTATGTTGGTTTAGCTTAGCAGCCTGTACAGTGAAAGGTCTCTCCATACTTAGCTCATGTACAGTCAAAAAAATTCAAAGAAAACACAATAATATACATATCCCAGATTCTCTGTGTTTATTTGATCTTTACATGGCTTATTTTTCTTTAAGTCTTCAATATATGACTGCCTATACTCTTTTATATTACTTTTACAGTCTTTTTAAAAAACATTGTTTTATTTTATAGCTGTATACACTCTTTCTCATCTCTCTTCCAAGCCTACATACATTTTTTAAACACACTGTGACCTATTTAGAGGTCCTTTATGTCTGAATCTGTCCTATCATGTATCTGAAATCCTTTTCTGACAAGAAGTGCTTCTTAAAAGGGTAAGCTGGCTAGGACCAAGGCTGCTTTGCCTTTTGGCCCAGCCCAGTCCAACATGGTGGAGGTACATTCACCATAACCTGTGTGAACCATGATCACTGCCTCAGCTCCAGGAACCTAGTGGATCTACATTGTCATTAAGCAACTTGTACCCCTCTTCTCACAAACCACATTTAAGTGTTCCATAGCTGGACCTCCCAAAAGAGCTAGAGATGTTCGTGCTGCCAGTATGAATCAGGAAGCTATCTTAAAGGATCCATGTCTCTGCTGGCAGCAAGTAAAAAGAGGCTATCTGGAAAAAAAAATGTGGCTACCAAGAAGCTGCACTTGGCTTCTGTTTTTGTGGATCTAGAAGCCCACTTTTCAAGCTTTCCTAGGCTATATGTGAATGTACATTGCAAAATGTCTGGGCACCATTTTGTAGTAGGAGACTTCTTTTTAATTTTCTGGCTGCTCAGACCCAAATAATCACACAGAAACCATATTAATTACAACACTGCTTGGCCAATGGCTCAGGCATATTTTTAGTTAACTCTTACATCTTAAATCAACCAAGTTCTCTGTATTGCCACGAGGCTGTGACTTATTGATAAAGTTTCTGGGGCCATTTGTCTCCTTCAGCTGCTACATGGTGTCTTATTGACTTGCCTCTCTCCGTGTCTGTCTGTCTGTCTGTCTGTCTGTCTGTCTGTCTGTCTGTCTCTCTCTCTCTCTCTCTCTCTCTCTCTCTATATATATATATATATATATATATATATATGCATGCTTGAATTTACTACCTGGCTTTGCTCTGCTAAGCCATTTGCCAAAGCAACTTCTTTATTAACCCATGGTAACAAAACATATTCACAACATACAAAGTGAAATCCCACATCAGATGTGCACATACCATACCTACCTAACTGGCATTCAAAATTACCTGACACACAAATTCCTTTTACTTAGAACATTTCCAACATTTCAATTGCTTTAGAAAGAATGTAAGTCTTATAGAAGAAAAACAGATACTTTACAACAAACAAGTTAAAAAAAGAAATGATCTTATTTTATATTAGATAATTTTCTCCTACGATTCAGAAATATCAGAGTACTTGTGATGCAATGAATATCCAGTAGAATACTCTACTGCTTTAATATTCTAAGTGAGACTGACCCAAAAGCAAAATAAAATGTAATATCTTAAAAAATAAAACTTGCAACCTGCTATTTCAGAAACAGTATAAAATATGTCTTCCAAATTCAACTATGAAACACTTCTAAAGTGTGTGTCAAGACATAATATCCTCATCTTTTATTTTGTTAAATGATTTAATCATAACCATCCTGTGGTTTTGTTTCCATTATTTTCATTAAGGAAAGAAAACTGAGAATATCCCATGGAAATCTAAAGAGACAAAGCTGTTAGAGCAAAAAGAATGACAGTGCTTGCAAAAATTTTAAGGGTCTTTGCCTCATGGTAGTTATGACTAGCAATCTTTGCCTCTATTCCTATTTCCTAAAGAATCTGAGAAAAGACATAATATATAACAAAATTCATGATAAAACAAAATATTATCTAGAACCCTCATGATGTTTTCAACTTTAGTTACTAAATATGCATTTGAAATAATATATTTGATGCAGACACTATTTAGAAGTTATTAAATATAAATTACTGTTCTTAATAGTCAGAGCCATTCTAATGAACTCAGAATGCATTCATTCTACAGAACCACAGGATTTGCTCCTAGGCTACTTCTCTATGAATTATTATTTTTTTTCCTAGCTATAAGAGAAGTCTTGGAGACTTCTACCTGTCTCAACTGGTACTTTTTCCTCTTTTCTCATTTACAACTCCCGGTTTTAAAAGCAAGATAATAAGCCTTTTTCATCATTCCAAAGTAACACAGACTCTAAACTCTAATCTGAACAATTGATATTTATAAAACACATGAGCATTAGAGCATGTGTAATGCACTGAAAACCCCAGGCAACCATAATCTTTCTGTAATCAGGACAGCTCACCAGCTTTGCCCAATCCAAACATGATAATCAAGATTGAAATCATCAGTCAAGGTCTATGTTCGGATACTTTCAGTTGTAAGTGACAAAAAAGCCAACTCAAGTATACTTCAGAAAACAAGGGAAGAAAGGAAAGGAAAGACATCTATTTTCTCTAGAAAATAGCTTGAAGGTGGACTGCCTTTAGGTAAAACTTGATCACCAAGATGATATCAGCTACATTTCTCTTCATCACCAAGATGATATCAGTTATATTTCTCTTCATCATTCTGCTCTATATTCCATGCTATTTCTACACTTGAACTCCTGTACTAAAACTCCTGTATCTATCTATGCCAGATGCTTGTTTTAGAGCTACAGAATTGCTGCAGCAACTGAAACCTTGATTCATGCTATTAAAGAGAATCCTTTCTGGCAGAAATTACAGTTTTGAAGAGATCTGAATCACCTTTCCTTGAACCAATCACTATTGCCAGGAGGAGAGTATATGCTGACTGGTTTATCTAATCAGAGACTTGAGAGAAGTATATGTACCCAAATCATATTTTATAAAGTATGGATGCAAAATTTTTGTGAAAATAGAGCAATAATCAAGAAATTTACAACATAAGGGTCAAAAATATGTCTATGACAAAATTTACATAGGTTCTAGACATAAACTATTGATAAAATATACATAGTACTTTAAGACATTAACTAAATATTAACATGAAAGTATATTAATATATAACATAAATTATATTGACATAAAGTTAATACACATGTGAAAGAGAATTTCTAAAAAGAACCTATATCTGTAGAAACTGATTGACTGACTAGTATACCAGTGATCCATACAGGTTGGAATCTGGGAGGTCCTTATCTCTGCTAAGTTTAGTCTTCTAAACAGCCATTCCTTGCCTACCTCTGTATCTGAGCTAGCATCCTATGACTAATAGGTTAAAATAGATTAAAAGCATTTTTTAATCTATTTAAGCAGACCACTAGCATCCACCAACTCAAAAACTAAGAATATCATCAGAAAGCATCTAAGGCCTACATAATACTTTCGGGTTCTAGAGGGATAAAAGTTCATCATCATGGATGGAAATGGTAAGCATGATGGCTGGAGCAGCAAGTTGAGAGCTCTTATTTAGAATAACAAGCAAGAATGAGAGAGAACAGACTGAAAATAGGATGAGTCTTTAAATTCTCAAAACCTGCCCCTAGTGGCATACTTCCTCCAGCAAGGAACCACCACAAACAGCTCTGCCAACTATTAACCATGTGCCCAAATGCATCAACCTATGAGAGATGTTTCTCATTCAAATAACCATATTTCACACCATATAGGGTGATGTTTTACATATAGTGTTTTATATGATAATATAAAACACATCTAGTCCAATTTCATAAAGAAAACTATATACTTCCAACACAATATATATATATGTATGTATATATATATATATATATATATATATCACCAATTTTAAAAGGAAGGAATGGGGGAATGGGGATATAGGAAATACTGGATCAAGACAAGACCACACACATCAGGGCAAACAACAAATCTTGTGTATGTTGGAAGTTTGTAATTTGCTTTTTGATTTTATAGGGGAGCTACAATGAGGAGATTGCCTTAAGGCGCAGAAAAATACTTTGGACTTTTAAAAATGTTGTCACCATGAAAACTTTGGAAGATTAAAGACTCACACCATTTGTAGCTCACCCACTCTCTAAAGCTACAGGCTTGAAGTTCAAGATGTGAGGCTTCATCCTGCTGTTTCTGCGGCCTTGCTTTCAGATTGCAGTCATGGCTCCCTGTCAGGACAAATTCTTTTCTCACTGGAACAATAAGTCCAAATAAACTCTTTCTTCTGCCTTGGTCATGATGCTTTGCCACAGCAGTAGAAAAGCAATTAAAATTGTATTTCCTTGTAATCTCTTCATCTAAAACAGTCCAAATTTGAGATTTTTACTCTTCACTCACTAGGTTTTTAGTTACAGTTACTATCTATAAACTTTCTGAATTTTGTAAATCCTTTTGCATGGGATTTGAAAATTTCCTGCTTTTAAGGTATTAATTATTCCACAATTCACACCTTTGTTCAGATAGCAATGTTTCCTCTTCTTACTTCCACATATGTACAGTGGCACACACACATACAAATTTAATTTAAAAATGATCTCTGTTCGGGTGGGGGGAGGATCTTGGTCCTGCATCAATGAGGGGACAAGACAGTCATAGTTTACTTTGCAGTGGAGGCCTTAACCTCTCTGAGGAACAATATGGGAGATGAGGTTGGTGGAAGGAGGGTAGCAAGAAGAAAAAAGGGAGGGGAGACTGGGATTGGTATATAAAAATAATAAATTGATGAATAAAGGAAATGACCTCTGTGTTATGTTTAATATTTTCTCCCTAAAGTTATGCAAACGTTTGAGGAGATAAGTATGTCTCCCCAGTTTAAATTCACAGCATTTGTATTATTGAAATATCACATAAATATTTTCAATTTCTGACCAAGTTAAAATCTTTCCATCCACAATATTTAGAGAACTGCAAATCAAATATTTGGTGTAATAAGTGATAAGATAAATTGCTAAAAAGTGTATACTACTTGGGACAGAATAAAAAGAAAGAAAAAAAGAAGAAGCATCTTCTAGCTAAGCCTTGTGATTCGTGCATATAATTCCCAGGACTCAGGAGGCTAACCATCAAACTTAAGAGTTACGTACACTATGTAGCAAGAAAAGGCAACAATAAAACTCTTCCATGTATAGATATAAGTAAATGTTTTCTTAACAGGATTCTAACAATAAAAGAGAACCTCAGGGATTGGTAAAGGAGATTACATGAAATCAGAATGCTTTTGGCATAGGAAAAGAACCAAATCACCCAACCAAACTAAACAAACAAAATCATCCAAGTGATAAGACTACATTTATATTTGGAAAATATCTTTGGCAACTGCATTATTATTATTTGGCCATTCTCAATTCCTTTCTAGACCTTCTCTGGTCATTGATTCCCTTCTTGAGACTTACTATTTCACATGTTCTCCTGAATTTTGTAGCATATATTTTTTCAGAGTGTGTGTTTGTATGTGTACATGTGTTTGTAGGTCAGAAAACTAGAAATAAAAATGATCATGGAAAAGATCTAGAAAGAAAGCAGGATGGGACATCAAATTGAGAAGGGAGCCATCTGATGTGGTGAGAGGGTACAAGGTATAGTTGTAGGACAAAAGAATAATTGAGGATGAATATAATGACATACATACACAAAGATGCCATGATAAAACTTAACAACTTATATGCTAACCTTAAACATTAATTGCAAATTAATGAGTTTTGGGCTTGAGTTCTTCCTGGCAGATGGTCTATAACTAAATCTTTAATGCAATGATCCTGTAATCCAATGGTTCTTAATCTGTGGATCATGACCCCTTGTAGAAACCCTTTCACAAGGGTCACCTAAGACCATTAGAAAACATATATATTTGTACTACAATTCACAATAGCATCAAGATT
The DNA here is from genome assembly GCF_000317375.1 of Microtus ochrogaster. NCBI lineage: Eukaryota > Metazoa > Chordata > Mammalia > Rodentia > Cricetidae > Microtus > Microtus ochrogaster. The sequence continues at coordinate 32,212,608 of NC_022026.1, forward strand.
TCAGCTATAAAGTATCAACAAAAATAATTTTGTGTTTGAGGCTTCTACAATATGAGGGACTCTTTTAAAGTGTCACAGTTTTAGAAAGGTTGAGAACCACTGCTGTAATCTATTCTAATCTATTTTGTATTTTTCTGTAATCAGACAGGATGAATTTTTTCACAATACTCATTGTTATCATATGACAATAAACACATACACAGAGGGAGGAAGGAAAAGGGACATAATCTGGGCAAGTATTTGTGAGCACCTATTATGTGGAAAGCAGTATAGGGAGACACTTAAAAATTTTGTCTTTTCTTTTCTTTAGGTTATCTATTATTTTCAGAGAAAATACAAATAACTGTCATATAACATGGAATATAGTAGATGTAAAAAGTAAATATTAATAATATTGAGTATTTATAGGAAGGTGTTTATTTTGTTTGACAAATAGTAAAAGTGAATGGTTTTTGGGAATAGCAAACTCAGTAAAAGCCAGTAAAAAGGTGAACTTAGTTTATAGTCATCAGCACTTCATTGACCCATTATTTGCTGCCTTGGAGAATTTTAACTATTGATCACTATTCCATAGGCTTTCAAATAGGTACATCTTTAGATACATCTACTGTAAATTAAATATTCATACTAAAACTGACTAATCAAATGTCCATAAGCTGTGTTATTTTTGGGCAGAGTGATATTGTATAAGAGCACATAGTATGGGAGACAGAAGAGATTATGAAACCATTGTTAATTCTGACTGAGGAGGCAGACACATGTGCTGGGTGCCATGAAGAAATTGGTAGCTAGAAACATTTGCATTTGAAATATACTTTAGCTAATTCTTAGACCTTCAAATTTGGGAAAGTTATTCCATGTCCCCAAAATTCATTTACTTTGTTTGAACATGTTATGTATCTCTTAAATATTTTAAGTAAGAGATAGCAGCAGTCAAGAGATGCCTACATACTCAAACATACATATGCAAATTTGATATTTGATTTAGAAGAAATAATACATTTTCTTTTGTCTGCTTTTTAACATGTAAGGAAAGTGCTCTACAATGGAAAATAACTTTCCTAATATATTTAATTGTAGCAAAACTGAAACTAAATATAGGTTTTTGATTCATTGTCCATTTTCATAGAATTTGAAGATATTTTCATATAATTTGAAGATATTGGTCTATCAGAGTTATTTCCTTCCATTTGAAGGTATGTACTTTTTTTAGGCAAGAGAATCATTCTCAATCACTGACTATTAAACTTCACAATATAATACAATCACTAGAGAGCTTGTTAAATGTTGATTTCTGGATTACAATTTTATAGAATCAGGATTGAGTTCACGGTCTAAAATTTTAACAACTATTCATATAATGTCCTTGCTGATGAGAGCAGATTACACTCTGAGATATCTCCCAGTATTCTCCATTGAAGATTGTAAAAGATTGTAAAGTTTTTCAGTCTCCAAAGTTTATAACCTTTATTTGTATAATTCAGAAACCTTAGTATACAAGAAACTCAATCACATGGGGTACATTTTAACAATAGTATTTATTGTGGAGGGACAGATGGCTCAGTAGTTAAGAGCAAGGACTGTTCTTCCAGAAAGCCTGGGGTCAATTCCCAGCATGCACATGATGGATCACAAACATCTGTAACACCAGTTCCAGGGAATCTAATGCCCTCATCTAGACCCTACAGTTACCAGGCATATATAAAGGCACAGAATTATATACAGACAAAACAGCCACACATATAAAATTCAATAGACATTTAGCTTCATGAGTTCTGATTCAGCATATATCTGGTTAGTATTTTGAAGGTCACTCATTGATAAAATATTTCCCAGTAACTGAAAAAATTGTAAAAGTTGATTTTTTATAGTCATTAACACTTTTAACATGTACTATTATTTTCCGATAGATAGTCAACATTCTGATTAATTATAAGCAGGACGTTTTTTCATTTGTGCTAGTGCTGTAGTGAAAAACAAAATTTTATTGAGTCGGGGCTATACTGGATTAACTTCAGAAGTGCTTAACTATTTCCTATTGCTATAGTCGCTCACAGTGTCCTGCCTCTGAGAAGTAATAAGCTGTTCTTTTAATCTAGATGTCAAATGAAACTACATGATACAAGATTGCCAGGACATTTCTTGCTCAGATGTCTGATTGGTTAGATGAATGAGAAAAATATTAAATTTGTATTAATTTATATTTTAGTCACTTGATTCCTTTTCTTTTTTTTTAAATTTATTTATTTATTAAGGATTTCTGCCTCCTCCCCGCCACCGCCTCCCATTTCCCTCCCCCTCTCCCGATCAAGTCCCTCTCCCTCATCTGCTTGAAGAGCAATCAGGGTTCCCTGACCTGTGGGAAGTCCAAGGACCGCCCACCTCCATCCAGGTTTAGTAAGTTGAGCATCCAAACTGCCTAGGCTCCCCCAAAGCCAGTATGTGCAGTAGGATCAAAAACCCATTGCCATTGTTCTTGAGTTCTCAGTAGTCCTCATTGTCTGCTATGTAAGTCCGGTTTTATCCCATGCTTTTTCAGACCCAGGCTAGCTGGTCTTGGTGAATTCCCGAAAGATCATCCCCATTGTCTCAGTGTGTGGGTGTACTTGATTCCTTTTCTAAACAGGTCATTTCTGGAAGTTTTTGACTTGGATCTGCTTAAATTGTCTGAATTCCTGAAACACAAATGCATTCACTGCTACAGTGAGTATTACCCAATTTAAGGGACACAAAAGAAGTGTCTCCTCGATTTTTTATTTATTTATTTATTTATTTTTTGTTATTGAGTTTTTCTACTTTGCAAAGGCACAAGTACCTTTCTGGAAATCATCAGCACTTCCAGTGATTTTTACCTTTCAGTTGGTATCTTAACTTTCCATTTTATTGGCTGGTACACGTTAAAATATGGTTTCAATTATTAAATACTTATCTGATCTCCATCAACACTAAAATAATTAAAAATAATTATTCACCAAAAATGTGACTAAAGGGATCATGGTCCATTTCCGGGATAGTGGCAAAAATCCCCGAACTCCTGCATTCCTTTTGTGCCTCTCTCATAAATTGGACCATACTCACTGTAGTGATTTGAATAGGGTTATTCCTCATAGACTCAGATGTTTGAATATTTAGTCCCCAGTGGGGGCACTGTTTGTGAGTTTTAGAATGTGTGTCCATGAAGGAATTATGTTACTGGATGTGAGTTTAAAGACTCATGCCATTTTCAGTTTGCTCTCTGTTTTATTTTTTAGGTTGAGGATGTGAGCTCCCAGATTCCTGCTCCTGTTGTCAGGCCTTCAGCTTTCTGGCAATGACTTCTCACTGTGATAGATACTTATCCCTCTTGAACCACAAGCCCAACTAAACCCTTCTCTAGGCTGCTTTTGGTTATTGTGTTTTAATCAGAGCAATAGAAAGAAATCCAACATGGATGATGCTTATTTGAAAAAAAAAAGTTTCCTATTGAAGTACCAGACTCTTACGGATTCTGTCTTGTGTAGTAGTTTAACAGAAGACAGATTATTTTCAAATTATTTTAGCATAAACAAAAAGACAATGAGAAGTTTTTTGTAAGAAAATTATAATCAATTCAATGCAGCTCTACTCAATCTAAATTATATTTAACACAAACAGATCTCTAGGTCTTTAAAGGAACTCAGAAAAATTCTTAAGATTTTAAACTATAGGAGAATTCAGTGCCATTTATATAAACTTTCTAAATAACAAAAATAATAAAATTTAAGTACACACACACACATACACATATATATATATTGTACTTACATATACTTTGCATCAAACTTCATCTTTAACTATATTAACTATACAGCTTAGTGGTATCACTAATAAGAATATTCATATTATGTAATAGACTTATAGTAAATGGTTGAATAACTTTATTCAAAAACATATATATATACATATATATATATATATATCACTCATTTTAAATGGAAATGCTAAAGTTCTGTATTATCACAAAGCTAAGCTTTTGTATAATCTTGGACCATTTATGACCATAGATAGCCACAGTACGACATGTGTCAAAAGCACACTGTGAAAATGACATGTCTTTTAGGCACTTTATGAATCTTTAGTATCCTTTCAGTTTTGTCTTGTCAGTGGAAATTTTACTTGTCAGAGCTGTCATTTGTTGCAGATTTTACATTTATTTTATTTTATGTGTACGAGTGTTTTGATATCTGTATACCTTGCCTAATCCCCACAGAGGCCAGAAGACAGTATTAGACTCACTGGAACTGAAGTCTGGAGTTACAGGACAGTTGTGAGCTTCCATGTGAGTGCTGGGAATTAAATCTGACTTCTGTGGAAGAGCAGACAGTGCTCTTAATGACTCAGCCATCTCTCCAGTCCCATTTGTTATGTTTTAAACTTATATAAGAGTCAAACATTGAATATTAATTCATGTAAAAAAAATTAAATTGTACTAATTTGCAAACATCTTCTATTTTTACCTAATAAATGTAAACTTGGCATTTTGTTTTGTCAGGGAAGAGGCAGAGTTCCACTGTGGATCTGATTCATTTCTCTTGGCTAAGCTCTGTGCTTACTGAAATTACAGGGTGGTACTACCATACCTGGCTCTGAAACTGATTTTTATACTAGAGTTGTGTCCTTTCTGATAAAAGCTATTAAATGTAATAAATAATAAATTCTACATTTCAACTTGTCATTAGTCTCCTAAGTCATTATTTAAATATATTGTTTACAGTTGGTCTTCCATTTGACTTCAAGTAGCATTCTACTGTAGCTATTAGTGAAATAAATAATACTACAAGTCCCCCAAACCAAAAAAACTCAGAACATTGACATTCCAGTGAACCCACTGTACTATCTTGTTCTCTCTTGTACATGATTTACACACACACACACACACACACACGCACACGCACACGCACACACACACACACATATCCATTAGCACCTTATATAGTCTGTGTATTAATCCCTGATCAGTTATGCAATTTATCAGTATTTTCTCCCATTCAGTGGATTGCATTTTCACTATGTTGAAAGACTTTTTGAGGATCAAAAGCTTTTAGTTTTTGTGAAATATAACTTACTTTTTATTTTGGTTCCTGTGTCTTTGGTATTATCTAAAAGAAAGTGCAAAAATCAACTGTATGATTTTCTTTGTTTTCACTTGGTATTTTATGGCTTTCTTTTTATGTATTTTACTTGTTTTTATTTTGGACATGTTCTAAAGTACATCCTATTTGTCCCTCAAAGTGTTGAATTTTGGAAACTTGTCTTTAAGTATGGCAGTGTCATACTTGCTGAGACCTTAAAGATCTGTCCTCAAGAGATATCATGGGATGTGATTATGTTTTTCAGAATGAATGCCTCAAAAGCAATTGGTATAGCTCCTTCGGGATCCTGGCAAATACTCATGAGAGAATTTCCATAAAAATCAGGAATGGCCCCTCTCCCTTTTCTTTGGCTTTCTGTCTCCCAGTGTGGTCCCACTCTCTCAAACTACTTCTGCTATCATTCCATATGTTGTCAGACCCTCACCAAAAGCCAAAGCAAGGAAGAGATGCAACTTTCAATGTTTGACCTGCGAAACTGTGAGCTTAATAAACCTCATTTTCTTGAGTAGCCAGTTTCAGATATTTTGTCTTAACAATGAAAAATGGACTAATAGAGGAAGAATTCCAATTTTCCTTTGCATGGAAATATTCATTTTCTTCCAAAACTATTTGTTGAAAACACTTTTCTTTCTCAGTTGAAGAACTTGGCCACCTTGATGAAACTTATTTAACCATCTGTTTGAAGATTAATTTCTGGGCTCTGTATGTTGCCAAATTATTTCACTGAAATGTCTTTATGCCAGTATCCTATTGTTTGGGATACTGTAGATTTGCAGTGACTTTTAAAATTTAGATATGCGAATTCTCCAATCTTGTTTTTTAAAGATTGATAAGTTCTTGAGATTTCACATACATATTAAGAATGTTTTTTTTCTGTTTCCAAATAAAAATGTCACTGACATTTTGATAAGGATTTTGTTTAAACTGGAGATTGCTCTGGGTTGTAATGACATTTTAGCAATATTAAATATTTCTGTACATAAATACAGGATGTCTATATTTAATATCTAGAAGTGTTTTACATTTTTGGCACACAAACTTTTCAAATTTTAATTAAATTTCTCTCAAAGTATTTCCTGGTGTTATCATAAATTGTTTTATTTTCTTAGTTTCATTTTCACATTACCCATTATAAGTACATAGAAGTGTAATTTTTGTAAATTGATTTTGTGTTCTGAAATTTTTCTTCATTTTGCAGAATTGATTTGTACTGAATTTCCAATGCTATGTTGAAGAAAAATAACAAACTGAGATATTCCTGACTTCTTCCTGATTTTAGACTAGCTTTGAAAGATTCACTACTGATTATTATGTTAGCTTTGGGTTTCTGATACATAATCACTATTATCTTGAGAGAGTTTTTTCATCTTCCTAGGTTGCTGATTATTTTATAATGAAAGTGTGACAATTTTTGTTAATGTTTGTGCACCAATTAAGGTGATTGTATATTATTTCTTTATTCAATTATGCGATATATTGCTGGATCACTTTTCATATGTTGTAATACTCTTGTTTCTACTTAGAAAATTCATCTGGGCATGTTATATTATCCTCTTAATATGATGCTGTTTTTAATTTGCCAGCATCTTACCTTGAACTTTCTTCATCAATATTCATAAGGAATATTGATGATAACAGTTGTTTTATATCTTTGGTATTTTTGTCTGGCCTTGTTATGAGGGCTACATTAATATTATAGAATCCTCAAAAAGTGTTGACCTTCTTTAAACTTAAATAATGACCTAAGCAAAGACTGGTATAAGTTCTTGAAATGTTTGCTAGAATTTTCTGATGGAGCTACCTAGTTCCTGGATCCTTTGCTTGGGATAATTTTATCTATCAATATTAGGTATATATTTAGGCAGATATTCCAACTCTTCGTGATTTGGTCTTGATATATTTTGTACCTCTGGGAAATTATCAATTATATCTAGCTATTTCAATTTATTATCACAAAACTTAAAAAATGATGTAAAATTAGTAAGAATACCCCCATGGATTTATGATTATGATGACATCCATAGTTTATTATGACACTTATCAACATTTCTTAATGATTTGTCAATTTCTTTGACCATTTGGAAATTTAACTTTTGGTTTTGTTGAATTTTCTTTTCAGTGATATATACATATATTTCTAATTACAAACTTGAAGTCTAGTTATTTCTAATTCTTTGTCAGAAAAATAAGGTTTTTTTTTCTGAGATGTTTCTTCCCATTTTTGGCTAAGTATTATGGCTCAGTGGTTAAAACAGCACTACCTGCTTTTCCAAAGGTTCTGAGTTCAATCCCTAGCAACCACATGGTGGCTCACAACCACCTGTAATGAAATCTTGTACCCTCTTGAATATGATTCCTGGTCAGAGGTCCTCATCACCTTAGAAGATGAAACTCAATATGGACAAGTTCAACAGAAACACAATATACAGACTGCCCGTTCATGCTTCAGCATTGCCAGGGCACAAATTTCATTTTACATACAATACAACTCTTCTAGCTAAGAATCAAGGAACACTGTGGAAGAGGGGAAGGAAAGATTTTAAGAGTCAGAGGACCAGGGAGTCTGGTGTGAAATTGTTCTCTAGAAGTGACAGGGAACCTATAGTCAGGCAATCTCAACATATGGCTGCCTAAACAAGATATGCACAATGACAACACCAGTTGATACACCAATGTTGATAGTATAAATTTCATAGTGTTCCTTTCCTAAATAAGAGCAGCAAGCAATTAAACAATGTTGAGAAAGGGAAAATTTGTTTTCCTTGGGGATGTGTCCCATCTTGGTTATCTAATGCAAAGTAGTCAGCATTAAAAGCATATATAGTCAAACAACATTAAATGGATTCAGTAAGCACTATTTATATACTTATTCATTTGTATATTAAAGAAAAAGAGGCCATAGGTTTAAAAGGGATATGGAAGGAGTCTATATGATAATATAATATTTTAAAAACAAAACTAAAACAATACTTTGGCTTCAGATCACACAGATTTAACTAGAATATTCACGATTTGGAGGTAAATATTTTGCCAAAAGTTTGTGGTCTTAATCATGAGGATAAGATCTTCTGCTTAAATACCTGACACCATGAGGGAGTCACAAAGTGAATATGCTCATAGTCATTTCAATAGCTATGTCAACTGAAGAAGGGGAACTGAGAGTCTGACTTAATAAGTTGTCCTTGTAAGCAAATAAACAACTATGACAGAAAAGAAGGAACCAGGCTCAGAGGTGAATTCTCTTTCCAAAGAGGCTGCTAGAGAGTCTGGGGCATTTATGAAGTGGGATGTGGTGGTGAGTATCACAGTCCATCATGTATACTTGACACATGGGCAACAATGTCCAGAATCCATGAAAAGGAAACTAAGAAAGGAGCTAGGAGGATTCCTGGAAGTATGATGGTGCCTGGGAGAACACACCAGTCTCCTTGGTGTGTTCACACTAGGCTAAGGAAGGAAAAGAAAATAGTGATACATTTCTCCATTAACAGTATTGAAGTTCTCTTCCATTAGTTATGTTTTACTGTGTTTTAGTTTCTATTATTCTCATAATATTTTCCAATTTTCATTACAATATTTTTTAAGATAAAGTCCTTCAATGCCACTACCCTGGGGGAGGATCTTCCCTCTCCAACTAATATTTTCCAGAAATATCCTTACAGACCTACTTAATAGCCATGTTTTCTAGGTGTTTCCATAGCCAATCAAGGCAACAATCAAGATTAACAGTCACAAGTGTGTGTAGTGGTTTGAATAAGAATGTCTTTCATAGGCTCAGTTATTTAAACACTTAATCACCATGTTTTAGTCACACAAGTTCTTTCAGGGAGATTTGGGACGTACTGTTTTGGAAGAAGCACATCATTGGAGGTGAACTTCGAGAGTTTAAATACTGATACTTCTTCTCCCTCTCTAGCTCAAGATGTGAGTTCATATTTTTCTTCTCCTGATATTAACCTATCCTTTGCCACTATTTCGCCCCCCACCATGATAGACTCTTAACTTTGTGGAACTTTTTCTTCCTTATGTGGCCTAAGTAATTTATCACAGCAACATAAAAGTGATATAGTGCATGTCTTTTTCAGTTCTTTAGAATACATGACTGATTCTGAATGATTTTGTATCCCCAAATTGTTCATACAAGCATATGAGTGTTTTCTGTCTTAGATGGCTTATAGTATATTCCCCTATACAATTACTTGTCTTAGGTAACTGCCTGTCTATATCTCTTTCTTCCATAGCTTTTATAAACTTTATTATCTGCTTTAGGTTGCTTATTCCATATGTGAAATTAGATGCTATTTTTGAAGAACCAACCTCTGAGTTATGTGAAATAGAGACCAGTAATTCTGGCTATATAGTTTACATTATTGTTATTTGGTGTCTACTGTTACCACCAGTTCATGGGAGCAAGTTGAGATCAAAAGTACATTTGTACCATGACCATATATACCACAGGGAAGAAGAACAAAGTGGAACAAAATTATTATGAAAATTTCTGGCCTTTACCCCCATGCTTTATTCTTTTTTTTTT
>NC_022026.1:32223331-32247515 GCF_000317375.1 Microtus ochrogaster
AACAGACAAAGGACTGATCTCCAAAATATATAGAGAACTCAGGAAACTAGCCTTTAAAATGCTAATTAACCCAAATAAAAAATGGGGCACTGAACTGAACAGAGAATTCTCAACAGAAGTTCAAATGGCCAAAAGACACTTAAGGTCATGCCCCATGCTTTATTCTTTTAAACTAGTTATTTATTGTGTGTATGTGTACAGATGATATTGTGCCACCATACACATAAGACAATCTCAGATGTCAATCCTCACTTTCCACTTTGTTTGAGACAGAGTCTGTTGCTCACAGGTTTGTGTGCCATGCCAGCCTACTAACTTCCAGTAATACTCTTCTCTTTGCCACTCCTCTTGCTGTTGGTGCTGTTAGCCACAGTTTCACCATAGCCCTAAGCTCCTCCATTTTGGTTGAACAACGACAATTCTTGAAACCAAGGTAATTTATTTCTCCACATTCTTTAACTTTCCACTCCTTGCTTACTACTAGGAAGGGCCAACTACAGGTAAAAAAACAAACAAACAAACAAAAACAAACAAAAAAACAGCAGAAAAAAACCCTCAATCCCTTTCTCCTTTACCTTTTCCTGTACTGTAATCACCCCTTGTTGTGAGTGCACAGCAATCTCTGGTTTCTTAAACTAGAGATCAATGCTCCACAGGTTTTTACTGAATCAAACTTTGTTGTCTTAAGAGTTACTTGTTCCTTTTATTTCTCTCTCTCTCTGTTTTGGTTGGTAGGCTAGGAGCACTGAGTTTACAAACCTACAGCATTCGTCTCTTATGTGCTTTATACTGCATTGTAGATCAATGTAGTTGTACAAGATGTACAGTTTTCAGCATCACTGCAAAGTATTTTGCCAATTTCTATTATTGTTTTAATGTTTCAGTCTGGAGTTTAGTAATTCATCCTATTACAGATATTTCAAATATATATTTATGCACACATACACCATATGCATATGGGTTTTAAAAGACAACTGTGATCAACCTTTCTCAACCATAATCAGAGAAGCTTTTTCCTGAAGCAGTTAACAACAAATACAGGTATTCACAGTAAGAAAATATGCAGAGACTAAGAGACCTTGGAATATTGAGTCCTAAATGTACACCTCCACTGATGTAGGAGGTTCTTCTGTCTATGTGTTGCATTCATTGGTTGAATAAAGGAATTGCCTTGGCCTTTTGATAGGGCAGACTTAGGTAGGTGGAATAGACAGAACTAAATGCTGGGAAGAATGGAGAGAGAGAGCTCCCATGAAGCTGCCAGGTCAGACATGCTGAATCTTTCTCAGTAAACCATGACCTCGTGGTGACATACAGATTATTAGAAATGGGTTGAATCAAGATGTGAGAATTAGCCAATAAGAGGCTAGATCTTATGGGCCAAGCAGTAATTTTAATTAATACAATTTCTGTGTAATTATTTCGGGTATAAGCTAGCCAGGCGGGATGAAAAGCAGGCCCGCTCCTCCTACAACACTCCACCAAATTATTTTCCTCAAGATTCAGGGAACTCTACAGAAGAGGAGGAGGAAGGCTATTCTCTAACTCAGAATCTATTTCCAACTGATAACCGTTCACACGTAAAAAAAAAAATAGTTTTAGAATTACAAGCGTGTGTAATTACACCAAGTTTTAAGGATAAATCTTGGATAAAAATTTTGACTGATAAAAAAGCCTTTGAAACTTAAATCAATGCATGGATTCTTTGTGATTAATTGCATAAACAAAAAAAAATCCCCAGGAATTGATCAGGATATAACAGAGATTTGCTCTGTTATTATTTCTCTTTTTCTTCAGTTTTCTAAAGACCCAGAGGGAGATATAGAAGAAAAGAAAGAAGGAAAAGGCAAAAAAAAAAAAGACCTTATTGACATGATTCATTCTTAACTGAAAATTAAAATGAGAAAGTTTTAACAAAGAAAAAGAAATCAGTCTCATGGAAAGGTGTATAATATTGTAAGACATTCTGGTTGTTTTCTGTTCATGCCAAAAAGATGGGCTATATCTGGTTTGTTTGTTTGTTTGTTTCTGTATTCCATAGCTGATTCAATGGATTAGCAAATTCCCTTTTTCACTGTCTGAACTCAAGCTCAAGCAGGGGAATGACATGAGATTTGATCAACACTCAGTGACAAGTCAATAGAGATTTGCTCTGTTATTATTTCAGCTTGGGTGATGCCTGGCAATTAAGCAATTTAATAACAATGCATGGCTTTTATCACTATTTTTCTATCAAGATAGAGATGATTATAGCTCACCATGTTTTTCTTCATTAGTGAATGCCTGTCAAAAGTAATTTAATGAAATTTATTTAAGGGAGAAATGGTAAATCTATAATTCACGGTATCAAGACATAGCAAATCATCCCATGAATGAAGATGAAAAGAAAAGACAGCCCCAAATTGAGTCTTTTCAAATCAATGAATCTCGACCTACACTTTCATTCGTGAATGTAATAATTTTTAATTTATGTTACATTTTTGATTATGATAGTTGCCCTTATGTCTTGTTTTTACCCTACATTCCATTTCTTCTGCCTTTAAAATGGATATAGTTATGACTATGCCCTTTCAAAATGAATAGGTAGAAAGGGTTTTGATACTAAGTTTTTACAGGTGACTTAGAAAGGAGAAAATATCACAGATTTCTTTAGATATCATCTCATTAAACCTTTTCACCTTGCTGATGGTCAAGTTGTGATCTGGCATAGTAAATGACTTTTTTTTAAACCATCCAACATGTTATTAAATTCCACTTCAATTATGCTTAAATTATAATTACTGTCCTTATAGAGAAATCTCTTTTTTCCATTCAGTAATTTCTCATACAAAATTATGAAGAATGCATAAATAACATTTTATTTTTTTTGTAGTTATTTTTTTTTCTTAATTTATTTATTTATTGAGGATTTCTGCCTCCTCCCCGCGCTGGCCTGAGTCTGAAAAAGCATGGGATAAAACCGGATTTGCTGAACATAGCGGACAATGAGGACTGCAGAGAACTCAAGAACAAGGGCAATGGGTTTTTGATCCTACTGCACGTGCTGGCTTTGCGGGGGCCTGGGTGGTTTGGATGCTCAACTTACTAAACCTGTATGGAGGTGGGCGGTCCTTGGACTTCCCACAGGTCAGGGAACCCTGATGGCTCTTCATAAATAACATTTTAGATAAGCTTTTTCTACAACCACATTTTCACTAGATGCTATGACTTTTCAAGCCTGTATATGTACAGTTCCTCTTCCTTAATTGAGTGTCTCAAGCTGATAGCAATAATATAAGCAAATAAACCTTGAAATACAGAATAGAGAAATATATAAACTGCAATCTTGATCATTTCTCATAGATGTTCAACAGATTTTTCTTTGTTTTCTCCACAGAGTTTTATGCAGTGCACCCCTATTTATTGAAGCAGCTGACAGCTGTAAATGGATACCTAATTTAAGATGTTACTTTTCTGAGTTACTCACAAAGTAAAATAAATAAATAAATAAATACTGTTCTTAAAAATATGGTGCTCCTTTTTGTAAGCAATTGAAATGCAGTCTGCAATCTAAAAATATGAATCACTGTATGGTTAAATCAGCATAGCCTTAAAGTGCTGAGGTTGTTTATTGCATCATTCAGGGTAATTATTTGTTGATCACATTACTAGGCATTTTGCATTTATAAGTATTTTCAGTCCATATCAATGGACTTTCTAGAGACAGTATATTATAAATTGTAAGGTACCTCCATGGCAGAGACCTCATTTTAACTATTGTGGTTTATTTTTTTTTCTCTCCACAGGGTTTAGTACATTCAATATTGTATTTTATGGGCCAAATGAAAATATCACCATGATATTACTTTATCTTTAAGAGAAAACAAAATAGATTTTGGGTTGTTTTGAGCATATATATCAATTAAGAGATGAAAGCTCAAAACCATGGAAAGTAATACTGGAGAGAAATGTAATCTGTGAATAAATTGTGACACTTCTATTGTCATAGTTCAGCAATACCATTTTGTTGGGGTAGCATCATTGCCCTATAATCCCAGCACTTGGGAAGTAGGAGAATTGCCAGGTATTTGAGGTCAGCCTCAAATGTTGCTACAATATGAATTAATAGGCCAGCCAGGACGATAAAGCAGAACAGAGTTAGAGAGACAGAAAGAAATATAGACAGAGAGAAGAGAAGACGAGAGAAGGGAAGGGGAAAGGAAGGGAGGAGAGGGTATGGGAAGGGAAGGGAGAAAGAGAAAAAAGGTGTCTTCTGTCTGCAGAATTATAAGCTCTTCTTATCTCTGGTGCTGTAACTTCCTATAACTAAAAAAACAACCCATAAAATCTATTTTGCTTTCTCTTAAAGATAAAGTAATTCCTTTGCAGTAAGGGCCTTAGAGCAAAAAAGAAACAACATAGTTTAATAAGTGTCAGTGTGCCTACATGCAGCTTTATTGCATCCCTGTGTCTTCAGTGTCATGGTAACCTTATCACAACTCTGCAGCCTCAGTGCCGCAGTGCCATAGCAACCCTATCACATTCGTTTAGACTTAGTGTCATAGCCTTATAGACATAAAATATCCACTAAAAATGTATGTTACCATATTAGGGGGACAAAGGGTCTGAAAATGTATATAAGGCAAAGCTCCACTGTGCTCAGGCCTTGGCCTTTGGCTATGAATTTTCTGAACTTGTGCTGGCACAAATAAACCTGCTCCTGGCAAAAAGTCTACATGTGTCCCTGTCTAAGAACTTCATTATATCTTACTTCCAGTTTCTCCCTTTTCATTTCAACTTTTCTTTTTCATACAGTCTTCTCACCCAACGTTGGCTTCCTTTAGTACAATAAAATTAAAAATATATTAAAATATGTCTTAAATGAAAATGACCTTTCAACTCCCAAATCAGAAATCAAAATAGAATCTAAACTGAGTAAGCAGATAAATGAAGGCATAAAGGCAAAAACTAGAGAAAAAAGTACTAGAAATGTTATTGTATTTAAGATGTTAATGTTATAGTAAAGTAGAAAGATGAGGAAGGGTGGTTAGTTGTAATGTCAATGTCTTTTTTAATTTTTTTTAATTTATTAAAAATTTTATTAAAAATTTCCACCTCCTCCCATTTCCCTCCCCTTCTACCTACCCTCTCCCTTTCCTTCTCCAGTCCAAAGAGCAGTCAGGGTTACCTGCCCTGTGGGAAGTCCAAGGTCCTCCCCACTCCATGCAGGTTTAGAAAGGTGAGCATCCAAACAGACTAGGCTCCCACAAAGCCAGTACATCCAGTACAATCAAAACCCAGTGCCATTGTTCTTGGCTTCGCAGTCAGCCCTCATAATGTCAATCTCTTAGGTCACATTGACCTTGTCCTTGGCAGGTGTTTTGCAAATTGTAACGGTACATATATTCACATGTGTGTGGATCACTGGCCATTTGCCTTCTTTAAAGAGACATTTGACAAAGAAGGAAGTTTAACGTCGGATAGACAAGTAGGATGTACCTAGCAGAAGTTAGCTAAAACAGCTTTGAGCATTAGTATCCTCTTTGGCTTTAGAATAAGTAATAGATACTACTTCCCTCATTTCCTGTTTGGCTGTCACCAAGGATTGCAACAGCAATACAATGTCCAAACTCTCTTTACTTACATGACATTGAGGGCACAGGAATGCAGTTAAATACTTAACAAATTCCATATTGGGTATCACAGAACACTGATTCCAAACTTTTCAGACCATGGATTTGAATACCAATGGCTTATTACACATCCTCTCAAATCTCATATTCTTTTCTCTCTCTACTATAGTAACAGAAACAACCATAACTCTTTTCTATCCTAAGCAACTAGACATAACTAGTGAAAAACAACCAGGAACATTTATTACACTTTCAATTCATGATAGAAAGCCTCAAGTGGTTCATTTATGTTATTTTCAATATTAATACATTGCATAGATATCTTCTATCACTGCAAATCATCTTAACATTCATTTTTATACACTTTAAGTACTTCTTTTCCTGTCCTTAATTACACTTGATGACTTTGTCTCCTATTTCATTTTCTTTAGTACATTCTCATAAACAAACAAAGATGCTTCAGTATCTCCATTTGTAACACCTACTACACCTGTTACACTTTGGCCTTGACTACATTATTCATTGCAGTGAGACTTGCTTTCTACAGGTACTAATGAAGAGAATTCTAATATCTATATCCTATATGGATGTGAATATATTAAGTCAATATGACCAAGCACTTGGAACCTTATGAGTTTACTAAATGCTACAGACTTATGCATCATTATTCTTTCATATATGCCACTCCCTTTTTGGTTCTTCACAGCAAGTTTTCTAAATAGAATGTTTGGTCTTGGCTATCTTCCTTTCCTCCCATTTTAAACTGTTTATGTTGATATCCTTTTAACTTTCTAAAACTTTGCAGTAATGCTAAGAACTTTCTTATCTCTTCTACCCTTCACCCACAATCAGCAGTTGTGTACATTTTGTCAAATTCACGATTTTTTATAAACTTTATAACACATATATACATTTACATATATGCTACTTCCTAAGAGTAACTTTAATCCCAAATGCTTAGGCGTGTATTTCCTAAAAACAAATATATTATCTTATATAGCTATAGTATTATTAGGATAAGGAGACTCAACAATAGAAAATGACCACACTGAAATACACTTTCCATATTCAGATCTCATCAGTTGGTCCACTGTTTTACACATTCTGAGATCTGATCTTAGATCAGATGTTACAGTTAGTAATTATATTAATATCTCTTAAACATTGAACAGTTTTCAATCAGTTCACTCACCTTTAAGTGTTTGAAGAAAATAAGTATTATGAGCAATTTATTTTGGGTTTCTTGTAATTCCCTATGAATAAACCCATATTATACATACTTTTAATGGGACAACTACTATCAATTAATACAATATCTAAATGCTTCTGATGTACATAATGTCGCTGTTTTCCATTTGCAGTTTGATATTTGCAGTATTTTCTGTTATACGATAAAATAGGTCAAATATGGTTTAATTTGCTTTTCTGTTGATCAGAATGGTTTTTGAGCATGTATGTGTATAGTTGGTTTTATGTGATCGTCTATGAACTCTCATAGTCTTTTAGCTGTATTCAAAATGGGCTTTCATGACTGTACTTAATATTTTTAGGGTCACTCATGGATTATAACTGGATAAATACAATGATTGCTTTATGGCTCTTATCATATGTAAATATTAGCTTACCAGTCTAAAACTGACATCACTTTGCAGACAGTTTTTTTTTTTTTTTTGTTACATGACTTCTAAGAGTCCACCTATCAGCTTTCTTTCTGTTTGGTTATATTTTCCTGTTTTGTTCTTCTGGTGTTCAGATTTCTATTATATAATTTCACTGGGATGTCTTGTATGAATCTTAATATAATACCCCATCTAAAAACTGTCTTTTTTCTCTTTCACTTCACTGTAAGTCGTACTCTAAATGCAGAGACACTAGATGATAAAAACCTCATATTCATTCCCATATTCTGTTGTGTTTTTTCACATCTTATTGTTAACCCATAAGTAAATGATGCTTGTTCTATTTTCAAAATGTATTCATAATCAGGCTACTTTTCATTTTTTTCACAATGCCAACACCAGGGACCAGGCAATTAACATCAAACTCCTGAGTTTCTACAAGACTCTCCTTACTGGTTTTCTGCTTTCATTTTCACTACTTAAACAAACTTTGATTTTCCTTCAGAGAGTAGTCATAGTAATTCCACTAAATATCCTAATTCAGGTAGTTTTGCTTTATTTCTTAAAATACCTCCAAGTTTTCTACCTTAGAATTATAATTAAAATTTATAACACGATTTTGCTATGCTTTGTGAATTAAACATGAATGACACCCACTTATTGAACCTTTATTCATATTTTGCAATACTGGTAACTTTAATGCCAATTTTTGTGGTTCATAGGTATTATAGCTGGGTGAGACTATCTAATTGTTTTCTTTTCCTGGCAGCTTACATAACATATTCTGGAATTAAGGAACATACACCACAGGAAAGTGACTTCCAAGTCAGATCCAGTTTAAAGCATCCAAGTTCTCTTCTGGAGTCTTTGATAAACTTGAAGAATGGTTAGTTATAGTTATAGTTTCCCATTGTTATGATAAAAGATAAAATAGATATAAATATTGTAACTGTAATTCTTGCTTGATAACTGTTTTGTTATATGTAATTTTGCTATGTTAAAGTTAAAGCCTTCCTTTTTTTTTTTTAAAAAAAAAGGGGAAGTGATGTGGGAGTGTCATATATCAATCTGTTGATTTCATTGGTTAAGTAATAAACAAACTGCTGGCCCTCATAGGTTAAAACATAGGTGGGAAGAGTAAACAGAACAGAATGCTGGGAGGAAGAGGAAGTGAGCTCAGACAGACAGCTCTGCTCTCTGGAGTAGAGACGCCATGCTGCCCGCTCCTGGGCAGACACACGCAATGAAGCTCCAACCCAGGATGGACGTAGGCTAGAATCTTCCCGGTAAGACCAGTGCTACATAGATGATTAGAAATGGGCTAAATTAATATGTGAGAATTAGCCGAGAAGAGACTAGATAGAAATGGGCCAAGCAGTGTTTAAATGAATACAGTTTGTGTGTTGTTATTTCGGGTCATAAGTTAGTCATGTAGGCGGCCGGGGTGCTGGGGACGCAGCCCCGCCACTCTTATTACTACAGGAATGGGATGGTTGAGATGGAGGAAGGGCAGATATGGGAGCAGGGAAGTTGGCAAGAGACTTAGATCTAGAGGGGTTCCCAGGTGTCTACGGGGATGTCCCCATCTATGTCCTTGGGCAGTAGAGGAGAGGGTGTCTGAACTGGCCTCGTCCCATAGTCACACTGGTGAATATCTTGAATATCGCCATAGAACCTTCACCCAGTGAAGGATGGAAATAGAGACAGAGACCCACATCGGTGCACTGAACTGAGCTCCCAAGGTCCAGTTTAAGAGCAGAAGGAGGGAGAAGATAAGCAAGGAAGTCAGGACCCCGAGGGGTTGGTCCACCCAATGAGACAGTGTGTCTGATCTATTGGGAGCTCACCAAAGCCAACTGGACTGGGACTGAATGAGCATGGGATCAAGCTGGACCCGCTGAATATGGCTGACAATTGGGGCAGACTGAGAAGCCAATGATAATGGCACTGGGATTTGTCTCTACTGCATGTACTGGCTTTTTAGGATCCTAGTCTGTTTGGATGTACACATTCCTAGGCCTGGATGGAGCGGGGAGGGCCTTGGATTTCCCACAGGGCAGGGTACCCTGACCTCTCTCTCTTAGGACTGGAAGGGGAGGAGGGAGGTTGAGTGGGAGAGCAGAAGTTAAATGGGAGGAAGTGGAAATTTTGAATGGTATGATTCATAAAGCAATAAAAATTTTAAAAAGTTAAATAGAGAGAAATAAACTGCAGATTCATATATGAGTAATGATGGTGTTGAAAAGAAAAGAAGTGTTAAGGATGACTCAAAAGTTTATTTAAACATTGTTATACCTCCAGTCAACTTCTGGATTGTTTACAGGTTGTTTTTTGCTCCATTTATTCCTTAAACATTTAAGAAATACACTTTATTTTACTCCTCTTTTTTTTTCTATACATGCTCTACAAGTCTAATGTCATTACTTCTGAGGTTTGCATGATAGTAATGACTTTTAATTCTTCAAATGGATTAATAGTATACACCTGTCTTTTGAATTATATACTCATGCTTTTAATTACTTTCTAAAATTTTTCAAATGGTTATCCTCTAGTCAAAAGTTAGGATGGTTCTGTAAGGTTATTTTTTTAATATGAGATACCCAATTGAAACAAGATATTTTAGAAGAAAAAGATTGCCTTTCCCCAAGTGAGAAAGAATTTTATCAGCAGATTTCCATTGAACTTGACATGTAGTTCTTTGAATCTCCTGCCAACTGGCCTGTATGAAATATTGGACTCACTAAGCCTATATCACCATGTAAGTCAATCATGAAATCTTTCTATATGTACACATACAGATACCATGGATGTGTATCATTTTAAAATTGATTAGTTAATAATTAATTATGTGTATGGGTGTACTGATTGCATGTATGTATGTCCACCATGTTTATGCAGTGCCTGAGCAGAACAGAAGATGGTATCATATTCCTCTTATACTGTACTTACAGAAAATTGTGATCTACCATGTAGATGCTATGAATTGAACCCCTGTCCTCTGTAAGAGAAGCCTGTGTTTTGAACTTCCAGGCCATCTTTCCAGTCTCTGAAGTTGCAAATTTCCCAGAAAATAAATATTAATACAAACATAGTATGTTATATGTAATTACCTTGATAAAAACATTTTCTCCATATCCTCATCCAAATAAGTGTAACAATTGCCCTGAGAAATTTCTCCCTTCTCCTTGCCACATAGTCCTGCTAACTATATAATCAGTCAGTCTCTGTGACTACATCAAAATGGTTTGAAATACGTTCTCTTTAACATGTTAACCGTCAATTCTGTTGTTACATCCACTGAAACTGTGGAAACAAATTTAAAATAAGCTCTTAATCTACTCTTGTCCACTGCAAAAAATCATTTGCCATAATAATGTTTTAATGGAATGTCTAAAGTACAGACACAGGTGTTAACACTATGCTTAAAAATATCACTGTGGCTCAGAGTCTCTCTTTTCTCTTTAATGTAGTCTATAATATTGTCACACATTATTCATAAACCAGTAACAATGTCATCACTTGGGAGCTTGTTAGAAGCCCAGAATATCAGAATCCATCCTAAACAAACTGAATATGAAACTATATTTTTACAAAGACTTCGGGTAATTTCTGTGCATTGAAATTTAAGTAGAACCTTGAAGCATAGCTCCCAAAGCTGGATAACATCTCTGATAAACCTGGGGGCCATTTTTAAAAAGATTTTCTTTCCATCTCAAATATCCTACATACAAATTTCCAGGTTTTGGATCAAGTTATCTGTTTGTACAAAGCTCTTGGGAAGTTTTTGATGATCTGTGAGTTTTATGAGTCCCCAGCTAACAGTTGCTGACTTAGATTTCCAATATTTCAGTGGCATCTTCTCATGCCTTCTTAGCTCATTTTTGCCCACTTTCAGGCTTTTTAAAAAAGGAATAATTTTCCCAAGCAGACCTTCCTTGTTTTATCTTCTCCAGGTGAAATGTCTTATTTATCATTTAAAACACAATTCAATTTTCTTGATCTCTTTCCCAGTTCTCTTAGAGATAATAATGTATTATTTCTTCTACATTTCTGGAAACTACTGGACAACATTGTGCTATAACAGTTCATTACACTATGACAGTTATAAACTTATACAAGTCACATACTTTGTCCTTGACTAGGTCATGAGTACCAAATTTTATGCTCTGGAGCTTCATAATTTTCATACCTCTCTACATATTTCCCTGGACACAATGTATTCTCATTATACAACTGAGAAATTCTTGTTGAATAAATGAATTGATAGCCATCAGATTATATAGTAGTAAGGCAAAAATATATTAGTATTAATACTGAAGTTTCTAGTAATTAAAACAGATATTTAATACCGTTAAAATTAAAATATCATCCATAAGTTTTATTTTTAAGCAATGAAGTGTAAGAAATCCTGTACCAATCTCTTGTTTTTTTTTCCCTTTCACACTTAAATAATATACTGCTTCTATTCAAGCATATGCATTTGTCTTTCTTGCTCCTGTCAAGTTTGATACATAGAGCATCTTTTGTGCTTACCAGGAAGGGTATTCAGCCAGAGGAACCCTCTCATCTCACTGTATGATATTCTTGTATCTTCTGTTGAAAAGCACAGTGAAGAATTGTATCATTCATGCTGAACTTTCTGAAGTCATTTCTGTTTCATGAAGCCATTACAGGGACTTTTAAAGCATTACTTTAAACTGTCAAGTTAACAGGCATTTCTCCCAATAGGAAGGAATACTTCAGGGTGGCATTGTAATGTGTTATAAAAATGCTTGTCTAAAGAGGTACCTTATCATTTACATGATGTCAAATGGACTTATAAAGCATTTATTTCAGCTTTTACCAGTCTATTTTCCAAAGCTGTTTGAAGTAGTAATTAATACTGACTCTCAGTATTTTATTGAACAAAACTGTTAAGGTGACAGAAAAACTAAATGTAAGTTTATATTTTTAAAGTAGCTTTTGTAGCACTAAATTCTGTGTGCTAATTTTTTCACTATCCAATTTTCTAATAGTTTTAAAGTTGAAGTTGGTTTACTGGGGTATTAGAGTCCTGTCATTATTTGACTCTCTCTTACTTGTTTCCAGGCAACTACCATGATGTTGTCTCATATGTATATTCATGATGAACTGTTCTTGTACCCATTAAAGGAAATTCTACCGCACTATATCTTTCTACATTAGTCTTCCATATTACTCTGTAGCCTTCTTTCTTGCAAATTATTTTCTCTATCCACCCTCAACACAAAAACACCCCTTACCATACACACGCAACACATGCTGTCTGTTTTTTTTAAGTTTGTTAAGAGACACATGCTTCATAGAAATACTTCAAATGCTAACACTTTTTAAAGATTTCTACTTTAAAGAAAATGAAGAAGGACAAGTTTGCAATGTTATAAATCTCTAATCAGATCCTGTACCATAAGACTATGCCAAAACATGTTCAGATTATTAGTCAATAAGGAAATCAAAGCAACATTTTCAAGGTGGTTTTGATAAACAACTTGGGATCATTGGAAATGAGTCCCTCCCTCTCCAAAAAAAGAATAACATCTCCGCTTATTACAAATATGAATTATTCGTTTGGCAGTTAGGAGAATATGAAATTCTCTGAGACAGAGAACTGCTAAGTTTGAGAGATTGTACAGTATGGATGTATCACCAAATCTCTTTCAAAATTGAATATAAATAAAGATATTTCTACTATTTTTAGAACAAAAGATCTAGTAGTTGGATTTACATTATTTATACATTAGAAGCTTTTTCATAAACACACTGTAATACATACTGACACTAGAGTAAGAGAAAACAAATGTAATTTAATCATTATGAAATCAAAATGTAGATTAAAATTCATTCTTGTAAAAGGAAATAGCAGAACTCAAGTACGAATGCATAAGCCAAGAGATGACCAATTGCCAACCTTCAATCCACATTTGAGAGGTATAGGCAGAGAATTGCAAGGTGGAATCAACTAGGATCTGCATGGCAAGTTGAAGGTCAGCCTGGAGCTGCAGAGAAAGTGAGAACAAAGGTGAGAGAAGGAGGGAGGGAGGGGTTGACATTGAAGTTGTATTTATTTTACTAGAATTCTTCAAAATGTATTCTTTAGGTTAATTTAAATGAAAACAAAGCATAGTAGTTAAAATTTACAATATAGACCAGGAAGAAGGCACATCAATATAAGACATAAGAAACTCAGTCCCAAGTCAAAGGAACCATTCAGAGGAGGTAGACAGCATAGGGCTTTTGCTAAGACTTCCTAGCAATTAAACTTATTTGTACAAAGTGTTAAAGGGGAGATTGATTTTTAGATATATTTATAAAAGGTACAGAGAAATAACTGGTAGAAATAGAATGTGTCTAGTCCTTTGGTAGAGGAAATCTCTGATTAGAGCAAAGATATCCTACTAGAAGGAAGAGAAACACAGGAATGGAGATGTCTGCATGAACTAGGAATAGAAGTCCTTGAATGCTACTTAAAAATACTTTGAATTTTGTATCCATGAAAATGTCTGAGAAAGGGATATTTAAAAAGTAGCACAAAGAAAATTTTTTCATAACATGAAGTATGGACTCTGAACAGTCCTGAGCAATAATCAGGGAAATAATGCAAATAAATAAATTGATAGATTTAAAGTGGAGGAAAGGAAACATTAATGTTATGCATGATTTTGAATTTCCAAATCTGTCATTGGAGAAATGGTTATTACATTGATAAAAATAGTATTTTTATTTCCTAATGTAAATTATTTCTAAACTAATTACAAAGAACACAGTGATGTCACTTCAATAGAAATATTTCTCAATGACATTGAGGTTGACAAGCTACATAGATCTACATAAATCTAAAGGTTGTTATTTCCTCGGTTATACGAGCTATGCAATGGCATGAAAATTAAATTTCCAAAGTGGTATAACTAATATATTCCTGTGTGTTTTCCAGTGCCCACATTCAATTATTATGCAATTCAGGATAATGTGACAAATTCAAGCTGGGTTATATAGAGCTACATAATCCTATTATAAAGCTGTCTTTCTTATAGTTTCTGACCTACTGACATTTAAAGGTGTTGAATTCACTCGACCAGTCTTTTCTGAGAATTCTATGTTATTAAATTATAAAGATTTTCTAAAACTATATTGAAAACAACAAGGGTATAATACATGAGTTTTGTTTAAAAAAGGATCAAGATGAACTAGCCTTTAGAAATTTCTATGTTTCAGAATGCACATTATATTAAAATAGGCTGTAAAAAGTCCCCAAGAAAGGAATTTGATTTTGTCAAAACTTAGTAATTATTTGTCACAGAATAACAATTTATATTATCCCAGAGATACACTTTGAGAAATATGGTCCTATTGTTTGCTATTTTGCTCTGATTTGTGTTTCTATAATAGTTTAAGATTGTTAAGTTTTTTTCCCTGTTCAACAAACTTTATTTTTTCTTTATTAAGATTTTTTTATAATTTTTTTTCCATTTTACAGAGCTATCCCTGCTCCGACTCCCTCCCCTCTTGCTGTTAACTCCACCTTATCCCAGACCACTTCACCATCCACTTCTCAGAAAGGGTAAGGCTTCCCATGAGGAGTCACCAAAGTCTGACCCTTCACTTTGAGTGGTCACCAAGGCCCTCCCCACTATTATCAAGATTGAACAGGTATCCCTTCAAAGAGAATGTGCTGCTAGGTGAAAGTTCAAGCACTGGGGATAAATCCTGGTCACACCATCAGTGGCCCCACAGATTCTCCAGGCCTCACAATTGTCCCCCATATTCAGGAAGCTTAATTTGGTCCTATGCAGGTTTGAGAACTATCAGTCCAAAGTCAGTGAGCTCTCACTAGGTCATCTGTTTCTGTGGCTACCATGGTCTTGACCCTTTTGTTATATAATTGTTCCTCCCTCTCCTGAGTGGATCTCAAGTAGCTCAGCCCAGTGCTTTGCTGTAGATCTCTGTATTTGCTTCTATTAGTTGCTGGTTTAAAGTCCTATGATGACAATTAAGGTAGTCATCAGTCTGATTAGAGGGCAAGGCCAATTTAAGCATCCACTCCATTGTTCCTTAGAGTATTTCTGGGTCATCCTTGAGGATGTCTGGGATTTTCTCTGGTGCCCTACTTCTTGATAGCTCCTTATTGGCTCCCTCAATCAAGATATCTCTTTCCTTTCTCTCCCTCATTGTTCTTCCTCCTTCTTGAGCATCCTTTTCCTCCCTCTCTCCTCTTTCATTCCCCCTTCCACCCTCCTTTCTCTCCTCTCCTAATTTTCTCAGGAGGTCTTGTCTGTTTCTCCTTCCCAGGGAGATCCATGTGTCTTTCTTAGGGTTCTTGTTGCTTATCTTCTCTCAGATCGTGGACTATAGGATTATCCTTAGCATTACGTCTAGTATCCAC
Source organism: Microtus ochrogaster (assembly GCF_000317375.1). Taxonomy (NCBI): domain Eukaryota; kingdom Metazoa; phylum Chordata; class Mammalia; order Rodentia; family Cricetidae; genus Microtus; species Microtus ochrogaster. Next base: position 32,238,961 of record NC_022026.1, read on the forward strand.
TTACGAGTGAGTAAGTATGCACCATGTTTGTCCATCTGGGTCTGAGTTACCTTACTGAGGATGTTTTTAATCTAGCTCCATCCATTTGCATGAAAATTTCACCATGTCGTTGTTTTTTACTCCATTGTGTAAATGTACCACATTTTCTTTATCCATTCTTCAGTTGAGGGGCATATACATTTCCAGGTTCTGACTATTATAAATAATGCTGCTATGAACACAGTTCAGTAAATGTCCTTGTGGTATAAGTGTGCATCTTTTGGGTATATGCCCAAGAGTGGTATTGCTGTGTCCCGAGGTTGATTGATTCCCAATTTTCTGAAAAACTGCCATACTGATTTCCAAAGTGGCTGTACAAGTTTGCACTCCCACCAGCAATGGAGGAGTGTTCCCCGTTCCCCTTACTCCACATCTTCAGCATAACCTATCATTGGTGGTTTTGAGCTTAGACTTTCTGACCAGTGTAAGATGATATGTTAGAGTCGGTTTGATTTGCATTTTACTGATGGCTAAAGATGTTGACAATTTTTTAAGTGTCTTTAAGCCATTTGCAATTTATCTTTTGAGAATCCTCTGTTCAGATCTGTACCCCATTTTTTGATTGGTATGTTTGGCAATTTGATGTCTAGTTTCTTGAGTTCTTTATATATTTTGGAGATCAAACCTCTGTCTGATGTGGGGTTAGTAAAGATCTTTTCCCATTCAGTAGGATGTCATTTTGTCTTAGTGACTGTGTCCTTTACCTTATAAAAGTGTCTCAATTTCAAAAGGACCCATTTATTAATTTTTTCTCTCAGTGTTTCTGCTACTCATGTTATACTTAGGAAGTGGACTCACATACCCATGCATTCAAGGCTTCTTCCCACTTTCTCTTCAATGAGGTTCAGTGTGGCTGAATTTATGTTGAGGTGTTTGAACCATTTGGACTTAAGTTTTGTGCATGCGAATAGATATGGTTCTATTGGCTTTCTTTTATATGTTGATATCCAATTATATCCAATTTGGAGGTGTTTTCTATATTCCATTGATTAATTTAAACTTCTTTTTCAAAAATCAGTTGTTTATAGGTGTGGGGATCAATATCAGGGTCTTCACCAGAAATTTATTGCTCCATAACTCTCGAGCTGGGGAGACCAAAACCAAGGAAATGGAGTTTCATTGGGCTTATCTTACTGTGTCTTCACAAGATAGAAAGTAGAAAGTCAAGCAAGGATAATCAGTTTTCACATGGCAAAAGAAGGAAAATGAAACAACTCACCCATAGAAACCCATTTTATGGTAGCATAAAATTAGTTCATGAGACCAAATTTCTCATAACATAACTCCCCAAAGTTATATCTTCTTGTGGAAAAGCACTATGAATCATGTTTTCAATAAATAAAGTTTAAAGAGGAGACATTCAAACCTACAAACAGATTTTTGTATTATAACCAAAGGCAATGGTTAATCAACTGGTAAAAAATCTTGATAGTATAATTTAAGATAGTATCATAGTTCATAAAAATAAATCTATTTTTAGTTGTTTTTACTCTTTACTCTTTGGGCTCTTTCCTCTTTGGGGGTTTGTCACCTAGCTCCCAAATAAATACTCAGAGATTTATTCTTTCTTATGAATGCTCTACCTTAGCTTGCCTTGTTACTACCCAGCTTTTCTTAAATTATCCCATTTATATTTTCCCTCTGGGACTTTGCTTTTCTCTATTCCATATACTTTTCTTAAACTCTTCGTCCATGAGGCACATGTGAATAGGGTGAATCAAATCCTAGTTATATTCTCGTCATATTGCCTTCCAGAATTTCTCCTACAGGAATCTTAATGCAGAGAGATGATATTATCTTAGAATTGATCTTTTTACCAAATAAATCAAGTAAAAAATTAAAAACTTATGTGGAAAAAGTCTCTGAATTAATTATAAAAGGTAAATTGCACAAGACAGTTTTGAATGGTGCACATTTTTGGCAACACTATAGTCAGACCTCAAAACACTCAGAGACTATTTGCAATTTTCTCAGACCAAATATTAATCTGGGAATTTTACCATCATTTACTTTCACAGGACCCCCTAAGAAGAACATCACCCCATGACACCTGGAAGCAATCTTAGAGGACGTCATCCCCTTTCCCAGCAGAGTTTGCCCTCAGGTTTAGGGACATCATTTAGGGGTTGGTATAGGGTTGAGGGGATGGGGGAAGTGTTTTATAGGCTCAGGGATGTTTATTAAAAAAGGGGGGGATTAATTGGTGATGGGATAATTGGTATTTGTGAGTTATTGTTTTTAGAAAATTCTATTGGTATTGATACAAAAGTTAAAGTATATTGAATATTTTATGCTTCTACCTCTGTTTACAATATTTGTTATGTATTGACATATATATAATATATATATACATATATTTACCATATTGTAGTGTACATTTCTACCTCTGATATTATTTATGTAATGATATGCATTGTTTACATTTGGAAGTCATTGTCCTCATTTATTGCACAGTTGTTTATTCTCTTAGTCTTCAAGTTAGATAGGTATCAAGTATTATAAATCAATAGTCATATATGTTTGTCATATTTATATTTAGGCTAATCAGGTTTTTTGATACATAGAGATTATATTTAGTATAGATAGTATAATCTTCAACCTCTTCGAAGAGCTGTAAAAAATGGCCTTTAATCTAAACTAGAGTTCTGTGCTAACGAGACACAATCACTCCTGGCAACACCGCTCTACTCCCGAGAGAAAGTTGAGCACCAAAGGCACTCCACTGGGAGCTTGTCTTCTTCTTGGCAGAACTGGCCTTTGGGCAAAGAAAAGCCCATACCTCAATTACTGACAGAGATACAAAGTATCCATAAATGGATAAAAACAGAATTGTCTTATCTTGCCAAGACAGGGTAAGATAGTTCCAAAAAGTTCCATGCCTTTGAAAATGATATGTCAGTTATGTTCGGCCTTAACCAAAGTTGGTTGCTTCAGCATTGCAAATGAGACTTTGGTTGATTGCCCAGGTAGTCAGTTGTCTCTGTTATTTGTTGCACATTTTGGAAGCTTCTCGTTTGTACTTCCTGGTTGCTCAAGTAATATTACTTCCCTTCTCAAATCTTTGATGGAGTTGAAGATTAGATAATTGTAGTTACCCTCTACATTATTTAGACTTCTTGAAATAGAATGCTTAGTAAAACTTTTGCTATATGTTTCTTGCTTAATATTGTTTGTTGTTTGTAATTTTACATTTGGTATTTGTTCCTACTGTATATAGTTGTATTGGGTTTTGTTGGATCTTGTTTAGACAAAGGGGGAGATGATGGGGAACTTCAGCCAATCACATTCTGTTTAGGGTGTGTCCCCCTGGGGCCACAGAAAAACAGATAAAACATCCAGGTGCGTTTGCCTCCTTCCTTTTGTTCCCTGTGCTCCTGGATTGCTGGAACTCTGGTTTTGTAATGTCTCTTTCTTCCGTTTATTAAAAGCTGAATCTATTATACTAAACTGGTCTGTTTAATTCTAAATACCGATCGACCATGCCCCTTCATATTTATACATATAAAATATACATATATACAAATATGTAAAATGGAATATAAATGTATTAGTCTGTATTGGATTTCAGTATATATATGTATGTATATTTGTATATATGTGTGTATATATATATATTCAGGTTATACATCTTAAGTGCAATACAAAAATTATAATTTGTCTTAAAAATTTTAAGTGTGGTTCAAACACAAAAAAAGAGATTCTGGTAACCAATAAGCATGTGAAAAGGAACATGAAATCATTATGCAATAGGGAAATGTGAACTAAACTAATAATAAGGTATTTTTATCATACCCACTACAATGTGTATAATTAAAAATAATGGAGAATCTAAATATAAACATGGATGGAGAGACATCCTTACATTCCTAATGTGACTGTCAAATAGTATACCTACATAGAGAAATAATTGAAGTCATTTTTTCGTATTAAAATACATCTACTTTATAATTTACTACTGTCACTGTTCTAAACATGGTGGGACCTGAGAGAATAGAGCCTATAAATGATTCTGACTGTAGTTTCATGCAATAGCCAACTTTTTTCAAAGCATAAGACAATATATATTCAGAGGGTTAAGAAGAGTCTTATGAGTTAAGTGTACAATCACAATGGCAAGCTACTGTAGTAGGGAGGCTGCTTGTTGGTTCCCGGCTGTTCAGCCTTGAAATAATCACACAGAAACTATATTATTTAAATCACTGCTTGGCCCATTAGCTCTAGCTTCTTATTGGCTAACTCATATATTAATTTAACCCATCTCTATTATTCTGTGTATTGCCACATGGCAATAGTTTACTGGGTAAAGTTTCGTCTGGCTCCGGTGGGAATACATGGCTTCTCTCCGACTTGGCCACCTTTTTCCTGGCAGCCTTCAATTTAGTTTCCTTCACCTAGCTCTGTTCTACCCTATCAGACCAAGCCAGTTCCTTTATTCACCAACAGTATTCACAGCATACAGAGGGGAATCTCACATCAAGCTGCATGTGTCATAAACAGGTTTTACCCTAGAGGCATATAAATAAACAACATTAGACAGTTGAAATGAATAATTTAAAGTCAACTCACTCCCATTCCTATCCACTATATCTGGGAGGGGTAGGAAAACACATCCCAAGAGCAATTTTGTGTTTTGAAGAAACTGAGGTCCCAAGACTATTGTCTTGTTTTCTTGGAGAGTTCTCACAAGCACTACGAATTCTCCTCCTCACACTATCCCATTCTTGAATGTGTTCTCATAGACTTGAAATAAATGAAGATTGCCTGATGAGCTGAGAGTAAAACAGTCCCACTAGTTAGCCTTAAAACAGATTATGGTAAAACATACCTTTAATCCCAGTAGCCGCAATGACAAACACCTTTATTCCCAATAGCTAGCCTAGTTGCCATAGAAATCAGGTGGTGCATATCTTTAATCCCAGTGGTGCATACCTTTGATCCCAGTCCTAGAGAGGAATATAATATAAAATGGGGTGAGATAACTCTCAGATACAGTCTCCTTTTGAGATTCCTGGAGTCAGGATCCTCATTTTCAGACTGAGGTCAAGTCAAAACCAGTGGCTGGCTGTTTTGTTTTTCAGATCTTCAGGTTGAACCCCAATTTCTGACCCTGAGATATGTATCCAAATAAACAAATCCCCAGAATATGATGAGTGCAAAAGTTGTTCATGACAGCTTTATTCATAATAGCCTCAGACTAGAGGAACAAACTTATGTCAGATGAACAGAAAAGAAATTATGCTATGTTCATTTAATGGAGTACAATTCAGTAGTTAAAAATGACTTGATTATTAATGCATATAGCAACATATGTAAAACTAAACAATTCATTATTGACTGACAGACAACAGACATAAAATTTAAATCTTCATAATTTCATTTATATTAAGTTCCAGAAGTAAAACTAATCTAAAGTGACAGTATTAAGAACCTAACATGGATTAGGGTTCATGATTATTTGTCAGAAAGAGAACAAAAGGAATCTTCTAGGAAGATAGATACGCTTTATATATTGATATTGGAGGTAGTTATTTGAGAATTTATGTTTGACAAAACTCATCAAATTATGCATTTAAAATTTGTGTTATTTAATTTATGTAAATTTGATTTAGAACACTTTATAAATCAATAAACACATAACAACTAAATCAAGTTGGAGGGTAACAAGATCAAAGTTGTATGAAAATCATAAATGGATGCCCATTATTTCCTAAGTTGCTTTCATCTTCATTTTGGAAAAATCATTAATTGTGATTTTATAATCAAATTTTATATAAATTGAGTCGTATTGAAAGCAGTGGACGACCAGCTTACAATCCAGAACATATGAGTTGCAGTTGTTTTCATTAACACAGAATGACAAGGTGAAATTATTTTAAATACATATTTTTAAAGTTAATTTTCTTCTAAGCTTATGCTTTAAAATACTAATATTATTTACAAAATAATAAGTTACTTAACTAAGGAAATAATTTTAGGGGAATATTACTATATTTTAGATTAGTACAGAAATATTTAGCTACATTATAAAATAGCCATATGTTTATGCCTTTACACTCTTTATTCTCATTCATTCCCCCTTCCCCTCTGCTCTTCCCTACATCCTCTTCCCCCATACAGCTAATTCCATTTTCCCCCTAGTATCATATTTTTATTTTCCAATTACTTATGTTCTCTCTTTTCCACTTTCCTTATTATCAATTCCTCCTCTCTCATAATCTCCTTTCATTTTCTTATGGTCAAACCTTTAAAAGTGTGCGTCTGTGTGTCTGTGTATGTGTGTGTGTGTGTGTGTGTGTGCATATGCATAGGGATGGATAGAGATATAGGAAGACAGACAGACAGACAAAAACACACAGCAACATATCTCTGTAAATGTTGATTTGACATTTGAGAGGAATCATGTACTATTTATATTTCCAAACTTGGCTTATTATGGTTTAGCATAATGATTTCCATTTGCACTCATAACGAAAAGATTAAAACATGGTTTTTGTTCCCTAACCAATTCTATAGTTCTAATCTCTAGTGTGGTGTGGAGAATGTTCTGAATCTCAAGTGCGAGAGTCTACCCTGTATCCTATAATGTATATGACGTATGTCTCTAATAAGCACTGTCCTCTAAAATGTTATGCTCCAACATGGCTATCTTCCTATCTAGTAAAAGGATGACAATCCAATCTTCATCAGCCTCTCTGCTCTGCTTCTTTCTTGCCCCAGATCCAACACTTTGTTATGTAATATTCTTAAATGATGCTACATTTCTATTCAAAACTTTCCATGGATTTTTGTCAGCTATAGAAATTAGTCCAAATTTGTCAACTTTCAATTTAAGAATCTCTAAAAGAAAGTTTAATTTTTCTTCTACAAACTTCTCTTTTGTCTATTTTTTTTAAAAATAAATGTTAAGTATTAAAAAATGTAAGTCATTGGATAGCTTTTTACCTGGAATCCTCTTAGACACAGCCTTATATTCCAACTTCTGGAATTACCAGGACAGTTTAATGTTCTCTATCACCTCCATCATGAATCCCACTTTTCTAGTAAAATGCTCATTTGAAAACCAGTTTAGGAATATTCTTTCTCTTTCATGAGTTTTAAACAAGTACTGCCTTTACAAATGAATTCATTGTTCATGAAATCTGGGCTTGTCTTTCCACGTAATAGGGACTGTCTTTTTTATTCCTTTGTGCCTGTGAGCATGCCTTGTTCATATCTGGTAATTAATTAGTATGTTCTGAAAGTGTATTCAACTGATGAAATAGAGTAGCTTACTGAACAGCCATCATTTAAGAATAAGTTCTTTCTGTATCATATTATTTAATGTCAGAAGACACTTTTAGTATCAACATAACTAAGAAAAACCAGGTACTTAGGAGTTAAGGCATATCTGAAATGTATGTCTTCAAATTCTAAAGGAAAATTTTAATGACTGATAATATATACTTATAATAAGGAAGACTACCACTCAAGAAGCCAGTGGGCTGTTGTGAGTATGTCCAGTAAAAGAAACAATGGGAAGCTGAAGGCATGTTGTCACAGCTTTTCTTTGTGAGTTCATTTTACTTTAATTGCCTTTCTGCACAGCATCTAAGTTTACAGTGGGAGATAAAAGCATGGAAAAAATAGAATAGTGTTATGATTATTTTTACAGCCACCCTTTATTTGTTATTCACAATAAAAACCACAGCATATTCAGGGTGTATTAATAAAAATGGAGACTATAAAAAGCTATTACAACAGAATGTATATTATATTCACAGAGAATGATATAGGATTGCTGTGCACCGTGTCCCGTGTATGCACTCTATGCGCTAGAACCCAGTTCTCGAGCTTCGGGCAAGGGGTTGGAGGTTGAGGAAATACACGCACAGACAGACCAACACATGGACCTCCAATCGCTGGTACAGAAACCCTTCTTTAATAGCACCATGGAGGCTTAAATACCCTGCAGTCAATGGCCAACAGGTGAAAATCCCATCCTCTGATCCTCTAGGTAAAGCACAGCTTTTAGTAACTTCAATTAGAAGGCTCTAGCAGGGAAGAACAGCTGAAGGCCAGGACTCAATTAGTCCCAACATAGGATCAAAGTACCATTTTTTTTCTCCCAATAAAGAAAAAAATCAAGAGTGTTCAGAACTGGTAAGCTAAAACTCAAACTTCAGGTGGAGCTCCCTATCACATCAGTATCAGATGAGACAGACCCTGGAAGTAATTCCATATCCTTTATGCCTTTACAATGCTCATTTCCTTGAAACTTGCTAAAGGCTCGTATTTCATGTATGCTGGCTGTCATTGTGTATGGGCAAGGGAATCCAAGGATGTGTTTCAAAGATACTTGTTCCTTTTTTTTTCTTTTTTTTTCTACTGAGAAAAAAAAAAAGAAGTTTCCCCCTCCTCCCAGCCTCCCATTTCCCTCCCCTTCCTCCCACCCTTCTCCCCCTCCCCCCATTCCTTTCCCCCTCCATCTCCAGTCCAAAGAGCAGTCAGGGTTCCCTGCCCTGTGGAAAGTCCAAGGT
>NC_022026.1:32248732-32254535 GCF_000317375.1 Microtus ochrogaster
CCTGGAAACAACCTAGATGCCCTTCAATGGAAGAATGGATGAAGAAAGTGTAGAATATATACACAGTAGAGTACTACGCTGCCATAAAAAACAATGACTTCTCTAATTTTGCATACAAATGGATGGAAATAGAAAACACTATCCTGAGTGAGGTAACCCAGATACTTCTTCCTTTTGTCAAACATATAACACCAAGGGATTTGTTTCTAGTCCAAGTGAAGAGTAAAGAAGAATACATAATGACCAGAATTCTATGTCATCTGATAGAAATTCAAGAGGTTTCCTTGAACCATACTCAAGTAAGAATAGCTTCAGTTACATTTTGCATCTACTTGCTTGCATGAGCTCCCGACAGAGACTTCAAAAACTCCTGGTGCTTTTTAAATTGCATTGTTTCTGAAAACAAATATACAAATATTTTTCTGTGTTTTGTCCTGGCAAAGTTTCAAAATAGGCAAGTGACAAGACTTGATTATTCTTCCAAGACAACAATGATTAAAACCAGTAGCTCATTCTGAGAAACTGACAGGCAGAAGTAGCAGGCAGTGCTTTTTCTTTTAACCAAGTCGACAATACTGCCTTTCTGGACACATTCCAAAGGGCCTTATGTCTAGAATCTGGCCTTCCCAGCCAAGGATGAACCTATTTTAAATTCAAAAGTGAAAGCAAACCGAAATCATTTGCCTTGACATATTTGTGAACTTTCAGAGCTCTTACCTGATTTAGTGAGGAAAGGGAATTTGGAAGCACAGGAAGGTTTACTCAAGGCTTTCTTTGCAACACAGAGGCACTTTAATTTCAAAGTTGCTTTAGATTTACTCTTGAAACTCTATAATGGATTATAAAACTTTCCCAGGTAAAGAAGTCTGGGATGGAAAAGAATTTATTTAAAATGCTATGATGTTTGCTTATTTGACATGAGAGCTGAAAAAAAAAATAGACATGGAGATAGTATTTTTTGAGGAATCTTGGGTTTAATTAGGGGAAAAATAAAAAAGCCAAACAAACAAAAAGACCTAAAGGCTTCCAGGGGAGAAAAGATCTCCAGATTTAAGAGAGATCACACCCCACAGACTGGTCCCATTTGATGTCATCTTAAGTTAAATGTTGATGGTAACTTTCTTGAATATTTCTTAAATGTTAAGATTATCTGCCATTACCTCCACATTTGGGAAACAATTAGAAGAAGATAGATATATGAACAAGTGTAAAACCTGAAGTTGGTGCTGTAAAAACATGGTATACAAAAATTTTATATATTGAACCCCATTTCAACTTTTGAAAAGTTAAATAAATTGCAAAAAATCACAAAAATTGAGCAAGAGTACAAAGACTCACCACACAGTCTTTACCATAGGTAACAATAGTTTTCATCTACTCTTTGTTTTATAATGCTAGCTAGCCTCCCTTGGAACATTCAAGCAAATAATAGTAGTATTGCTATCTTTAATAGTAATAATAATTTTATTAAATTATTATTATATTATTATTATTATTATTATTATTACTATTGTCAAGTTATAGGTAAGTAAACTGAGATCACGCAACAAAGAAAGTAGAGTATTTAGGATTCTGATTTTAAAAATTTATGATCCTAAAACTATTACTCACATCCGTTATTAAGGCTGGCTCCTTATCATTTCATTTTTAATGAATTAACTACTTTTTCTCAGCATCTAATCTTCAATGGGAATTTTTTTTTCATATCTTAATGGCTGTAGAATTTAACATGGGAACTAGAAACAAAAGTTTAGCTCTGTCAATTATCTAAAAATTAAAAAATGTTATTTAAATGAGTGCATCTCTGGCTAAAGAAAATTCAAGTGTTTTGTCCACAAGGATAATAGTTCTTTTAATCTGCAAAATTTAAACCTTCACATATTTTCATCTGAGAACATGCAGTGTCTTGTGAGCCATTTTTTAATTTTCAATTGTCTATCCCCCACACTAGCGTTAGTTGAATGAACAATTCTTAAAGAGTGGCAGTTATTCACGAAAGACCATGCCATTTCCTGAGCGAATAGCAGTTCTGATTACTCTCCTGCACAGGAGATCACTGGGGATACAGGCAAAGTAATGAGGTTAAAAACAAAACAAAGGGAATAACACACCTTATCAGTGCCTCAAACTGAAACTCCAGACTTCTAAAACATTGAAATATTCTATTCACCTGCCAGATTGCTTAACTCTTACTCAACATACTAAAGAAGTCAAGCAGGATTTGTTAACTTTGCTGTTTGGATGTAAGTGTGAATATGTTTGTGTGTGTATGTGATTGTATACTTGTTTCTTCTAATAAGATCTTGGCATCTTCAGTTCAAAACCATATCCTCGCAACAAGACTTTTTTTTTTTAATTCTTTAAATGAGATTGTTCTTTATGTCAGAGCATTTTTTGTATTTGTTGGGTGTTTTCTGGAGCAATTTTTAAATTATTATTTCTATTAAACAACAGAAAAAATGATAAATCCTGAATACACCATTGCAGACCTAAAGCATTTGGGGTGATTTGGTAGCTTTTTCTGAATAAGTAAGTTGTATTTTTTTTTCCACCAGTTGTACAAGAAAATGTCAATCCTACCACAAATTTGTCAGATTTTATGCTAAAATCATTCACTTTGTTTGCTTACCCAATTCTTAGGTTTCTATTTTGTGAAAGGTAGAAGAGGAGCACCTTTCTGTTATCTATATGAGATATATTGGTCCAAAGGACACAAAAGGACAATAGTTCTCGGTGGTGCCTATTAGCATAACAAAGTACATGCTGGCCTCTAGGTTCCCACAGTGTAAGTACCCCCTTACAGAGTCCAGCCTTATGTCCTGGCTCTTCTCTCTCCATCCCCTACCCTGAACTCCAGCTTGAGAGCTCTCCAACCTCATTCCTGTAATAGTGCTGCCAATCAGGTCATATACTCTCTTAACCCTCTTTTGTCTTTCTTTCCTTATCCTCCTCTCTTGCTCACTTCTCTCTTGGCTAGGTCTATTCTGCCGGTCATGTTAATTTATTACCTACTCTCCCTGCTCTGAATTTCTATATATAACTTGCCCCTCAATCATACCTTGGACTAGTCATGTCTTCACTTGGCAAAATCTGGTAAGCCTTTACTAATTGGTTTAACAAAATATAATGAAATCTAGTCCACTAGGAAAAAATAATACAAAAGTAAAAACATCATTTTTTATTAGAAATATTATTAACAATAATGTAAAACACTCTTTAGGGAATGCTTACTATGTAATGAGTTTTACATAAATTTATAAATATTATGCTGCACATTTCTTCATTTTAAATATGAGAAGGGTTGATAAAGGTTAAAGTATTTCAAAAGAATCAGATTTGGAATTAGAACCTCAGTTTTGTGTGAATGAAAACCTTGTGATGTTTTATAACAAACAGGGAGAAATATTTACTCAATAGATGCCCTAAATATACATCTATACTATAATAAAGGTGTGTGCATTGGAGCATGAAAATAGTCATTTAAAAGAAGGACCTTGTAGGGTTTGAGTGATACTAAGAGAGGCAATACTGTTTCTTTGTAAGGAGCCCTTATTGGGATCAGATCAATATAAATTATCCAACTGAAGTAAGAAAATGATATTGACATCTCAGGAAAGGTTTATCCTTAGGGTCATCTAAGAGGCAAGTTTCTTAAAGAATATAATAGATACAATTTCCCAGAACAACTCACAATGTATATAGATGTGATCTCTGTTCTGTAAAATAGTAGCCACTGACTATGTATAAATATTAATCATCTGAAATCTGGCCAGAGAAATGGAAATGTTCAATAAGCATAAAACAGTCATTAGAAACTAAGAACACAAAAATGCAAAATAATTCAGCAATAACTGATTTTGATTATATACTGATAAAATAATGTTCTAGGCACTAGGATGAATACATTTTCCAAATGAATTTAATGAATTTGTGTTCCTTTAATATGGTTACTAAGACATTGAAAACTATACACAAGTAATTGAAGCTCATATTTCTATTCAACAATGCTGAGATTTTTGCCACTCCTGACCTATTAAGCCAAATGCAATTTAAATTTGCATCTGTAATGTTAATTCAAAGAGAAAATAACTATCACCTTACTACACCTGGATGGAGGTGGGTGGTCCTTGGACATCCCACAGGGCAGGGAACCCTGATTGCTCTTTGGGCTGATAAGGGAGGGGGACTTGATGGGGGAGGGGGAGGGAAATGGGAGGCGGCAGCGGGGAAGAGACAGAAATCTTTAATAAATGAATAAATTAAAAAAAAGAAAAGAAAATAACTAGAGGAAGAGGCATCCTTTGCTAGCGCCCATCCTACTTTGTTCAGTACTTCACATTATCATCTCCCTTTAATCATCACTGTATTACATATAAACTCTCTGCATCGTTAGGTTTTAATTATCATCATTGATGCTTAGCTCAATATATTACCAATAAATGCTCAAAGAATGATTTTAAAACTGTAACTTAGCTACTGAGTCTGATTTAATTTCAACAATTAGTTTTTCAAATATTTCACCTTATAAAAAATTTAAGGTTTACTAGACAAAATAATGATTTTTTTAAAATAATCATTTTGCATAGCCTTTGCTAGATGTGATATTTCCATCTTTGGGTCATTGTCATGGATATTCAGAATAGTGGTATATCTCTGAGGTTTAGAATGAACATTTATGAATTAATTAGTAATAGAATAACAGCACTTTGAAAGATCAGCTTTAAAAGATATGCTCTAGGTTCTCTCCCTACAATGAGTCTCATTTCTCTCTGATCAAACTTTCTTAACTTGTATTCGTATCTGTGATTATTTATTTTTTTGTCAGAGAAGATAGACAACAATACTTGTGGTATATTATTGTTCTTGCTCTAATTATCATCTATAGTTTTAAAATAATAAAAAGATGATCCTAATGTAGAAAAGTCAAAATATTTGCCTATAATTGCTACTGTAAGCAAAGTGACTATCAGTGCATGGTGTAATATGAGTACTAGAGCTAAGCACAGGTAACACTGATCATTATACTTTTTTCTACGTTTATTATTATGAAAACTTTGCTGACTTTTTTTCATTTATCATACTATCTCAGGAGCTTCTCCTACTTAAAAAAGTGATCTTGGCTGAAGATATAGTTTCATTACTAGAGAGCCTATCATGCAATAGTCTGAGGTTTAATCTCTAATGTGTCATAAACTTTGCCTTAGGTACTGTTTTACTGCTATGAAGAGAAACCGTGATCAAGACAACTCATTAAAAAAAAGCATTTAATTGAGAGTCTGTTTATAGTTACAGATGGTTGGTACATTATCTTCATGTGGGCTTCATGGCAGCATGCAGGAAGACATGGTTCTGTAGTTGAGAACTTTACATTGTGATCTGGTATGGACACTGAAAATCTCAAAGTCCATTCCAGCAATACACACTCCAAAAAGGCCACATCTCCTAATCCTTGTAAACTGTTCATTAACTGGGGACTAACCAGGAAAATATATAAGCCAATGGGGGAGATACTTTCAATCAAATCACTATACATTTCATTAACAATAAAGAGTTATGGTAGTGTCTGAAGTTACATCATTGCATCATAGAGGCAGGACGATTAGAAGTTCAAAACAGTTCACACATACATTAGTTTGAGAATCTATGAGAATCCATTTTCAAAAAAAAATAAAATAAGTGTGTGTGTGTGTGTGTGTGTGTGTGTGTGTGTGTGTGTGTGTGTAAGGGAGAGAGAGAGAGAGAGAGAGAGAGAGGGAAGAAATGATCAAATTCTGGAGAGTTTCCCGAAAAGCTGTGTCACTTG
>NC_022026.1:32254635-32261901 GCF_000317375.1 Microtus ochrogaster
AAAGATATGGTCTGTGCTTTATTGAAGGAAAGTATAGTTCAGGGAAGAATGTGATAGGCAAAAACATTGTTATCTGCTAGTATACTTTGCTAACTTATCCACCATCTTCTAGTTTCCTAATTCATGTGTGTGTGTGTGTGTGTGTGTGTGTGTGTGTGTGTGTGTGTAAGGGGGGGGAAGAGAGATGTGTCTTTTAAACTGAAGATTTCTGGAGAGTTTCCCGAAAAGCTGTGTCACTTGCTTATTCATTTACTAATATTGATATCAGAAATACATTTCATGCCTCTTTTGAAGACAAATTTTGAACCCCTGCTCTGCATGTTTCTACTCATGTTTAATAGCTATGATTGTTATTCTGTCCTGTATAAAACTGAAAGCAAAACAATGTTAATGTTTAATCAGTAGTTTGGAGCATCAATTTTGTGGGGTTTTGTGTGTGTGTGTGCATTTATGTCAGTATGCCAAAAGAGGCCATTGTATCACATGAGTCTAAAGTTATAGATAGTTTTGTGTCACAATGTGAATGCTGGGAATTGAACTCTGGACCTCAGGAAGAACACCCAGTACTTTTAAACACTGAGCCATCTCTCCAGCTTCAGGAACATCAATTTTGTTTGATTGTTCAGACCATAGGGTGAGGGTATGAACTTTGAAAGCCTGACTTATGTCTTTCTTACTTTTCAGTTTCTGTGAAAAAAGAAATGACCAAAAACAATTTATGGAAGAAAGCGTTTATTTGGCCTTACAGATCCAGAGGGAGAGCCCATAATATTGAAGACAGCATGGTATCAGGCAGAACAAGCAGGAAGCTGAGAGATCAGATCTTCAACTTCAAGAAAAAAGTGAAGAGAGACCACTATAACAGGATGCCTCAAGCTATGTGATTTACATAACTGGCACCTTAGTTTCTTTTCTTATTTCTGTAACAACACATTATGACAAGAGAAATTTAAAGGAAAAATTTTATTTTATTTTATAGTTTGAGGTATACTTTGTCTTGGAGGGGAAGTCATGGCAGAAGGAGCTTGAAGAAACTATTCATATTATATCCACAGTCAGAATAACAGGGGAATTAATGTATGTATGCTGTCCAGGTTGCTTTAATATACATTCTAAGGAATGATATTTTCCACTATTAGGCTGGTCCTCCCACCTTGATTAATTCAGTTAAGAGTATTCTTCACAGACACACTCAGAGGTCTATCTGCCAAGTGATGCTTGAATATAATGTCCTTTTGATCATTAACATTCACCATCAAACTTGGCTTGGTGTATATGTCGTGGAGGAAGACAGAGAATGAAAGAGAAAGAAAGAGAAAGAAAGACAGACAGAGACAGAAATGTAGAACATTCAGAAACAGAGACAGAAACAAAACAGAGATGCAGAAACAAGGGCATCACTAATTTGTGTTGTATTTTCATCTTCTCATCAGAATAACAGTCTCAGATTACAATGCAATCCTTAGGATTCCAGTTAAGATTAACTACTACCTCGAAAGACCACCTTCCAATATAGCTATACTGTGGATTATAACTTCTACATGTGAATCTGACCATGGTCTACAAAATTAAAGTGTATCAATATAGCATATCTCCATGATAATAATGGAAACAATCACAAAACAATACACCTAGTGATCAACTTAATTATACTTTCATTTGGGCCTTCTGAAGACATAAATTAAAGAGCTTTAAAAACAATTCAATACATCATTTTATGTTTTCAAAGTCGGACTGCGGATCGTTTAAAACAAATGTAACTGTGTTTAAGATTGTTTTCACCATCACTATTATACTTATTTAGTAAGTGCTCTAATATTTAAGGCATTATGTGTCCTGCTTTATAGGACATTTCTTATGACCCAAAATAATGTACCATGGTAAGTCAGTCCAGGATTTTGTTCATTATAATGATCAAATTGGATCAAAGCACATTAATTCTGATGAATTGTCACACAAGTAATCAATTAAATAGTCTAAACTACTAAATTGACCATGCCAATTGAGTACTTTGCAGATATATGGACATAGGAAGGGCACAGTCTCTGATCTGAAGGTAATTACTTTTAAAATCACTAAAATATTATTGCTATAATACCAAATCAAATTGATGAAATATAATTGCATTTTTTATTTCTGGCTCTAGTTAACTGCTCTGTGAATGCATGTAAAGGACTGTAATATCTCATAAAGAGCAACCAAAAGTGGCCAAGTGTTAAAGATCCAAACCAAAATGAGTTGCTTTAGATCTGAGCTATAGTAAAAGGTCCCCAGAAACTGATTGTAGAAATAATGTTAACTTAGATTCAGAAAACCTTAAAAAGAAAAATTATTCATTCAACTGATATATAGTGAGTGTTTAATATGTGCTAGGTATTATACAATTAACAAAAGATCCTCACTTATAAACTGAGGAGAGATTAATTTTTTACAATTTGATTTAGTTCTTTGACACATTTGTATAATATCTTTTGTTTGTATTAATTCTAACTCTTTCCAGTTCCATTGCCTCTTCCTTACCCATGCAATTTGTGTTCTTTTTCTTTTTAAAAATCTATCAAGTCCAATCTTCATTTTCCATATATCTTGGATACATGGCCTTCCACTGAAGCTACACAGTTAAATAAAAATAACTCTCCCTCTCTCAGTCACATTCAATTGCCAATGTATCCTTAGTTAGGGGTGGAACTTTGTAACCACTTCCCTGATGTATCTAACTTTCGTCCATGTGCTAACCAATACTATGAGTTTGAATGTGCAACTTCCTTGCTGTGTCAAGAAAACACTTTCTCCACATCTATCTATTACCTCTCTTCTTAATTTTATTTTCATTTTCATTTTGTAATGATCCCTGAGCCTTAGAAGTTGGATGTGATATTGATGCTCCATTTAGGGTTGATCATTCCATGGTCTTGCTTTTTCTGTATCTTGAACAGTTGTTGGTCTTGTGTTGATCACAATCTATTGAAGAAATAAGCTTCTCTGATTATGGTTGAAAATGTTCTAATCCAGTGGTTTTCAACCTTCCTAATGCCTGGACCTTTTAAGACAATTCCTCATGTTGCGGTGATCTTCAACCACAAGATTATTTTTGTTGCTACATCATAAGTGTAAATTTGCTACTGTTATGAATAATAATGTAGATATATGGTGTGGGACAATGGTTTGTATTCTGTCAATTATATTTTAAATAAATGCTGATTGGCAGTAGCCAGGCAGGAAGTATAGGCAGGACAACTAGGCAGGAAGTTGAGGCAGGGTCACATGAACTAGAGAATTATGGGAAGAGAAACATTTGGTCTACAGTTCTGACCCAGCCACAGAAGAAGCAAGATGTGACTGCCTCGCTGAGTAAGATACTGAGCCACGTGGCTAACATAGACAAGAATAATGGGCTAATATAAGTTATAAGAATTGATAAGAAGCCTGAGATAATGGGCCAATCATTTTATAGTTAATGTAGACCTCCATGTGATTTCTTTGGGACTTAACGACTGCTGGAACCGGGCAGGACAGAAAACTCGGTCAACAAATCTATATTTATCAATTGTTTTAGTCAACCTTTATGAAAGGCTCATTTGATCACCCAAAGGGGTAGGAAGTTACAGCTTGAAAACCACTGCAGTAATCTGTGAGTATAGCCGAAAGTCATTAGGAATTCATTTAAGACGATAGTCATTTAGGTGGTTGGATTACATGTGACTATTTCAAAAATGTTTTTAGTGTTAGCTCATATTCCCTCCTCTAATTTGCTTTCTCATCCTCTACAATAATTGGATCCTTTCTAATCAATTGTCCTTCTTTACCACTTTATATCATTGTGTTCTACTGTTCCTTGAAAGTTCCCTTCTTATCATACATCTTTACGAATTTTCTGACATAAATGTTCATTCCAAATTAAATATACATATTTGAAGATTCAAAGCTAACATCTACAAATGAGAAAAAAAATACATTTATCCTCCTGTGTTGGGATTATTTCACTTAGAATGGTGGTTTCCAGCTCCACCAATTTACCTGAGAATTTCATTTTCCTTGACAGCCGATTAATATTACATTGTATAAATGAAACACATTTCCATTAACCATTCATCAATTAATGGCCATCTAAACTGTTTCAATTTCCTGATTATAGAAAGGTCTTTTATAAGTCCCTTGATTATTCCATCTAATTCACTGTATCAAAGAGCAGTATACTTTGAATTTTAATGATTTCATAGTGATACTAAAATGTATCTACAAATTATATGAAATGTAAAAATTGTTTTATGATTACTTACTAATTAATTAATAAATCATATGAATCTAAAACCAAAGAAGAAACTGGTGTTAATATTTTGGTATAATTCTCTCAGTAATTTTTAAAATATTTTTCATTTATGGCTTTATAACTCATTAAATATTGTTTAAAATCTATAGCCACATTTCTCTTTATCCTAATGTTTTCAGAATTGTAATTTTCATAAACAGAAAGCATGAGTGTTGTTGGATATTTGTACACTGTGTGAAGATGTATTGTTGTGCTATGATTGGTGGAATAAAAGGCTGAATGGCCAGTAGTTAGGCAGGAGGTATAGGTAAGAGAGAACTGGGGGAGGGGGTTAAAGTGACCAGCCAGACACAGAAAGAAACAGAATTTGGAAGAATGGAGATTAAGTAATGAGTATTGTGGAAGAATATAGATTAAAATATATGAGTTAATTTAAATTATAAGAACTAGTTAGAGGCCAGCCTTGTCTACAAGAGCTAGTTCCAGGACAGGAACCAAAAACTACGGAGAAACCCTGTCTTGAAAAATAAAAATAAAAAAAAGAACTAGATAGAATCATCCCTCAACTAAGGCTAAACTTATATAATTATATATTTAATAATAAGTCTCCATGTTGTTATTTGTGAGCTGGTGACCCAAAGAAAAATCTGTTAATATATGGTACCCAATGTCCAGACACATATATCCACATAAGGTGTGATAAAGCTAACAAAAAAGAAGTTACAAGCAAACAGTTTCCTGGAAATTATAATCTCTCCAGTAGTCTTGATGTACAGAGGCACTACTGTTTTGAAAAGCCCTGCTTTTGATGACCAATTTCTTGAGGTTTTTTTTTGTGTATTTTGGAGATCAGTCCTCTGATGTGGGGTTGGTGAAGATCTTTTCCCATTC
This sequence comes from Microtus ochrogaster, assembly GCF_000317375.1. Lineage (NCBI taxonomy): Eukaryota > Metazoa > Chordata > Mammalia > Rodentia > Cricetidae > Microtus > Microtus ochrogaster. Next base: position 32,259,797 of record NC_022026.1, read on the forward strand.
TGTAGGTGGGCATTTTTTCTTGTTGTCCATATCCTTTGATTTACAGAAGCTTTTCAGTTTCATGAGGTACCATTTGTCATCAAAAGAAAAAACAATTCAATAAAAAATGGAAGTACAGACCTAAACAGAGAACTCTCAACAGAGGAATCTAAAATGGCTGAAAGCACTTAAGGAAATACTCAACATCCTTAGTCATCAGAGAAATGCAAATAAAAATAACTCTGAGATTCCATCTTATACCTTTAAGAATGGCCAAGATTAAAAACACTAATGACAACTTATGTTGGAGAGATTGTGGGGTAAAGGGAACACTTATGCATTGCTGGAGGGAGTAAAAATTGGTACAGATCTTTTGAATATCAGTACGGTGATCTCTCAAAAAATTAGGAAACAACCTTCCTCAATACTCAACAATACCACTTTTGGGTATATATCCAAAGGATGCTCAATTGTACCACAAGGACATGAGCTCAACTATGTTCATAGCAGCATTGTTTGTCATATCCACAACCTGGAAACAACCTAAATCCCCCTCAACCAAAGAATGGTTAAGGAAAATATGATACATATACACAATCAAGTACTACATAGCAGAGAAAAATAATGACATCTTGAAATATGCAGGCAAATTGATGATCTAGAAAACATCATATTGATTGAGGTAACCCAGACCCAGAGAAACAAATACCATATGTACTCACTCATAAGTTGCTTTTATACATAAAGCAAAGAAAAATACCTTACAATTCACAATCCCAGAGAACCTAGACAAACAATGAGGACCCTAAAAAAGACATACATGGATCTAATCTACATGGGAAGGAGAAAAATACAAGATCTCCTGAGTAAATTGGGAGCATGGAGATCATGGGAGAGGGTTGATGGGGAGGGAAGAGGCAAGAAGGGGAGTAGAGAAAAATATATAGCTCAACAAAATCAATAAAAAAGATGATAAAAAACCAAAAACAGAAACAACAATGTCAAGCTGCCAATTTTGTTAGGCAATATTGTCTATTTCCCCTTTTCTGGTAGATCCATTCATGTTTTTCTTAGGGTTCACCTTGTTACTTAGCTTCTCTAGGGTCATAGACTATAGGCTCATTATCCTTTGCTTTACAGCTAGAATCTACTTATGAGTGAGTACATGACACGTTCATTTTTCTGGGTCTGGGTTACATAACTCAGGATGTTTTTTTTTTCTAGTTCCATTCATTTTCATGCAAATTTCAAGATATTACTTTTTTCACCCTGCTGCATAGTACCCCATGTGTAAATGTACATTTTCTTTATCCATTCTTCAATTAAGAGGCATCTAGGTTGTTTCCAGGGTCTGGCTATTACAAATAATGCTGCTATGAACATAGTTAAGCACATGTTCCTTTAGTATGATTGAATATCCTTTGGGTACACCCAGCAACTGATGGAAACAGAGGCATAGACCTGCAGTGGAGCACTGGGCTGAGCTCCCAATGTCCAATTGAAGATGGGGAGGAGTGAGACTATGAACAAAGAGGTCAAGACCATGATGGGGACACTGAATGAAACAGCTTTCTTGAGGTAATGGGAGCTCACCACCTCTGGCCAGACAGGGAAGAAACCAGCATATGACCAAACGACGGGATGTGGGTGACAGTAGAATGGCTGGGAGAGAATGCAAGGCCACTTGTAGTGGCACTAGGATTTATCCCTACTGCTTATACTGGCTTTTTGGGAACCTGTTCTCTTTGGATGAATGCCTTTCTCAGCCTAGTTATGGTACAGATGGCCTTAGTTCTTCCTCAAATCTATGTGCCTTACCCACTCTGAGTAGTGGATGGTGGATGGAGTGGGGAAAAGGTGGAGGGAATGGGAGGAGGGGAGGGAGTGGAAACTGGGATTGGCATATAAAATGAAAAAGTATAGTTTTTCTTTTAAAAATGAAATAAAATAAGTGAAAAAATTGATTGGGGGAGATCTCCTGAAGATCTTGGTTACCACTGTGAGGGAGGGGATCATGCTACCCCTGGACCCAGCAATACCACTCTTGGGAATATACCCAAGACATGCCCTATCATACAACAAAAGTATATGCTCAACTATGTTCATAGCAGCATTGTTTGTAATAG
>NC_022026.1:32263609-32275678 GCF_000317375.1 Microtus ochrogaster
AAAAAAAAAGTACTAATAAAGTTGACAGATGCCTTTTATCTACTCAAATATAAAACAAAAATAACTTTAGCTGATTGTGCATACTGGACATTCAATACTTTTGTTAACACAACCACCCTCTCACCCCCCCACACACACTGAGTACCTTTAGGAGTTTATATATTTTCATGAAAAAAAATGAGCAGAAGTCAATGAAAACAAATAACCCAGGTGATCCAACCTCTCAGAATGCCTCTGTTGTATTTTACTCAAAATTCTGTATCCAAAACACCTTCTAAGCCAATAACTGAGATGGCTCAGCTTCACAGACTACTCCAATCAGGACTTCAGATCACACAGATACTAAACAAAAATAATACAGCTAGCATCCCAAAGTCTTGAACATTATCCCAATTTTTTCAGGGTCCCCTAAAGATACCTTCATCCCCAAACAACATGAAGCAGTCTAGAAGCACAACACCCAGAGTCCCAAGAGAAGGGATGGGTGTTTTCCAGTCATTCTGTTCATGTTTGTCATTATTTAGGGCTGTTTAGTTACTAATTGTTACTGGTCATGGTAAAAAAAGAAAGATACAAACAAAGTAAACAAAGGTGGTTGGATTGAATTAAAATATCTCTTTCTGAAAAGAAAAGTGGGGATATATAGAACTAATAGGACAAAAGTGTAGATTATTGAATCTACTTTTAAACTCAAAACCACCTATTAAACCTCAAATATTTTACATTGTTATGGATTTTTATATATTGATACAAATTTAAGGTTATTTTTGTTATACCGTATATATGTTTCTATTCTTGTTTATGTATTGTAGTCATGCAGATTATTTTTAAACGTAATATAAAGTTTTAATACATGAAAGCTATTTAGGATAATAATGAAATAGAGGTTAGTAGTTAGTCATCTATAACAATCAAACTACAGTCATGTTATGTTTTCAAGATCAAACATTACATAAATAGATGGTCTTCAGACACTTCAGTGACCTACAGAATGTGGCATTTAATATGCCTTAATAATATTAGGCTTTTCATGGCAATGAGGCATGTCTGGTCCTAAAAGCTCCAATGTACTTCAAACAGGATGATGGGCATTGAAAAATCTCCATATGGAGTTTGATTTCTATGTGACAAAGTTGACCACTGAGCAAGAAACTGTTCTACTCAACTACTGGCAGTATGCTGTCTAAATTGGACAAACAGGACACAAAAGAAGATGAATACCAAACTTTGCCAAGACAAGGTAGGACAGTCCTTCAAAATTTACTGCTTCACAAAAAATTCTGTCAGATAATATAGACATGAAGCATGAAGACAGATGCCCCAATGTTACAGGCAAACTTTGGGGTGACTGTCCAGGTAGCCAAATGTCTCTGTCATTTTTATAGTTTTGAAAGTTGCCTGCTCTTTATGTCCTGTTTACTCAAGTAACATTTTCCTTTTCTTGCATCTCTAATGAGAATTGATGCTTTGTAGTATATGGTTTTCTTCGTTACCAAATTCAGGAGAAAGAGCAACTTATATAAGAGATATAAAGTTTATAACGTTGAGAATCATAAAAGTTGTTCATCTTAGAAAAATTTTTTAGGTCTAAAAAGGTAATTTTAGGACAGAAATGCAAATTATGACAGAAAATAATTTAGGTATTAAATTTTAGACTCACTAAGATAAGATAATGCAGTATTTTCTCCAAATTTACCAAAAATATATGGGCTAAATATTATGTATATAAATCTTTCCTAAAAATTGCTCTTTTTATATAGTGTTTCACTGTATTAGAGTTAAAACCTTTCCTTTATATTTAGACGAAAAGAGGGAAATATTTTGGGATTTTTCCACATTGTATGAAAATGTATCACTGAGATAAGTGTAATAAAAACCTGGACAGCCAATAGCTAGGCAGAAAGTGTAGGTAGGACTTCTAGGCAGAGAGAACTCTGTGAAGAAGGGTAGAGTTACTAGCCAGACATGGAAGAAGCAGAATGGGCAGAACAGAGATGAGGTAATAAGCCTTGTGGAAAAAACATAACTTAGAAAATAAGTATTGATTTAAATTATAAAAGCTAGTTAGGTAGAAGCTTAAACTAAGGGTGATATTTTATAATTAATAATAAGTCTCCCTGTCATTATTTGTGAGTTGGTGTCCCAAAGAAAAAATCTGACTGCACATGAGCCAACTATATTTAATTAGGCCAAATCTATATTGCTGAACCTTGCCATCATTTTAAATGTGTTTACAATTTCATTAATACTGTTAGGAACAAATCTTTATATAAATTGCTGTCCCTCATAACAAAATCTTGAAAGTACAAATCTTGCTTAAGTCCTATAAATCCTTTCAGAAAATACCTCTTCTCAAGTGGTTTTTTTGCAAACTATATCAATTATATGGCCAGTACTCTCCTCATCACTAATGAACAGTAATTAAAAACAAATAAAAAAACACAACAAAAACTAACAAGTGCATAAATCTAATAATGAAAACTTTAAAGCTTCACTAGTTATTATGAATTATCTTTTCTAGTTTTTGTTTATTTTTCTGCCTAATTATTTCTGGGTTTCCCCTTAAACTATATGAACTTTATTTATGCTAATTTGCTTTATATTTTGTTCCTAATCTGTCATTTGCCTTTTGAATTGATTCTTTTGGGGGTTAGGTGGTCAAATATTTGCAATATCTTACATAATTCATTCTGCCAAGATTTCAAAGTTCAGTCTTAATAGATATACATTCTATTTTTTTTCAGTTGTTTTCTTTTAGAACTCTTTTTTAACACAGTAAATAGACGGCAAAGGTGAAGATCTCAGTAGATTAGGGAATAATCTCCTTTTTTTCATCTGGAAAGTGTTGCTTATTCAGGAAACACTAATTTGGTGAACAATCAATGCAATGCAATTTAGTTACATTTGTAGAAGTGTCATTATGTGAGACACTTGAAATTTATTTATGGGACCACTTCATGATTCTTCCATTTTCAAAAGAATGTATATGAGTTTCAGTAAAAGAATGAATTTAAATATGACTGTTTTGTTGTTTACAAAAAATACAGAGACTATTTTAAGCTGAATTTTTAAACTCTTAGAGACAAGTGTATACATTCAGTACAAGACTTACACTTGTGTTGTAAGTATATAATTTGGGATATCTCATATATATGGCCTATTCTCTATCTCAAGATTCATATTCAGTAACATGGGAAATAGTAGTAGATCTTCTCTTTTCTTATAATACATGTAATATATGGATAAATAAAATATATGGAGGCCATATCCTGATTCAGAAAAGTATAGCCTTAATGTTATGAATTTTTCAGACATTTATGAATTAATAAAAAATATTATAAATTTTTGAATGTAGCTATTTTGTAGGATGAAGATGAAGTATGTAATGATTATACAGCTGATTCTCCATACAGAGTATATGCTAGTAAACATCTCATGGGTGTCCCATTTTTCATTTATTATACTCATAAATCTTGAGAAAATTTACAATCTTACTGCTATCTAATAATAGCACCTAAAATCTTCCATAATATTAAATTTTAATCTGTATTCTCTGACCCTGACTTCTTAAACTTACACTTGAAGATATCTGGAGTTACATTGGTATAGTGAAAACTTGAAAGCAGTTTCTTGAAAATCTATTAGAACAGGAGTCATGTTGAAAATAAATGGCTATCACTCAGCAGAGAGGTCCAACATCAACTTTTCCCTTTTTAATCTTGCTGTGAAATCATACACTCAAAGTGATGAACCACAAAATATACTTCTCTTCTTCCCTTTAAAAAGAAGTATTTTAGTTTAACATATCACAAAACAAATATTTATAAGATAATTATGTACTTATAAAATGCCCATATGGTTGTCAAATAGTTATCTCAGTGGTGCCATTTTCATGGATAACTAATCATGTTAGTAGCCTTCACTTCAAAGACATCAGAAATGAATTTAGCATGAAAATAAGGGCAGAACTTTACATAGGAGTACTACACAGTGAATCATAATTTTTCAATGCAAATATCTTTCAATTTTTCTTTTCCAAGAAACAAAGTTTCCAACAACACAAAAATATGATAGCCAGATAGCTACCACAGAATTAAGTTCATTTTTCATGTGTGTACTTTCTTCTCAATAATTTTATCTTGCATCTTTTTTTTTCTGGGTAAGGAAAAGCATCCTATTATGTCAGTCTATATCCTTAAGGTAATAGTCTTTACTAAATGGAGCACACCATGTAAAACTGTTTAGCAAATAAAATGAAAGTTTTACTCTGCTTTATTAGAAGATCAAAAACAAAATTAAACAAAAATAAGTTTGAAATCTCTAATATGCTTTAAATTTTTCATTTATTTTGTTACATTAATTATAAAAGGGTAAGATTCCTTACAATAACAACAGGGTTGAATATAATTTATAAGACAATATGTAAATGTGGTTTCATGGCCAAGATATACAACTATCATTTTTTGAATTTTTTGGATTTCTAAATTTTATTTTCCAAAAGTCATGGCTATCAATCTAATTTCATTCATTTCATTTGGCATTATGTATTACAATATTCTCATCATCTTCTCTTCTTTGTGGGTCTCCTTCTGTTTCCAAATTCACTGCACATTCAAGGACTCAATATACATTTGTTTACCTCCTACATATGATTATCACCCTCCATGAGGCTATGCTGAAAAAGCCAAGAAAAGCAGAGGGCTATGCACTTATTTAGTTAAAATAATGACATCACACTATCAAAGCAGTTCAGACAAGGGCAAAGTATTGAGTTTTCTAAAATCAACAAATAAGTTTGTAGTTTATTTGCTCTATGAACAAGACCAGAGAGTGTTCAGAAGCTGAATAACATTGGCAATGTTTACTGTAATCTGTAATCACAGGTCATAGAAATAAACAGTTCCTGCATCCAATATATCTGACTATCACCTGATAAAGGGTTCTACTTGGTTATATTTGCTGAAGCACAGAATCCATCAGATGGGTAATTTAGAAGCAAAGATGCTGACTTCAATTCTAACCATTTTTTTGAATCATATACTATCACTGCTACAGACTGGCCACCAACTTAGGCATTTAACCCTACTACGTCTCTGACACTGTTTTATATGTTCTTTAGAACTGATTATTGAAAAAATGTTAATAGTAAGAGTATAAAACTGTGATTCACTGACCACAATTAGATACTTTCTTCAAAGAAAAGGTCTAGCTGATGCTTAACAATTTTAGAGTAATAACCATATAAAAGTATCAAATTACTCCTTTTTTTTTCAGAATCACAAAACTAAATGAAGCATATTCTGTTTCATCATTTAGGAATCACACTCAGTTCTCCAGACATGCAAAAATACATTTCTGCCATTGCAGAAACATAATGTCACACAGAAAGAATGTTTATTATGGTGCTGAAAATAATTTTTAACTGAATCCCAAAGCTTCCCATTAGTAATGATGACCAAGCCATTGAAAATTTCTGAGCATACGTTTCTACATCTTTAAAATTGGTATGATATTATTCACCTCAGAGTCAATGGGAATTGAATTAAACAATATAGTATCTTTTCTGACTTGTACTAAGCTTTTAAAAGATGCTGGTTAGTCATAGTGACAGGAATGTGGTAGGAGTACTGAATTGTTTCACAGACAACTGCTTTCAATAAATGTAAAAATTAATCTTCTTTTTCAGATAGGTAAAACTTAACTATTTGCTTTTCTTGACTAGAATACAGTGGCAATAATGCTTTGTGAGTTCTCAAGCTATAAAAAGAAAATACAGATTCTACCTGATTCACTGATGTCACTGATTCTTTTCCCTGTTTTCTTCTCTGCACAATTGCCAGAGATGTGAAAGAGATTTCAGATGATTCTATCCTTTAAACCATTTGAGGTTGACACTTAGCTGAGAAAAGTGGAGCTGCTCTTCCCAAGCTCCATCTAAATTACAGGTCCATGAGCAAAATAAAGGATGCTGCTGCATTTTCAAACCATTAGGTTTCAGTGATTTTAATATACAGCCATAGATCAGCAGAATATCATCTAAAAAATATGGGGGCAAGTAACAAACTTCGAGTGAAATACCATTCTTGCTGCAAGCTAAGTTATATATCTTTGTCACCACCACAGCAAATACTCTAGAAATACATAGCTTAAAAATTAGTTTATCAACCATGAAATCATTTGATATCTATACCACCTCTAAAGATAGATATGTTCACTAACCCATTTTATAAAATCAAAATATTCATTGGTTAGATAATTTATACAAAAACAACTCAACCAGTAAGTCATGGAGCAAAATTTGTGCTCTAAGTAATAATCTTTATTACTTGTGTATCATATTCCTGGAGACTTGGTTTCTTTCAACAAAGCTAAGTGGTATGTGGTAATTTCTGTATGACAATTAGTTTTACTCCTAAAACAATTATTGACACTTCAGAGAATTTGAGATACATAAAGAGTACTTTCAATCAAGTAGTTAATAAATAATAACAGTTACTTGGAAATATGTGCTAGTATATGAAAGTCACCCAGGAAAAATTGGACATGACTGCACAGACATGAACAGCAAATGTTAACCTTGAAGAATCACTCAGAAAGCTAGTAATAATGGCACATTTACGTGGTTGAGATATCTGTCAGGCATGGGCAGAGTAACTTGAAGCAGAGGGTGGGTCAAAGGAAGAAATGCTAAAAAGGCCTTTCATTATTTCCACACCTGGACAATAAGAAGCAGTGTAGGGCCAGCTATTCTGAATGACACAATGGGAAAAACTTACTTTTAACATGGGGTATTAATCAAAATAATAATTTGGACAGTGGGATAAAACTCTTGTACACTGGAAAGATTTGTCACTCATATTGGTTTAATGGAATGCTCATTGGGCAGTAGCCAGGCAGGAGGTATAGATGAAGCCACCAGACCAGGAGAATTCTGGGAAGAGGGAAGGCAGAAATGTAGTCATCAACCAGATTACAACAGAGGAAGCAAAATGAGAATGCCTTCCTGAGAAAAGGTACCAAGACATATGGCTAAACTTACATAAGAAATATGGGTTAATCTAAGTTGTAAGAGCTAGTTAATAGTAAGCCTTAGCTAATAAACCAAACAAGCAGTTTATAATTAATATAAGCCTCTGCTTGTTTTTTGGGGACTGAATGGCTGAGGGACCAGGTGGAATAGAAACTTCTGTCTACAGTGTGGAAAACATCAGATGATGATTTCAAGTCCTTTCACTATACTCAGTACACATGTGAAAGTATATTATTTTGAAATATGATTTATAACTTGTCTTCTTTATCAGTCCTTCCTCCTATCAGGTTTTGGATCACTAGAAATGTTGACCCAAAGAAATGTCAAGAGTTACTATAATTTTCAAAATGTATGTGGCACTAATTATTGATTAAACATTTCCCTAAAGAACTTTCTACAAGCCTACTTTAACTCCTGCAACAATGCTCTGAAGTGAGTATTGCTACCATCTTCGTTTTAGAGATATAGGGCACAAGGGGGCAGAGATTTGCTGCTGTGGTCAAACTGTTTTTGGTGCTTGGAAAGTGTATTATTAGAACCAATGCAGTCTATATCTAGAAAGAATATTTGTAGCCTCTCCATTCTACTGTATCATGCATAGTTCTTAGTAACATGTTAATGCCAGTTGAGGACCACATGCAATTCATTCCTCAGTTTTCCTTTCTCAATATCAATTATTTCAATGCTAGAAATTCTTTAAACCTTCTCTTTCAATATAAGTACAGAATACATCCTTGTGATTTTCTCTATACTTTACTGAACATGTCATGCCAAGTACTTGGTGTTTGAAGGTACAATGTTATAATGATAAATAGATATTAATCATATTCATTATGGTTCACACTAATTTGATCATTTTCCTTTGTACAATAATCAATTTCTTTATGAATAAATAGTTTATATTTCTATTGGCATGATACATAATGATATAGGTGAAAAATGAGAGGTGATGTGAAGTTATAGTGCATCCTGGAGATATAAAACCATATTTTCTTTAGGGAAATGTTTCATTTTGCCCATTGAAAGCTCAATGACTTTGTGCTGTCAGCACGGTATAAAGAGTTATTCTCATTTTGTCTTTTCTCTCCATATGTTATCTTGGATGGAAGTGTTTATAAGGCAGAGATTTACAGAGCTCATAGTCAGCTGAATTTTAGCTTCTATGTCACCTGGACTCATTTTTATCACTCTAATGTCTATGTAGTTGATAGCTATAGTCAGATAACAATAGCAAAGCAATAGTGTTAGAAGACATATGACCAAGTTAGGCAAGCTTTATCTATGTCTAACTGGTAAGAACTGTACCTATGAAGTATTTAAAACAGTAAACTTGAAACAATGAGCTTTGTTAGTTAGAAAATTTATGAATTAGCCAGCTAACATCACAGTATATTGACTTCACACAAAAATAATAATTAAAAAAAGCCCAGGAAACCAGATTCTCAAAACCTCTCACAGTGGGAATACTACTTACCTAGGACCCTCTTGTACCCTTCTGCTAGGTGTAACCACCTAAGATGGTAGCCAGTAGGGCAGACTGGCTCCTTATAAACTGGGAGCCGCCTTCTCTGCTTGGTTTCACCCCATCACAGTTAACATGAACAGATGAGGCAGTACTGTGCTACCTTTATCCTCTGGGCTTGAGAAAGGTCTTTTGGGTCACAGAGGGAAAGCAGGACAGGCATAACAGATGTCTTAATTTTTCTCCAGCTTCTTGTGTTGAACTAATTATTTTAGTGATTGTTATTAAAGAATAAGCAGCACAAGTCCCTCTGAAGAGAACGTGTAAAGCCTAATTCCTAGTCATCCAGCAATCCCTTTTACCAATACTCCAAGAGTCAGCTGCCTGTTCTAGTGCCTGCTATAATTTTCTTCTTACCCTAGAATGTTTGGGCATGACACAGCTCTGCTTCATGCTTGCATCAATGCTCTGTGTGAGGACCAGATTAGAGCTCAGCAAGCAATGGCTGCTTAATCTTTGTCAAAGATGGCAATTATCACAGCAAAGAGAAAGCTTCCTACAGCATTTCACAAGGGATGGAGATGTTTCAGGTTAGGAAAAGGAGTGAAAACAGTGACCAACAACTTAAATTACAAACAAGTGATTTATATACTTTTTAGACATTTTACTGGTTGATTATATACTTCATCTGTTCTCTGGATTTATGTGGAATTATGTGTTAATTCCCAAAACTTCATCCCCACCCCCACCTCTGCCAGAGTTTTCTCTTACTGCAAATCACATATGGATAGCTCCTTCTTGACTATATTTTTAAATCCTCTTTATACTCATGCCATAATCATTAGTGAAAACAATTCATGTTTTCCTTTTAATAAAACAAAATCAGTGCTACATTTTTCTTTTAGTACTAACCAAGACTCAGTCTTTTACATCCCCAAACATTGTCTATATCATTGCATCTGGAGATTACATTCTATTAATTAGATTTTTTTCATTTTATATTTCTGTCCTAGATCAGCTCAAGTTATTAGTGAGGGGAGATTTAAGCAATGCAGGCAGCAGTGGTATCATGGTTACCATAGAAATAGCAACAGTAATACAAGGTTTTTTTCTATCAGATGTCTTATAATGCGAATGTTCGAATCTTCCACCCGTGGATAAAGACCAGAAGCTCCTTGTCATTATATAACTTTCATTATTCCAAACATTTGCAGAAGTTAAAATGAAGGAAAAATATGAGTTATTTATATGCAATCTATCAACTTATATAATTAGTCACAAACACTTTAAAACCTTAAATAAAAACAGTAAACAAAGCACACACTTGAAACTTAGAGGTAGATAAAATCTCCATTTTATGGCACTCATGGCCAAACTAAAACACCACATTATACACTACACAGCAAATTACAGGAGTCTTAGGATGAAGCCTTGTTTCCTTTTACAAGCTAGTTCTGGGTTTACAGCATTTTAACTAGTGTCTGCAAAGCAGACCACACTTGCAGAATGTATTCTGTTTGAAAGCAAGGAAAGAGCTTACTGTGGACTATTTGCACCTGCTACCTGAGTGCTTATGGCAAACCATCTGCTGTGACACTGGATACTGAGATGCTTTCTCTCAGTTAAAATTCCAAAAGAGAAGCCAATTATTCAAACAGAATGCATCCTGCTCATAGGTTGCCACTGACCTTGGTGTTACCACATACACACTCTTTAGTCAGTTTCACAAACTGCAATATAGAATCATTTTGCAATTTGAAAATGCTAGTTTATTCTCTCCTCTCCCTCTCTCTCCCTTTACTTGCACACTCCCCTCTACCTTTTTCTCTGAGAAAAGATGTGGCTTGGATTGAGAGTGATGTGGAAATAAGCTCCAAGCTTGCCAAAATCTCCTTCCAGCTTCCATAAATTAATGACTCTTTTACTAATCAATAACTAGACATGATTTCCTACTGAATTCTAACAGTACAGATCAATCTTCAGTTGCCACTATCTGCACGGCTAAGTGTTCCAAAGATTTATGACAGTGGCAAAGTGCTTTATTTAAATCCAACATGAACCTAATTGAGTAAAATCCTGTGCAAATTGCAAAGGTATGTAACTCTATAATTAATGTAATTAGAGGAGAAAATTGATTACTGTTATAAATGCAATCAGAGATGTTTATATCGTTACATTTCCACAATAATAGGCTTATTGTTGTTTATCAAATATGTACCCATTTTAACAGCAAATTTGCTCCAATATCACAATAAAGCAAAACAACAATAAATGGAAAAAAATCTTTGAATGGTTATAACAAACTTCAGGTAGCAATAAACTCATATCATAGCATCATCAGGACATTGACTCCAGACAGTTTTCTGATCACCACAGTTTGATCTTCAAGTGGTGATCATCATTGATCACAGAGGCAATATAAAATGAATTGTTATTTCCATAGATCATTTATTTTGTACATATTGACAGAACAATACTCCCACTGATCCTCTGGATAAGCAAGGCTAAAAAACAAATGGCTTTGCCATTCAAATTACCTCTTTATTCTGTCAAAGACAGACCAGCTGCCATATAAATATAACCATAATCAAATACCACAGACACTTTTTATCAAATAGCATATCTAGCTGAAAAGAAAATAAAATTTTACTCATGTTTTATTTTGACATCATGCAGACCAAATCAAGGCATTTTAAATTCAGGAAAAACCAGTGGATATTTTCAAAGTTGCCTGCTTCTGGAAGCCAGAGAATATGTATATATGCTTAAATGGAAGTGAGAAAAGACAGTACATAGATGTAAGGACATGAGCACAGGGTCTGTAGATGAAGCAAAGCTGATTGGTTTCAGGCCATGGGTGTTGCAAATGAATGAATCACCAAATAGACTACTTGATTTTCTTATTGAAAAGAAAATAACTGAAGACCAAAAATAGATCTAAGTATGGCATGAGTAACGGCACCAGCATCATGTTAGAGGCTGCAGAGGAATAACAGGATGCTAAAGACAGCTTTAAAATCTGATGTAACTGGGAGTTTGGAATGGGGACATCAAGATAACTATGACCACTTAAGTAGTGAAGGTGTGTGTGTGTGTGTGTGTGTGTGTGTGTGTGTGTGATGGGTAAGAAAGAAGACTTTTTCTCCTCTAGGTAGGTTTAGATACTTGGAAATCTTAAAGTTTTCTCAAATCCTACCGGTTCCAAATTTTTCTAGATTGCCATTATTTGTTTTCAAAAGGAGAGATTTTCTAGAAAGATGGTTTTAAATGCACTTATACATGTAGACACATAATTCTAATGTATTAATTCACATAAAAGTAATGGATTTAAAGAGACCTTCAGGAGACCACCCCCCAAAAAATGGAAAACTCAGCTTAGCATCTTAATAGAAGTGAAAGTAAAGCTTTCTGAAATCAAGAGTAATGGCATATTTGTTCTGATAAGATCCTAAAAGATGCCTAAAGAGGGCGGTGGGGCCGAAGTGAACACATTGAACCTAATAGAAGAGAAAGTGGGAAGTACCCTACATCAGATGGGCACAGGAGATCGCTTCCTATGTGTAACCCCAACAGCACA
>NC_022026.1:32277516-32285411 GCF_000317375.1 Microtus ochrogaster
TGTTTTTACATTTTGACCTAGAAGTCATGCGTGTGTAAACATGAAACCATGGTTCACAAATTGATGCTTACCTTAAATACATGTGACACATACTAAACTTTTCTAATATATATATATATTAGAAAAGTTTTCTCTTTGTAGTCATGGCTGTCCTGGAACCCGTTCTACAAACAAACCTGGCCTTGACTTGAGCTCAGAACTCAGAAAACTGACTGCATCTGCCTCCTCAGTTCTGGGATTAAAGATGTGCGCCACCACTGCCAATCTTTCTCATAATTTTTAAACTGCACAAACTAGATAATTTTTATATTAGGTACTCATCATCTACTCAACAGACTTTCAAGTCCACTAGTAGCTGTCAACTCATAATTTGAATGGATGCTCTCATGGCAGGCACATTGGTGCACACCTTTAATCCAAGCACTTGGGAGTCTGAAACAAGTGATGCCTTGTGAGTTAAAGATGAGCCTTTTCTACAAAGTGAGTTCCAAGAGAGTCAGAAGTACATAGTGAGACTCAGTCTTTAAAAAACAAAAACAAAAAAGAAAGGAAGGAGAAAAGAAAGAAAGAAAGAAAGAAAGGAAGGAAGAAAGGAAGGAAGGAAGGAACTACCCTAGATCATAATGACTATTGAGTTTCTAAAGGTAATAGCTGTTACTTCTACCATGTAGCAATGTCCATGTTTTTTTTTCTTTTCTTTTTTTTAAAGGACTAAAATGCTATAGAAAAAGACAAAATATCACATGTGCTTATGCACAAATATTGAGCATCCATGTGTTTATTTTTGGTGAATAGTTAAGATACATTTACCATGCCATCACTCTAATTTCTCAAGTGGCTTTGTTAAAAGACCATGAAAAAATATTTTATTTCATATTTCAAGTTTTTGCTGAAGTGATGTTACATCTTAGGCGAGGCAGACAAACATTTCTTTTTAACTTCAATTTTACTCACTTGCATATTATGTGATTCTTTTATCTCTTCCATTTATTTTCTTTCCTGATTTAATTAAAAGATGGACACTTATCATTTTTCCCATATGAATAGTCATAGACTTGATACCAACTATTTGGGTTATGATTTCATAGCCGAACAATGTTAAATGCTGGCAGATGGAAAATTTGATGCTAGCCAGAAACATACACTACAGGTGGCTCTCAGCCAGCTTACCTAAACTTTCACAAAGAAGATTTAGCAATAGCAAAGATTGGAATGGCTCTGTGATTATCCTTGCTGGCAAGGAATGGAATGGATTGTACAGTGATATGATGCAGCCAAGGATATCATGGTATAGAAATAAGACTAGATTTGTTGCCATGATCCTAAATCGCTGATGTCTATATACAATTGGCAAGTGAATAAAAGGAAAGTCCATTAAGTATAAAAGAAGCAATGCCATTCACACTCACAGTGTAAGCTAATATCATAAGTAATACTTTTCTTCTATACAGAACAGTTACGTTTTAAAAATGTGGCTGTAAAACTAACTTATGTAAAACAAATCTTAATTTTCTATTTGTTTCCATGATAAAATTTGAGATGAGTCCCCAGAAAGAGATAGTCTAATAAACTTAACTGAATAGTTTTGATGACTATCTAAGCTGGTGCAATGTTTAAAGTCTAAGTAAGTTGGTAGCAGCAGTATAATTTGGTAAAAGGAAAAATATTTGTATGATCTGAAGAGAAATCAGAGTAGTAGAGCACTGTAGTTTGGATGAACTGAAAAAAAAATCTCACCACTCCAAAGAATTTATTTCAATGTTTTTGAAAGATGACATTAGGGAGAGGAGAGCTTCAGTAGTATTACAAAAGGTATTTAGACAAGGAATTGGATTTATAAGAACTATAATTATTTGGGATTCAAATGAATTTTCTTCATTTGACTTGATTCATTTACTAAACATCTAAAATATACTACTACTAGTTTACTGTTTTCTGAATTCTTTTCATAAAATATTTACAGAGGGTCAAAGTTGGCAAGAACATTAGCTTAATAAAAACACTACCTAGGTGCAAATTGTGGATCTGAATAACCTTGAGCTAGTCATTCAATATTTCTCTGCCTAGTTTTCCTTGTCTACTACCTGAAAATAATCATATTGCCTATTATCCACTTAATAAACTTTTAGTGGGAATATGAGTGAAACTAAACAATTAGAATATTGTGCAAAATAAGTGTCATATAAATAACTTTTTTTTTAATCATCATGTTAGCCTTGTAGTTACCATCTCCATGTCAGTCTAAATGCAAGAATACTGTTCGTTTTACAGAAGCTCAGAAATTTGCATAGTAATAAAGCTAGAAAGAGCTTGGGGTCAGACTTACTAGGTCATTTTAATTTAACTTAAATTGTTCATTTACAGAAATAAAATATACTTACAGAAATGTGAAAAAAATCTGTACACTGAAACCTTTTCACAAATCAGTCAAGAAATATGCCAAGAAATAGACCCAAGCCCTTCTCTACGCTTTCCGTCTTGTCTCTTTCTCTTGTAAATATAAGTCCTAGTAGTTTAGTCCATAGTTCATCTTGTTTTCCTATAACAGAATTGTATGGACAATGTACACACATAACATATATGAATTATTCAAATAAAATAACTTAGGGTTGAAAAGTCTAAAATACTTGCTGTGTCATCTCACAGTAAAGGTTACAAGGCAAGACAGTGTGTAAACAAGGTATGGGCTGAACTTACTTTAATAAACAAACTCATCCTTTGGGTGATATTTTGTATTATTACTGAAAACTAGTCATACACTTCAGTTCACAGCATTAGTTACAATATCTAACAGGTGAAAATAACCCAAATGTCCTTTGTCAGAAAATTGGAAAAACAGAATGTGATAAATGGAATTTATGTTTGTTTACTTTTCATTTAACTTTGGCATTTTGAGGCAGTCTCTCTCTATAAACTCAGATGAAAACAAAATCTCTATGTATATATATCAGGCTGTCCTCAAACTTGTGGTGATCTTACTATTTCTGTGCCCCAAGTGCTATGATTATAGAGGAAAGCCATTACACCTTGATGCAATTTTATTCTTTTTTTTAAAAAGTTACCTGCTTATTTTTAATGTGAATTGGTGTTTTGACCATGGAAGTTTACAGACAGTTGTGAACCATGGTGTGGGTGCTTGAAATTGAACTTAGGTCCTCTGCAAGAACAGCCGGTGCTCTTAACCACTGAGGCATCTCTCTGGCTTCTGGAATATTATTCTTAAGTGTAGAAGGAGATATTGTTCTGTTTTATAAAAATGAAACCTGATGTGTTGGCATATGCCTATAAGCCCAGGACTAGAGGGTCTAAAGTGTGGATTAATCTGAGTTTGAGGCCTGCTTTGACTGTACACAGGTAAATTCTGTGTCTCAAAACAGGAAAAAAATCCTTTAAAAAGTGGGGAAAAGTACTGATATTAGTATAGTAGCTCTAACAATGTTGAACTTTGAACATATTAGAAACTAGTATATTTCAAACTGGCCAGGAAATTGCTGTGTAAACCAGATTGGCCTAAAAACTCAAGAGACTCTACGTAGCTCAATTCCTTGAGTCCTAGGATTAAGAGTTTTAAATTAAGCTTTCTTGAAATAAGCTGATATTTGAAAGATAAATTGTGCTTTTCCATTTTAGAACATGTTTTGAAACAAGGAAATAATGACAAGTACATAATAAAATTAATAAAAACAAGCATATGCTTCATAAAATATTTAATGCTAGTGTTCATAATATTCTGCTGACAGACATCATTTGAGAATGAGAAATCGTAACAATAAACTTGGGAATAGTACAGAAAAGGGCTTTCTAATGAAATGAATAATCTATACATTTTTCCGGGTGATTTTCCCACCTTCAATTTTTCAAAGTTATGTGTTAAGTTTATTTCTAATGGGGAAAGTGAAGGAAGTAAGATAAGCACACTTTACTCATCAGATGCAGAGCCCAGAATGGCAGTTGAAATTGGCATCATCTAAAATCTCCTGCTTTCTCTCACTTGAATCTGGGCTCCGATCCTAATTTGCACATCACAGCAGGTTGATGGGAAGTCCTGGCAATTCATATTTGCCTGTCCACATATCAGCTTCAAAGGAATATCCTCATGTTATTTTTTTCTTGCCTCCTACCTTGCTCTCTAAAGATACATTTGAGAACATTCCTTGTCTAAAGATTATTAATTCTGAACAAAATGAAATCAAACGCATAGGTACTGCATATAAGATGTTCAAAATTGAGGGGTCTTGCCTTTGGGAGAGTCAGTTCACTAAGGAATGAGACACACAGATCCTTGAAATCTCAAATCTACCACTGGCAATCTTTCTGCTTTTAAGCAAGGCACGTATGTCTATGTGCTTCAGTGTTCTCATCAGCAAGTTAGGAATGATGATGGCTTTCCTATCACAAAGTTCCAGTGAGAATCAAATGAGTTGGGATGGTTTAATACCTTAATCAATCAAGTAAAGTATTTAGCCTGAGTTTGGATGACTGTTTTTTTTTTATAAATGTCTTCAATTATTACTCAGGTATTCAAAGAAAAAAAAAGTCCAGCAATGCATGTCTCTAGACAGTTGCCAATCAGATTGAATGGAGCCCATAGAAAGCAGAGTAAAAGTAAAAAGGACATAAGATTACCAAGTGAGAAACAGGTTGATAAATTGTAGTGTTGTATGGGCAGTGTTTACCTTTTTCTTTAAAAGTAGGTTAAAAATATTCAAGTGTAAGTTGTATTTAATAAAAGCTTTGCAATTACTATATAGCCCTAAACTATTTCATATGATGAAATTGAAAAATTGAACTAAATATTACCTTACCTTGGACAAATTCACATGGTCTCCAATTTATCGTACAGCAGCACATGGGTTGAACCTTGAGGCCTTATCACCAAGAAAACACCAATTGAAAATATAAATTCTGCTGCCTCTGACCAAACCAGGAATAAGCCAGAGCAGTGGCTCTTCTTTTTCTTTCTTTCTTTTCTACTATGCAATTACAGAAGATAAACTTCTTAATCAGAATGCAAACTTGCATGTGGCTTATTCTTCTGCATGTTGATGTCATTCAAATTAGCCCTCTTTAAAGTCATTTTTTAATGTAACACAGTCAACAAATATTTAAACACTGCTTTTAATGAAATCAAAAGCATTTCAAAACAAGAGCAATGTTAAATTTCTATTATTAGACATATTTAGTACAAAACAAAACTAAAACAGATGCCCAGATCTGACTTCTTTCAAAATACTTTTCCTGATACATAAAAACTAATGTAAGAAAGTAACAAAGCACTCTGGAAATCTGAAGACCAGAAACCAACTCCTACCTCTGTTAGTAAGATCTGTAGGACATTGAATTTTTCCAACAAAAAAGATTCCTCAAGGCTTCAGAAAAGTAAAATTCATTTATTTCATTTTTTTTTCCCTGTAAGTGCATGTTATGCGGCCTAGGGAAATAAAGGTCCTAAGGCTAATTACCACCACAAACAGAACATAAAGTACCTCCCCTTAAGACCAAACTAGCAAACTTTTCCTTAGAACTGTCAACCTACTTCAGTATCCAGCAATACCACTCTTGGAAATATACCCAAGAGATGCCTAATCATACTACAAAAGCATTTGTTCAACTATGTTCATAGAGGCATTTGTTATAGCAAGAACCTGGAATCTTTCCCGGTAAGCCACCACCTCGTGGTGCTACACAGATTACTAAAGATGGGTTAAAGCAAGATGTGAGAATTAGCCAATAAGAGGCTAGAATTAATGGGCCAGGCAATGTTTAAATGAATACAGTTTCCATGTAATTATTCTGGGGCTAAACTAGCCGTGTGGCAGCTGGGCAGGATGAAAAGCAGGCCTGCCCGCAGCTCATCACTACATATCTAGCTACCACTATGCAGTATTAATACACATGTGTTTGTGTATTAATATGTTTGCACATATATTGTATAATGGCAAGTGTTAATAGACATGCCTGTGCCTGAGGAAGACTCATTCTCTATCACTCTTTATTCTTGAGTCAGGGTCTCTCATTGAACCTAAAGATAGGCTGATTACTAACAAGCACTAACCATCCTCACATCCCAACACCAACCTGACACCCAAGAAGTGCGGTCCAGGTGCATAAAACCATGGCCACCCTTTTAGATAAATTCTGCCAATTTAAAATTAGAACTTTAAGCTTAAAGATCAAGTGTTCTTAACTGCTGAGGTATCTTTCCAGGCCTGATGGAAGAAGGTCATGTGTCTATGTGTTACTTTCATTGGCTAATAAGGAAACTGCCTTGGCCCTTTGACAGGACAGAAAATTAGGTAGGCGGAGTAGACAGAACAGAATGCTGGGAGAAAGAAGCAGATTCAGGCAGATGCTATAGCTCTCCTCTCCAAGGTGGATGCAGGTTAAGATGCTTCCCGGTAAGCCACCACCTCTTGATGCTACACACATTAATAGAAATGGGTTTATCAAGATGAGAGAATTAACCAATAAGAGGCTGAAACTATTGGGCTAGGCAGTGTTTAAAAGAATACAATTTGTGTGTTGTTATTTCTGGTATAAAGCTAGCCATGCAGGCGGCTGGGTACTGGGAATGCAGCCTGCCACTCCTTCTACACAGGCCCACTAGTTTATTGCTTTCTGCCTAGTAACAGGTTAGAAGGGAATTTCAATAGGTAGCCAAGCACTGCATAGTCAAGTTGAAAGAATATGTGTGTCTTCTGTAATTTTTTGTTTGTTTTTAAATAGCAAATATCCTCCTACTTTCTCTTGCTGAGAATTTAATTAATAGACTAACAACTTAAATATTAGTAGAGAACTGGGATTGATCCAAATAGAAACAAATTGTATCAATGTTTATGTATGCAAAGTACAAATGGAGGTACAGATATATCTCTCCAAAGGCACAACAAGTAACTGGAGGAGCAGTCCTCAAGTACCTATCCAAGCATTCTGAGATTAAATATTTAATAGTTATGTACTTATTTGATAGTTCACGTAAACAGTTTAGCTGTATTATGTAGTTTATCCCTGCTAAAAACATTTTAGGATTGGTATTACTCTCTTCATTTTTAGGTTGAAGATATCAATATTCAGAGATTAGAAGTCATAACTAGGTTTAAAATCCAATTTTCCTATATACTAAGTACTGCTATCCAATATAAATGATTACCTGTACAAATGTACTTTTACATTGTTGTTCACATATAGCATGAGTAATAAACTAATGTGGTATTGTACATTAGTTGTCAAAGATAAACAAACTAGTGACCTCAGGAATGATGTACACTGTAACACACAGCTAAGCATAATTTATTAAAAGAGGAAACAAATTCAGAGTAGGGTATTTTACACATTTTGTTTACAATTTCCTACATGCATGCACACACACACACACACACACACACACTCAAACATACACACACACACTCAAACATACACGTACAAACTGATTAAAAGACAATTTAAAAGTACCTTATGGCTGCTTCTAGGATCTCATTTTTGTTTCTACTGCCACAGAGTAAAGAACCCTCAAGCTAAACAAACATGGCTGTTACATACTAATGAGGAACTGGAGAAGTCGAGGCTGAAGTTCCATAAAGGTCTGAAAATAAAAGATGAGAATGACAGTTCCCAAAAGCTTACCTCACAGTTCAGTTTCTCTAATAGCTATTCTTTATAAATCATTTACCTGGGTAGAAGTGGTGAGAGGACACCCAGTCACTTTACTCATCATTTTAGTATATAGTCCTAATCACCTATTATGTGTGAGGCATTCTGTGGTGGCTCTGTGGCTTTAAGGTATGATGAGAAAATTATAAACCAAGCAGATAAATAACAAATCGATAGATCATAGAAAGATTAGATAGATAGATAGATAGATAGATAGATAGATAGATAGATAGATAGATAGATAG
>NC_022026.1:32308321-32309688 GCF_000317375.1 Microtus ochrogaster
ACACACACACACACACACACACACACACACACACACATCATGCCTTCATTAAGAAATAAAATCTGTTCATTCCTTTTAATGAATGAAAACTAGCTTAATGCCTTGCTCTGTCAATTTGCAGAGGGGATGCTTAGGAGTTCTAAGGCTTGTTAACAAAAATGCCTTGAAGTCTATTATATGTGGGCCTGTGAGTTCCTTTATTCCAGTTGTCCTTAAGAAGTTTGATTACTTTCATGCTATAAGAAGCTCCAGCCAAATGGGAAAATTTCTGGAAAATGAAAACACTGCTTTATAAAAGAGAAAACCAGGTATGTTTGGAACACCTTGAATTCTAGTAATGGGAGACAGAGACAGGCAGGTCTCTGAGAGTTCAAGCCTAACTTAATCTACAAAGTAAGTTTCAAGCCAATCAGGTCTATATAGTGAGATCTTGTATCACTGTCAGACAAACAAACTACAAAATCTAGAAAAGTAAAAGGAAGAGAGAGAAGCCAAGGAGTCTCAGTACTCAAATCATTTGTATAAAAAAGCTGCACTATTGGTGTACCCTCTAATTCTTATGCCAAGAATGTCAGAACTGAAGTACCCAGATGAGTTATTTTGTTTTCCATCATTGCAATGAAAACCTGAGATAAATAAATTTGTAAGTTATTTGAGTTCACAGTTTGGTGTCCTGTATCTAAACAGAATATCATAGTGAGCAGTGAATGATGGAGCAAAGTCTTTACATGAAGGTAGAAAAACAAAAGGAAAAGTAAGATATCTGAATTTCACATTTTTTTTCAACACATGCCCTCAGTAACTGGAGCTGTTTCAAAAACCTCCCTAGCAGCGATATAAAGACTAGGCCTTCATCAAATGGGCCTTTGGGAGACATCTTAGACCTACTCTGGATCACCAGCAAAATTCTTAGCTAAGTATTCACCCACATATTCATAAAATATGAACATCCCTAGAACTAATAGTATTGACTATGTTAACAAAGTTTTACCCATTACATTACAAGTTGGACTATTTCTTAAGGAGAAATCACTAGCTGGAACAGAATATAACATCAAACTAAGTGTCAAAATACATTTATTTTATTTTATTTTTTTTTTGAGACAGGGTTTCTCTGTGGTTTCGGAACCTGTTCTGGAACTAGCTCTTGTAGACCAGGCTGGTCTCAAACTCACAATGATCTGCCTGCCTCTGCCTCCCGAGTGCTGAAATTAAAGTTGTGTGCCACCACCACCTGATGGAGGAAGGTCATTGGTTGATTAAATAAAGAAGCTGCTTGACCTGATAGGTTAGAACATAGGTGGGAGGAGCAGACGCTGGGAGGAAGAGGAAGTGAGCTCAGAGACTCAACAGCTCTCCTCTCAGGG
>NC_022026.1:32309848-32315745 GCF_000317375.1 Microtus ochrogaster
GCCAAGCAGTGATTAAAAGAATACAGTGTCTGTGTAATTATTTCGGGGCATAAGCTAGCCGGAGGCGGCCAGGGTGCGGCTGGGGTTTTGAGGACGCAGCCCCGCCGCTCCTATTACTACAACCACCCGGCTTACATTTATTTTATTAGATATGCATAAATTCATAAAGCTATATGATATATTGAATCTCTTTCTCAAGGAGAGAACACAAAACAAAGTTACCACAAACAAGACATTTTGGAAGTTTGAAGGAACAAGTCATTCTGGGAACCTATTGAGTAAATATTAAAGGTATATATTTCTTTAACTTAATTTTTTACTAAGGTTTTCATTTAGTTTCATCTTGTAATAAATGTGAGTAGTATTTCAAAAGAAATTACAAATTATCATGATCAATTAAAGAGTTAATTATTGCAATTTGAGGGTGTGAATGTCATTTCTGAGTTACATCTCCTTTCAGTAACAAAGCACTTGGATGATGTATACAATTTGCAGAAATTTGAAAAAAATAAGGTCTAAATAGCTTCAGTTAAGTTATATAGCTCATAGAAGTTTTTGCTGTTTTCCTAAAAATGTGCTTATGATAGGTCAGTTCTATATAGAATACAGTATGATTAGGAATATAACTGCTTAGCAACTGATGCACAAAGCATGGCCAATAAACAACAAATCAATTCCTTTATGCATAAAGGAATAAGAGTGTAGTAATAAGAGCAGCAGGGCTGTGTTCTGGCCGCCCGGGCTCCCACATGGCTAGCATATGCCCCGAAATAATTACACGGAAACTGTATTATTTTAAACACTGCTTGCCCCATAAGTTTTAATCTCTTATTGGATAGCTCTTACATATTGATCTAACCCATTTCTAATATTCTGTGTAGCACCACGATTTGGCTTACCAGGAAAGATGTTAACCTGCGTCTGTCTGGCGTGGAAGAGTCATGGCAACTGACTGATTCGGCTTCTTTCTCCCAGCATTCTGTTCTGTCTACTCCGCCTACCTAATTTTCTGTCCTATTAAAGGGCTAAGGCAGTTTCTTTATTTAACCAATAAAATTAACACAAAAGACTCTCCCCCATCATAAGAGCATCTTAGCTTCTATGTCCTCTGTATGTTGATATCTGACACTCGTGATATCATAAATCAAGTTTATGTTCCTTTATTTCAGCTTTATTATGTTTAGTTATCTAGTGTGTGTGCGGGGAGGCATCAGAAGAAAACTCACAGGAGTTGGTTTCTCCTTCTACCATGTGGGTTGTAGGGATCAAAATCAGGTTGGCAGGTTTGGTCACAAGTACCCTCACTAGCTCAGACATTTAATGGCCAAGTACAACTTTTTTTAAGATGGAAGTTCCATTGTCTGCTAATGTTCATCACTGAGTTCATAAACTGCTGTAATCTTTTCTGGAGACTAACAGAGGATTCAGATTAAACATCTACTGAATAATTATTTAAGTCTATAGTCCTTCTTCTCCTTCTTCTTCTCCTCCTCCTCCTCTCTATGTATGTGTGTGTGTGTGTGTGTGTGTGTTGTTTTGTATACTTGCCTCTGTGTATGTGCAGATAGAGGCCAGGGTTCAAGTTTGGGTTTCTTCAGTTTCTCTGGACCATATTTTCAAGACAGGGTATCTCACTGATCAAGTAGAGTAGCTATCCAAAAAATCTCGGGGATTCTCCTATCTATCTCCCTGACTGTCTGAATTGAAGTTACTGGTTTGTGTCACCATGCTAGGCTTTTTTCTTACTTTTATATGAGTGCTAAGGATCCAATCCCAGGTTCTTTAAATTTCTTAGGAAGCATTTTACCCCTCTGAACCATCTCCCCAGCTCTCTATTTCTTTTCTAAATGATTGGATCAATAAGCCTTTAATTTGAATGACTTTATACACAAGTCCAGTATGTCTGAAGTTATTTGATATTGACATTAAGATTTTTTTCTTTAGACAGTAAAAAATAAATATCTTACTTGAAATTTCTTTAATCTTTAGACAAAAAGTCTACCAATTGGTTCAGGAATTCATTGTGAGTGATAAGTTTCTCTTCTGTGTCTCTGTCAATTTTTCTTTAATCATCTTTTATCAGTCAATTCCCATTCTCTCCTTTAAATACAGATACCTGGGATTTCCCTGTCAGAAACTTCAATTGAAAAAAATTAAGTCATATCAATAAATCATGCTGCACTTAGTAGAAAAAATTAAGGACACCTGCTTCAAAGAAGTCTGAGACACCAAACTTTAGGCTATTTCTACTTCAGAGACACTGTGAATATGTAGTTGACTTCACTGCTAATCTGTGATAAGCCTATCTATCTTAGCCATCCTATGAATTCAGAATGCTTAATCACAACAGAATCTAGGATCTTCAATAAGGAAATATCAAAGGACAGAAATAAAGGGAGTGAAACAGGATTGACTCAGGGAAATGCGTAAACTCTTACATATACAGAAGACCAGAGAGAGTAAAATGAAATGGGGGAAAGAGAAGACGAAAAAATGTATTTCAAAGATAGGTTTAAGCAAGACAGGTTTTAAAAAGAGACAAACATTAAATGTTTATTATGCTCCAGAACCCTCAAAATCAACTTCTAAACTGCCTATTTCTATATTGGTCATCCATATTCATAAATTTATTTATTAGTTTAAGAAATATTCCTATGGGAACGACATTCTGAGTCATATTATGACAGTATAAGGACTGTCATCACAAAATGGCACACTAGTTTAAAGAAAACAATCACTATTAGTGGTACTCTTCAAAATCAAAAGGTTTTTGTTTCCTGTTTTGATAGTTCTTAATCACTTCCAAATAGGGACATTGTGCTCTTTAAATAACCTAGACTTTTGCTGATGATTATTTTCACTGTTTCAGAGTTAAAAACAAATGAACAAAAAACAGCATATTCTTTCAGCTATTATTTCTGAGTTTTGGAATTAATAAAACTGAACCAAGTAAATGGTGTCCCCAGACCAGAAAATCTGAGCAAAAATGTTTGTGTTATGATTGTTATGTAATAAGAATGACACATTTTCCCTCAGCATGCCAGTAAGTTCTCTTTTAGTGTATTTATTAAATGTAAGTGTAAAAATAAAATAGAAATCAGTGTACTTCCTATGTCTAGCTTTTCTCATGGTGAAGATGTTAGGTTTCAGACCCTGGGACAAATGGCTGAGGTTCCTATTTAACATATCAAATAAGACACTGGCCACCAGTTTTTTTCTATATCATTCAGTCCTTACCTACTCTAGGGCCCTCTCAGCTATTATACCCTGACCTTAAACATCTCCAGGCCAGGGACAGGACTGTCCTTTCCTACATAATCCAATTGTTTTGGTTACCTGGCCTTTTGTTCTATTCTCTTTTGGGCTTCCTGGATGCTGTAACTTGTTCCTCACTCTTCCCTCTTCCTTCCCCTTCCTGTCTCTCCTCACATGGCTCATGGCCATGTTCACTCTGGATTCTCACAGGTGTTCCTGCCCCTAACCATGCTCTCCCACATATCTAGAATAAACTTTCTCCTCTACCATACCTAGGACCAGCCATGTTCATTTCCTTTTATTTTTCCTTTCCTTTCCTTTCCTTTCCTTTCCTTTCCTTTCCTTTCCTTTCCTTTCCTTTCCTCTTTCTTTTCCTTCCTTCCTTCCTTCCTTCCTTCCTTCTCTCTCTCTCTCTCTCTCTCTTTCTCTCTCTCTCTCTCATTTTTTTCACTCATCTGGTGCCCAAACCGGGGACTAGTCATGTCATGTCCTTTCCATTTTACTTTTCTTTTTCATTTATAAATCATTTTTGCAGACTTCATACTCCTCGCATTCAAGGAAATCACTTTAAACGTTCTGGTTCTTTCTAGTTATAGTGAACAATCTCTTAAATTCTACAAATGTATTTAGACATAGTGTATGAGTAACTCTAAATCATCCCTCTTAAGTATATTTAATTATGTTCCATGGACTTACTTGAATGAGAACTAAAAATTATGGATATTCATAATTCAACAGTAGCATGGTAATAAGGAGAGTGACACAGGCTCCCAATTTCACATTTTAAGATATTTTTTACAGCAGGCATGGTGGCACATGCCTTTAATCCTAGCACTCTTGGGAGGCAGAGGCAGGAAGATCTCTGTGAGTTCTAGTCCAGCCTGTTTTACAGTATGAATTCCAGGATATCCAGGGCTATACAGGAAAACTGTATCTCAAAAAATATTATTTTACTCATACCAATAAAAATGTGCTTATTATATGAAAGCAAATATTTCAGGAATTTTTCTAAAATTAGCAAAGACTACAGAAGTAGCAATGTGAGCAGGAAATCAGAGCAAGAAAGAGCCTCATGCTTTAGCCTCTCTTCTCTGTTACTTATTAGTTGCTTTCCATTTTACAAGAGTACTGATAACTAGATCCAATTTAACTCCATAAAGTGCTCAAACATCCAAATTACCTGGTAGAAATTCTGTTTTTAACACTATGGATGCATATCCAGAGCTTGTGTTTGCAGTTTTGAAGGAGAAACACAAAGGAAACAATACCATTTTCATTAAATGAGATGAAACATATAGGACACATTTTGAATGTTAACCGATTGCCTTCTGTAATTAGTGATCATCTGCAGCAATAAAAATGTAGCCTGACAAATAGTCATATCTGAATTAAATATACTCTCTCCAGTTGCTAAAATCTACTGGAGATAATTGGTGTCTGTGCACCTTAATGAACAAATCATCTCATGACTCATTCAGTCTGTTTTTAACACACACACCCCCCATTTATCGCCATTTTTCAACCACCTTAAAATATTGTATGATGATCATTATTCCGGGGTAGATTTTTTGTGTGTGTGTTTGCTCTAATAGTAAAGATCAATTCAGGAATTTCTGGTGGTTTCTCTTCATCTGCACTAAACATGTCCCAAGAAAAACACTATTAGTTTTGTTCTCTTCACCTTAAACCATGGGGAAATCCAAATGCAAAGCAGCATAGTCCTCTTGCTTTTCCCCTGTTGTGTCTATGAAATAATTCTTTTTTTTACTAATGCTGCCTTAGCTCAGTTTTGTCATTGGGAGTTAAAGTACTCATGTACAGACTGTGTTGGGAAAATTTCTTGAACCCCTTGAACTTTCATTAAAGAACTTGTAAATTGGAGACACAATGTCAGAAAAGGAGGTGATCCCTCTCCTAACCATCCCAAGGGTTTCATATATCATAGTCTAACCAATGGCAGGTTAATAAGAAGAAAGCATAGCACATTCAGCTAATCAAAGTTTTACTTTGTAGGTGGAATTTTCTTTGGGCTGCCAATCAGCTCCCAAGTAAAGACACAGAGACTTATTGATTATGAATGTTCTGCCTCAGCTTAGACTTGTCCCACTAACTCTTTTAACATATTTAATCCATCTCTATTCATCTACATTTTGTCTCAGGGATTTTTACCTTTTATTCTGTATATACTACTTTCCTTCTTCCTCCATGTTTGTCTGTCTGGCACCCGGCATCTCCTTGTTCTCTCCTTTTATTTCTTCTTCTTTCCTGAGCCTAAATTCCTCCTCCTACTTACACTCATAGCTCAGAAGTCTTGGTTATATCTCCTCCCTCACTACTTGCCATTCAGCTTTTTATTATACCAGGCAAGGCAAAACAGTAACACATCTTTATACAATTAATCAAATACAACATTTAATATTTAAACAAATATTCTGCAACATTACTAGGCAAGGTAGTTTTTAGATTTAAGTTACAAAAGCAAGGTCAATACTATAGAAATAAAATTAGAAAGAAATGATGTTTTCTAATTAAAATACACTGGAGAAGCCGGGCGGTGGTGGCGTACGCCTTTAATCCCAGCACTTGGTAGGCAGAGGCAGGTGGGTCTCTGTGAGTTCGAGACCAGCCTGGTCTACAGAGCT
>NC_022026.1:32315845-32316309 GCF_000317375.1 Microtus ochrogaster
AACCCTGTCTCGAAAAACCAAAAAAAAAAAAAATACACTGGAGAAACTCAGCAAAACCCTGCCTGTTCATGGTCTTCTTGGCACCTAGGTCTAGCATTCTTTTCTTCCATGTAAAAGCCAACACTTCCAAATGAGAGTCTTACGTTTACTACTGTACAAGGAGGGTCAGAGATTTTTATCTATGGCCTGCTTTAAGATAGGTCAGGCAGGAATAGAGTAACTTTGGTGCTTTCTGACTTTATTTTAATCAGAACAGGTTCTAATTTTGAAAGCCTGCCTTGGGAGTAAAAAATGAGACAAGAGAGTAGGAGAAAAAGAGAAATTTTGCTTCTCTGGCTGCTTCCGAGGAATTCACTTGTAGATATTGTTATTCTTTTGGTCCCTGCCCTAGCCACGCCCACTCCTTTTAACCTCTGACTGATGTGGGAGTGTCATATATCAATCTGTTGATTTCATTGGTTAAG
>NC_022026.1:32316684-32322408 GCF_000317375.1 Microtus ochrogaster
CTCTCTCTCTCTCTCTCTGTGTTCTCTCCCGGTGTACACACGGGCTTTGTCTCTCTCCTTCTCTTTCTCTCCTCTCTCTCTCTCTCTCTCTCTCTCTCTCTCTCTCTCTCTCTCTCTCTCTCCTCACCCCCCTTTTCTTAATAAACATTCATGGCTATTTCCTGTGTTTATATGTCTGACCCGCCGCCACCACGGCCACCACCACCAACTGTATAGCCACTTGCTCGGGTGCGCCGGTGCCCTGCACTGCTGTGAGCCAGCCGGGCGGGCGGAGGAACCCTAGGTATACTTTTTAACCTCACGCCCTAATCCCTTCCGTTACAGCTCACCCATTCTTCTTTCCTCCAAGGTTTCTTCTGGGCACAGGAAGGACTCACCTACATCTCCCCATAACACCTCCACTTCTAGGTCTCCGGGAGTCCTGCATAGGTGTTCTTCCAGGTCACCTAACCATTCTCCTTTTGGGTCCCCAAGAAAGTCCTGTTCCAGATCTGCAAGAGCCTCGCCTAGCCCCTCCGACAGAGTCCCACATAACTCTCCTTCCAGGTCACCTAACCATTCTCCTTCTAGGTCCCCAAGAAACTCCTGTTACAAGGGCCTCACCTAGTCCCTCCGACTCAGCTTCACCCCATTTCTCCCGCAGCAGGTTGTGCAGTCAGCTGGAAGCTTCTTCCCATTCCCCCCGCCACAAGTCACACAGGCAGCCGGAAGCTTCTTTGGACTCTTCTCCATCCTCTTCCCGCCGTACTCCGCCCCCTCTATCTTCCAAAGCCCCTTCAGGCTCCTCACCCACCCGCCGCCTTGCACCTTCTTTCACCCCTCCACTCACGCGCTTTCGCGTGCCGCCGCGGAGTCTCATGTGGGACACCCCAAATCCCACCGTCGCTAATCACCATTCCCCCGTTGTTATTCAGTTAACTCATGTATGGGTGGACGGTCTTGGTCTTAACCCCCAGCCTCTCATCGGGAACCTCTCCCCTTCCTGATCACCTGCTCACTCCCCTCCTTTTCCACCTGCGTTCGCTACTGTGGGACTTCACGGATCATTCATTACCTCAACCATGTGCTAATACATGTCCACCGCCGGTTAAAATAGGAGACCAGCTCAAGATAATCCTTCATACATGGTAACTCGGACGGGACCTTGTTCTCTTAAGTTCCAAAGGACACCAGATTCAGTCTCCTCTACTCCAGTCTAAGGAAGACAATGGCCCCACCCGTCGCTGTGTTAACACACCTTCCCTTCTTTAAATTCATAAATAACCATACAGCTGTCGTTACAGGTACCATCATCAAATACAGAGTCAAGGGCTCAGGTGGTAAGCAGATTCTCAACAAGTTCTTTGACATAACAGGCCAGCTGCTGACTGCAGCAGTGGCCCCTGAAATGTTAAGGAATATACGGTTAAAATCTATTTCTTTTAAGAGACTTTCTTTAAGCTCCAGGATGCCAGCCTGACCTACCTGAACAAATCAAACACAAGCAGATCATTAACGGAATAAGTATCATTTAATTTTTTTATCATTCTTAACCCCAGACATCCTAAGACTCCCTCACCCCAGATCTCCTCCCTCCCTTTAATTTTTTTTCTTTTACTAATGCAACTTTTGTTTTCCAGCATCTTAATGATGATCCAGCTACTCAGAAAAGCCAGACAGGTTTCTTCAATCAGCCAACTCAGACACCAGCCAGGGCTTCAAACGCCAGCCAAGACTCCGCCAACCGGACAATCAACCACCCCAGACACCAGTGATCAGTGACACCTGGGACTTCAAACGCCAGTGAAACATCGCCAGAATAATCGGACACTCCCTGGACCCCTCAATGCCCAGAGCCAGCAGGAAGCAGTCATGAGAGACCGGGCTATGCCCCCATTCCCTACCCTTTAAGGCCCCCCAATTTTTTTTTAACCAAAAATGTGAAATGTTGTTCCTTTGCGGAACTACAGTTCCCAGCATCCTCCTGGACATGGACATATTCCCAGAAGCCTTTGTATTCCCCTTTAAAAAGTGAGAGCCGCCAAGCGCTACCCCTTTCTTTCCCACCTCTCCTGCTGTGTCTGCATACCTTTTCCTGTTTGTTGTTAACCCTCCCCCATTAAAAGTGCACCCACGTGGGACCCCCGTGTGTCTGTGTCTTCTTCCTCGCATAACGTCTTTACCCTCTAACCCGCAGACAAGAAAGCCAGCCAGGAATTAAGAACAAGAGATATCCTGTTCTCTGAGCCTCAAAAGGAAAACAATTACTAAAAATAACAATGATCAGACTTAGTTCACTGGCATATTGTGATAACTCCTAGTAAAGGCTCTTTGCTTGCTTAAATTTTAGCCAGTCTTCTGCATTACTCCAAAGCATGTATTTCCTTATGAAATGAAAATTTAGTAAGGAACTCTACTGATTTGGGAACACCTCATCCTTGGTATCTGGATATCTGACTAGGATTCCACATTCTCCACCATCTCAGGTAACTTCTTATCTCTCTAGACTGTCTTCAGCAAGAATCCTGCTTGGTCAGTTTAGCCAGGATGTCTCAAATGTCTCTTAAATAATGTTCCATCTACTGACTTCAACTCCACCCTACCCCTTGATTACAGATTCCCACTTGTTTATTCTTCATTTAGAGCTTAGCCTTGTCTATTTCCTTCTCTTGCAGTGCTCTTCAGTCCCATTCAAGTTTTCTGTCTATTGCTGTGATAATGACCATAACCTAAAGCAGCTTCAAGAGAAAAGGGTTCATTTCATTTTATAGCAAATAGTCCTCCATGAAAAGACATCATAGAAGGAAATTGGAAGCAAGAAGGGATTAAAGAGAGGTGCTGCTTACTGACTTGTTCCTCCCTGGCTTACTCATCCTGCTTTCTTCTACAACCCAGGACCACCTGCTGAGAAGTGACAACTACCTAAGGGACTGGATCCTCCCACATTAATCCCTGATCCAGAAAATGCTCCACAGACATACAGCTAGGATAATGTGATGGTGGAAATTCCTGAATTGAAACTCTTCTCAAATGAATGTAGCTTTCATCAACTGGAAAAAAAAAAAAACACCCCACAAAGCAATATGTTACCTAACTTAATGGTTCTGTTTACTGTCTCTCTCCACATGCTTTTAGCATGTACCAATTCATAGAGCTTTCTTTAACAAACTTCTTACCACAGAATATGAACTAAAAACTATTCAGTTCTTATTAGCAGGCACACCCAAATTTCATGTTTATCCACTAATAAACAGACTTTCATAAACAGATTATTCATTTTATCTTTTATACATTTCCCTTCGTCATAGATGTAATCAGATCAAATATTAATTCTTTTTTTAAATAAAACTACATGTATGATTATACATAGGCAAAGACATTAAATCTCATTAGCACAACAAATGTTAAAATATCCTTTAAGACACTATACATATATTTTTCAAGTAGATTGCATTTTCCTATCCTACTCAATAAAATGTTCAATGAATCTTTGTTTTCCCTTTCATTTTCATTTGAAATATAATACAATTTTCTAGATAAATGCCTTCTAGCACAACATCTGGAAGGGACAATCTACTCAATGGAGATAAATGGATAGGACTTTCCTTCTATATCAAATGAAAGAAATGGTGTTTGTTCTTTTATGCTTTCCAGTTCTTTTTGAAACTTGCAAATGCATATGTATGACAACTGGCATGCACAGTAGCAGTTGTAAATATTTGTATTCTCAACTTCCTTTCTACAGTTTTTACAATTTTCACAAACCCCCACATTTTAATATCATGGAAGTCCTCTGGGAAGAGCTTCTTCTTAACTCTGCATAGATGCAGTTGGAATAATGTGCTACCACTGAGATCACCAATATCTGCAGTGAAAATTTCATATAACTCCTCTCAGTGTTGATAGGGAAATATACATGATACATCATTTTGTCATAAATTTGTTATGGCTCATGATAAAATTTTTTTAGTGTTTCTTGATGACTATTAGAAAGTTAAACTACAAACATTAAACAATTGTATGGGGAATCTGATAATTATTTTATTTCATTAAGATGAAATATTTGAAAAATGACCCTACCAAGATTTTTTAATACAATTTTGTTCTTATAGCTAAATGGACATTGGTCAACTGCTTATTAAAATGTCTTAAGCATATGAAGAAAAATGGTGAAATCTTCATGAAGAATGATTTGATCTCTTTCTTTTTTTAACCAAATAATGTTTACCATATCCCATTATTTCTAGTCAATTTGTCCCTTTGAGTTTGGAATTTTTGCTTAGCCATCTTATCTATCACATAAGATGAATGAAATAAATACCTGTATAGACACAATGATTCACTAATATTTACATTTATTTTCTTCCTTTCTTTCTCTTAGAATTATAATCTGTTACCATATAGCACATCTTTCAAATGATTCTACAGTGTTCTTTGCTTAACAATGAATCAACAGAGTTTCAGCCATTCTTTCTTCTACATAGTTGAAATCCCTTATCAATGGCAATGCTGTAGAACAAAGAGAAAAAACAATACACAATGTTTTGAAGAGGAAAGATGGGGCAATATTAGGTGCTTATTGAAAACAAATTAGTGCAGATAGACTGGAGTTTTAATAAAAGATTCCATACAAGGAATATGTGATTGAACTTTTAAAGGTGATGGCACCGTTTTCCAAATAAATTCTTATTGTGGTAATTTATTTCCCTGACATTACAATTGGCTTTTGTGACTGCGAATTGATATATCTTTCTAAAGTTATTTCCATTGGCATTTTTTCAAATTAAAATATAAATGCCTTTGCATGCTTTCTGAATTTAACTTGTGCTCTTAATATAAAACAAGGTGGATCCAATATTAAAACATTTATTATATACTTAAACTTGAAAATTACCTTGATGCTTAATGAAAAGAACATAACACATTTGGTTCTTTAATTGAATTTAATATTTCTAAGATAATAATCACTGATAATTAAAAACTCTTTATAGGGAACAAGATAAATACACATTACTAACTCACATTTAACTATTAAGGGCAAATGGACATAAATAGTGATAATAGTGCTTTTATATTGCTTCAATAATTTTTATCTCATTAAATTTAAAATCCACATTACTCTTTAATTTTTAAATATTTTAATCAATGTCTTTCATAGGGATTATTAAGACCTAGAAACTACCATGATCTTTTCATTAGAAAACACTATATACTCTTCAACCTATTTAATTTTTAGGTAGAATAACATAAAAAGTAGGTCAATAATGATTCTAACAGAGATAAATATATTTTAAAACATTAATATAGATGGAGTAACAGATTAAATGACAGCTTAAAAAACCCAACAGTCTCTCAGATACTCATTGGTAGAGCATAAGTGTATCCTTCCTATCTGAATCCATTCCAAGTTAATAGCGGTTTGATAGGTGAGGATTCTGTCTTAAACTTTCTTTCAAAATCTAGATATATTTTCTAATTAAACAGTAATAAAGATGCTCATGGTAACAAGAGATAGATTCTTGTGCTTTTAACCCACCAGGTTTCTCTCATGTCTTGTTAGTAATGTATGCAGAATTTGTCTTGTACTAACTCCCCATTTCCATGCTGTCAAAGGAAAGAATATAGCAGGTATAAGATTATTCCAGGACATTTCCAACGACAAGCTGTCCATCAATCTGCCTCTTACATGGGAAAATTCCCCTAACCTACAAAAAGTAATTTTCTTTTTTTTTCCCTTTTTTTATT
>NC_022026.1:32322823-32332093 GCF_000317375.1 Microtus ochrogaster
GGGAGCTCAGTCCAGTGTTCCAGTGTGGGTCCATTGCCAGATGAAGGTTCCGACCAGATGGGATTCCTCAGCAACTCAAAAAGTAATTTTCTTAAAGAAAATTTATTACAGTCAACTACTTGGCTACTCATCCTTCTAGCCACATCATTTCCTCTTAGTCATATCTAAAGATTCTTTTCAGTCCTCTAAGCATCTCCATTTTATGGACAAATCTTTTGTAAATATTAATCTAAGTTCTATTTTTTTTCAAATTCCTTTCTTCCTAGCAGCACTCAGGGTTGATACCTCTCCTTTGGAGAGGAGATACCACTCCTCTCTATGTCCTATAAAGCAATAAAACATTTTAAGAGACAAACATCAGCCGGGCGGTGGTGGCACACGCTTTTAAACCCAGCACTTGGGAGGCAGAGGCAGGCAGATCTCTGTGAGTTTGAGGCCAGCCAGATCAACAAGAGCTAGTTCCAGGATAGGCTCCAAATATACAGAGGAACCCTGTCTCAAAAAACAAAACAAACAAAAACAACAACAACAAAAAAGAGACAAACATATATCTATCTATCTTGTGTTCAAATCTTGGAATGCCTGAATCAGATTGAGCAGTGGGACATTCCAAGTAAAGACGGAGAATATTCCTTTCTCTAGCTTTCTGTGGCAAGCATGCCAATGTTTAACCAGTTCTCAGGAATTACAACATTCATTTTTGCCTGCCTGCCTGCCTTCTATTGGTAGGATTACAACTTTTTCTCTATATTCTTAAGGGCTGTTGCATCAACCAAATCTGTTCTCTAGCTGCTCAAAAAGAAGTAAACAATCATACAACTTTTCAGAGCAGAACTATGCCAATAAAGTCATACACAGTTTCCTTGTACCTCAATGAAGCCCTTCCGGAAGCTGCTACAATCTTCTATTACCCATAAAAGCAAAATTCAGAAAGTTTAAAACTATCTGAGCTATTAGTCCATATTAGTACATAATCCACCATATTTTTCCAAAATTTAAGAAGCAACCACAAAATCCATTTTTACCTCATGATATTACTTATTTTGAAAGTATAGGTATTCCCTTAATTATAAATATGGCTGCACATAACATAACCAGATTGCTGCAAGAGATGGTGGACATCTCTATTATTTATTCACTCATTCAGGAACATATACACAATTAAAATTGTACAGATTGAGCAGGATGTATTTATATATGTAGGAATAAACATACACACATACACAGTAACAATTCAAGAAAAGGAAGCCATGAATTCAGAAAGAGTAAAGGGGTTGCACATGAAGAAAGGAAAGGGCAATGTGTAATTTTATTATCTCTAAAATGATATTTAAAAAAAAATAATTCTTCATATGCCACCAAGGATTGAAACCAGGGAGTTTTGAATGCTAGATATCCTCAGCTATTCTCTCTCTCTCTCTCTCTCTCTCTCTCTCTCTCTCTCTCTCTCTCTCTCTCTCTCTCTCTCTCTTTCTCCCTCTCATCTATGTATCTATCTATCTAGACAGAGCCTCAATAGGTTGTAAATATGGCCTCAAGTTGTGAATTTCTGCCTCATCCTCCTGTCTAGCAGTGATTACAAGAATGTATGTCCATATCAGGTAAAAAAGAAATCCCAGTAAAGCTTAGTTGTATATGTGCTATAATATACTGCAGATTCCAGACAATTTATTTATTTTTGTTCTTGGAAAATTATTTACTTTTTATTATTGATTTGTTAAAGATTTATTTTAAGTTTTATTTTTATCCCTGTGTGCATGGACCTGAGTATATATATGTGTGCCAAATGTGAATAGAAGGCAGAGAGAGTATTGAATACCCTGGAACCAAAATTGCAGGTGGCTATTAGCCACCCAATGTGAGAGTTTGAAAGGAAACCCAGGTCCTCTGTCAGAGTAGCAAGTCCTCTTCATTGTTGAGCTGACTCTTTTGCACCTATTGTGATGTAGATAATCCATCTTACAAATGATCTAAGAAATGTGTCTGACAGTTCACTAGGAGTGTACTTTATTTTCAGCTCATGGCCTCTGCTTTACACTATATCCTAGTCATGTGTTTTTCTTTTTTTCCCCTTGCTTTCTTATGCAAGTTGTTCTTATGCCCAGAACAACTTGCTCAGAGCTGGTACAGAGACATAATGGTCTGATATCTCCTATATGAACACTAATCAAGAAAATGGTACACAGATTGTGTACAGGCAAACCTGACAGAAGCATTTTTTTTTCAATTGAGGGATTCTTTTCCCAAGTTGTCTGAGTTTGTATTAAGTTGACAAAAATCTAACCAGTACATTATCTATGAACATATCTAGAATAATAGATAAGAATGTTGTTTTGGTATATACATAGTCTTCTAATTAACTGAAATAGTACTTCTTACAACTAATTCCAGTGTAGCTTATATCTGCTCTTTGTTTTGTGTGTGTGTGTGTGTGTGTGTGTGTGTGTGTGTGTGTGTGTGCTTGCAAACACCTGTACATATACAGAGAGGCCAAAGGAAGAAATAGGGTATCTTGTTCTATCGCT
Organism: Microtus ochrogaster; assembly: GCF_000317375.1. Taxonomy (NCBI): domain Eukaryota; kingdom Metazoa; phylum Chordata; class Mammalia; order Rodentia; family Cricetidae; genus Microtus; species Microtus ochrogaster. The sequence goes on from NC_022026.1 coordinate 32,325,349, forward strand.
CCACAACTTATTCCTTTGAGAATGAGTCTTTCATTGAGCTCACTGAGCCTACAACTAGGCAATACACCAGCAAGCCCCAGCATTCTTCCTATGTTTGCCCTCAGCAGATTTGAGATTATAGGCAGGCACATGGCCATACCCAGCTCGTATCTTCTTCATTAATATTTTAATCCCACTCTCTTTTATATGAGTGCTGGGATCAGAATTTAGGTCCTCATGCATGGGTAATAAGTGTCCTTACCCAATGAGCCAATCTCAATCTCTCCAACCTTATAACTTCTTTCTTTCTTTCTTTCTTTCTTTCTTTCTTTCTTTCTTTCTTTCTTTCTTTCTTTCATTTTCTTTCATCTTTTGACTTTGGCAATAATCAGAATCACATGATACAACTAAAGCAGAGATGTTTTCCATTTTAAAAATCAGAACATTCATATCAAAGGGGAATGCTTTATCTAAGAACAGAAAGGCATCTGTTGCAGAGAGTAAACAAGCCACGTGTTGCTATTATTCTAAACAGCATTCTTTTTTTGTTAACCTGAAACATTCTTATAAATCACAATGTATTACAAATAAATATAACATTTAAAAGTTATTTATCTGTTCATAAAATAATGGCTTTCCTTCATCTTAATATCAGGACTAAAAGATGATCATCCAGTGCTAGTGTTCAGTACTTTGGGCATTATCTATTGATTAACTACCAGTTATGTTTCTGTACCATTTTTATGTACTATATTTTATTACATAATTAGACTATTTTATATTCATAATTGCTGATAAGTGCTGAAATTTTTAATGTGATAGAATAATTTAGTCGTTACAAATGGATAAAATCTTGGAGGCAGAATGTTAAGTAATTATTTCCTTTGCAGTTTTTAGATAAATATCCAGTATCCAATTAAAATTCATATTACTTATTGGAACTTGGAAATAAATCCTGAGATAAAGACTACGTACTATGGGGTAAGTAACATACTAGGAGCCATGATTGTAATTAAAAAATGAAAGAATCTCTAGTTTTCAATTTTTTATGGATCTTGAAGAGAACTCTTTAAAAAGATTAATGAAATAGGTGATTCATTAAAAATAAAAAGGTACCCATTAGGTTAGTTAAACTATTAAAATCTGAGGGAAATTTTGTGGAAATCTTTTTTTTATATCAAAAACATCTATTTTACTCATGTTTTGAATCATTATTCCTAGAAGACTCTAGCTTCCTACTAACATATAAAATAATAATTGATAGCTGTCAGTCTCATTAGGAAAATGTTTACACCCAGAACTTTGACAGTTAGAGAGGTCCAAAACTGAAGTTAAGTTGATGGTGTGATGGTTGACCTTGATTATGAACTTTACTGGGTTGAGAATTACTGAGAATGGCAATACAATTTCTGGCATTTCCAGAGATGAATAGATTATTCATTGATGGACCCCAATTTTTAGTAGTGTATGGAAAGGCAGTGGACCTTATAAGTGGCACTTGAGTGGGACAAGTAAGCCACAGGAGGTTTATCTTATGGACTGTATCTTTCTCTGGAACTTTCTTGTTACTTCTCTGATCTGCTTCTTGGTCATCATGAGCCTAAGGACCTTCTCCACCATAAACTTCCACTAGGAAGTTCTCTTCAGCCTATGCATCAAAGGCCCAGAATCAGTACAGCCACATCATAAACTAAACCATATGAAAGTATGGGCCTAACTGTGTCTTCCTTTAAGTTGCTTCTGTCAAGTATTTTGGGCATGGAAGCCCTGAAAGTCACTAACTCATGTGGACATCCTAGTTATTCTGTTCATTCTGGCCGAGGAAACAAAATGATCTCTAACCACCTCTGCTCTCAAAGATTCTATAACTACAAAATAATGCAAAGAATGTCATAGCATAAGAAAAATAAAGATATTGGTTTAGTCTGACAAGGAAAATCTTTTATAAAACACTAGGAAACAAGTGCTGCAACTAGTCTTGAAGGATAGGTAGAATTTCAGTATATAAAGACAAAGAAACAGAATGAAAAGATATATTAGAGCAGGGAAACAAGGGCACAACAAAAATACAGTTCAGCAAGCATGCATGTCCACTCTTGAAACTCAAGAGAAAAAATGGCAAAAACGTAAAGAATGATCACACGGGAATGTTGTTTACTGGCAGGGCAATTTTAAAGCTTTCTAAGGAAAATCAGATGCAAGTGCTTGAAATCCAAACAAAAGAAACTCCCTACCTTTTAGAAGACATGTAAAGTAATTTTAAAAGTAGGTACAGGTATGAAAACCCAAAGACAAATAAGTGTTAAATAATAATCATCAAAAAATCCATCAATCAACTGGGCAGTGGTGGCATACACCTTTAATTCCAGCACTAAGGGACAGAGGCAGGCAGAACTCCATGAATTCGAGGCCAGCCCAGTCTACAAGAGTTAGTTTCAGGACACGCTCCAAAGCTACAGAGAAATCTTGTCTCAAAAAACAAAAAAACAAATAAGCAAACAAACAAAAAAAATCCAGCAATCGCATTATTTGGCCACAAATTCAAAGGAAATTTAAAAGGTGCATTAACCCTCCCACATTCATTGCAATGCTATTCGCAATAACCCAGAACTAAAAACAATCTAAATGTTTATCAACTAATGGAAAAATTGGGAAAATGGGATGCATCCATTCAATACATTCAATTAAATAAAATTAATTCAAAGAAAGAATTATTTGCAACAATATAGAATAAAATTTGAGGTATTATGTTGTAAGATAAACCAAAAGAGAACAAGTACTATAGGCCCTCATTCACAAGTGTACTATAAAGAAATATCATGGAAGTTAAGATCTGAATGTTAGTTACCAAGGACTTGGAGAATAGGAGAAAAGGAGAGATGGAGATAGGTTGACCACTGAAGACTAAGTAAGCTACAGTGTGGTACTAGTCCTGATATATTACCATGCATTAGGATGATTATCATTACAGTAGTGTCCTATAGATTTCAAAAATCCAGAAGAATATGTTTTTGAAAATTTACACAATAAGGAAATTGTCATGTTGTGTTGTGTTATGTTATGTTATGTTATGTTATGTTATGTTATGTTATGTTATGTTATGTCATGTCATGTCATGTCATGTTATGTTATGTTATGTTATGTTATGTTATGTTATGTTTGTGAATGTCTAGAATTCTGGTATTTGGTAGGATGAAGTAAGTATACCACAGATTCAAAGCCTGCTTTACCTACATAATGATGTCAAGGCTAAGCTTTTCCACTCAGCAAGATATTTGAAAAATCAGTAATATCATATCTATTGTTGTTCTAGTTCAACTCATGGTTAGGTGGACATGTTGCTAAGATTTTATGAGTATAATGTCTGATATTCCTAAAAGTCACTGTCTCACGGCAAATGCCAGGTGGCCTCAATCCTAAACAAAAAAACTACTGAAAACTAAGTAATGTGGGGAGCAAGGAAAATAGTCTTTAGTGTTCAGCATATATGTATGTGTTTGTGTGTGGTGTGTAGGTGTGTATATATATATATATATATATATATATATATATGCATATTTGTCACCTATATTTGTGTTACATACATATGTAACAATAATAGTTATAGAAGAGGTAATGAATTTCAGAGGAGGGGTAGAAACAATGTAAATATAGTACTCAGGAATGAAAATCTCATAATCATAAAAATTTAAAGAGTTCATTGTTAAAACATGAATATAAAATTTTCAAGAGAAAATTAAACAGTATTTGACTACGTATGGAAGGAAACATATGTAGAGGACTTGCTAAACAAAACAAAATCGCCAAACTTATAATTGAAAAATATAAATTAAGAAACACTTAAATTTCTTTATGAGCAAATTTCAAGGCAAGGCAAGCTTGACACATATTTACAACATTTCAAGCAAACAAAAGGGGATTTGTGTTGTAAGTATTTACTTCTTCCTTTCACCTTACTCATATTTGACTACAAATAAAGTTCTTCTTCATGCATGCAACCTTTATATGTATCCCAGTCTTCAGTCATATTTCAACATTTAAATTGCGTATTATGCATTCTGGTATTTAGTTACACATTATCTTGTATCACCTAATAGTATTTGTGTTCCTGTCTTCCAGAAGAAATTATAACTTCCCTAAGGTAAGACAACTTTTTCTGCTCCCCTGGAACCTAGGCCTGAGCTAAGCCTAAATAATAATAATAATAATAATAATAATAATAATAATAATAATAATAATAATAAATAATAATAATAATAAATAAAATACTTTTTTATTCATTGAGTGGCTATATAATCCTAAAATAGAGATTTAAAAAATTCTTAATTGCTTGTAGTTTTTTTGTGTAAGGTTGAGGCTCATGAGCTTTCCCCAACCCATGTTAGTGTTTCTACTTCTGTTGTCCTTTCTTAATTTTTGATTAACACATATCAACATATTAATGAATGTCAGTGTGCTCTTTCCCTATATTTGCACACAGCATGTACTTAATAAATTCAATTTCAATTGATGTACTTAAATTAATTCCCTTTTCATCTTCTGTTAAACAATAGTCCATATTCATGCCAACTCATTTTATTTAATGAGTAAGAGAACATGTGTCATTCATTGTTTAGTGACAACCCGTCTTTTTAGAGTATAATTCAACATTTGAGGGACTACAGAAAATAATAGTTGACCAAGACAATGAATATGAAATAAGTAATATATTTCAGGGTGTACAAGTTTGTGCATACTTATAATCTTAGCATCCTGGAAACTGAGGTAGGAGGATATCAAGTTTTAAGGCTACATAGTGAGATCTTATCTCAACAATGACAAAAATCTAAATAATTCTTTCATTTTAGCCTTTGAAGATACATGAGATCAATACACACTGAGTCTACATTGAGTTTTAAAGGATATGGAGAGATACACATAGTAGTTACTGTGCTTGTTCTTTTGTCCCCACACTCCCTCCACTATCACCACCATTACTCATATCTACCATTTGTATTTCCTGTCTTGCTTCCTTGCTTCTGTGGAATTCTTGCTTATCTTCTCTTGTCAGATGACCTTTGATTACATTGTGGAAACATTAGATCCTGACAGAAATTTTAGGTTAAGGAACATTGTTAGCCATTCATTCTTCCTCAAATGTCCTCTATTTCAATACTTTGTCCCCAAAAACTCTTAAGTCCTTTCATTGGTTACAGTTTCTGACAAAAGCCTCCTGTTCAGTTCCTGCTTTCACTCAGCTGTTGCCTTCCCTTTCCTTAGTCTTGAGACAGACTTCTAGCTGTTGCTCCTTTCTGAGTGACTCACATCTATCAATTAGTGTCTCTTGAATCACACCAGATAGATTAAACCATCTGGAGTATATTATTTCCCACTAAGACCCTGTCTGATCCAACTGCAAAGCCCAGGGGATCAACTCTAATTTGCTTGAGTTTATTTGAAATCCAAGAAACATCAGAAGCTGATTTAAAAAAAAAAAGTTGAATCCTGTAAACAGGAAGGAGAACACAACAGACAGTAAAACTTGGCTAAGTCCCTACAAGATTTGTCTAGGAGATAAAAAAATCTTAAATGATAGAACCTTTAACTAAGTATGGTTGTCTCTAATGTGGAAATGGTGGCAGGGTATTACTGACAACAGTTGGAATTTTATCACTACTGGCAAGAACAACTGTGCTATGATTACTTAAATTCACCTGATAACATTTAAAATTCAATCTACCTAAGGACTGCTGTTTTAATTTCTTGACTAGCTTTGTTTTCATATAGGTGCCTACAAAGCAGCATTATGCTGCAGTGCAAACTTCAGGTACTTTAACAACAGTACTTTTTCAGTCAACAAACAGCTTGACATTCTGATAATAGTCTTTTTCTGTATCCATGCAAAAATTATTTCTGAGTCAAGAGACCACTGTAAAGTTACTGTATTGTCCATGACAAACAAGCAAACAAAAAAACCTATCAATGTATGTTTCCTCTATGGTCCTGAGTATAGGTTTTTGTTAGTTAGTTAGTTAGTTTGTTTGTTTTTACAATAAACCCTAGTAATATTGCTGTTTTACATGTCTACACTAACTAGACTTGTCGATTTACAATGACTTTGTCCTTTAGATGTTTTTCTGTTCATTCCATGGTATCTGTTACTTAAAACTTCTTTCAGATGGATGCACTGAGTTCCTTCCTTTCAGAAATCTGTCTGATGGGACAGTTCTTAGAGATGGAAAATTCTCTATAATGTCCAAAGCAGAACTTACTATTTCTCCCTAAAACTTCACAAATTTAGCTTCAAAGAAAATCTTAAAGAAGTTAAATTATTTTTTCAAAGGACAGAATGTTTGGTTATAATAAGAATAAAAAGTTTAGAATTTCTGAAGGTATCTTCAAAATCACTTGCAATAGCTTCCAAATTTGAAAATCATCACAGTTTGGGTAAATTTCTTGGAAGCATGTGGCATGTGGTTTACAGGATCATTGGGCTATCGGGCAGCCCTGTTAGTTGCTGAGGAATCCCATCTGGACTGGTGAGTGTGTGCTATCCAGGGGCGGATTGTCCCGGAAGAGAGCACAAACCCCCCTCCCCCAGCTCCTGCTGCAGGGCTGTCTTTCTTTTGCACGACCCAGCCCCCCAGCACACCTCCCCAACCCGGACCTGCTGTATGCTAGGACCAGTGCTCAAGAAGAGTTTTAAGCTCCTACTCTAAGGCTACCCACACAGAGCAGTGAGTGCCTGCCTACCGGGCAGGCCTCAGGGTCCCCTGTAAGGGAGCCC
>NC_022026.1:32339026-32351743 GCF_000317375.1 Microtus ochrogaster
AAAAAAGATTAAAAAAACAATGCTTATAGAGTCATGCTTTATCCTTAATTAAATAATGCTTACATAAAAAAAAGAAGTTACTAATGAGCTAAATAGACACTTTAAATTTTTTAGAATTACAGGAAAAACTTGAAGAAAGTATCTGGTGATCATTCTCTTAAACTACACATGAGAAAAATGTATCAATTATTCCTTATTCTTTTATTGGCCCTGCACTCTTACTAGTTCATTTCAGTGGGATTTCTAACCTTCCTTCAAAAATAGTAACAATAGTACTAGCAATAACAACAATAGCCATTAATTTTGACATAGTGACTAAGGCGCATTTAGCATTTTGTCCCCCTTTACGTTAATTGAATTGCTACCAGAATCCTGAGTTTTCTGATATAGGTGTCATTATTTCCTCCATTTTAGAAAAACAAAAAGAAAAACAAAAATCAAAGATCCAGAGAGAAAAAATAGCTAGTTCAAGTTCATACAGTTGCTGCTTTCTGACTTAAACCTCTGTTCATTTACTTCCATAAAATATGCACTTAAACACTGATGGACAATGTCTTAAAGAAGTAAAGACAGTTAAATTGTTTTGATCTCTAGAAGAAAATACATGCCATATGACTGGAAGATATTTAATCTCATCAATGTTCATACATGTTTGCCACCTTCTCAAAGAATATAGAACAAATGAACTTAAATAACATTGAACACAGTAGCATTAATAGAAATGCTTAGGGACACAAGGAAAAAATCAGCTTAGCCATAGAAGCTGATTCATCACTTGCTTAGTAAATGTTATGGCCAAATCACTGAAATACTCACAAAAATATTTTTTGCAATCATTCATTCTTTCCCATGCTGCAGTATTCCCGATTCCATTCATGCATTGAGATCCTAGATAGGTCATTCAGGCCCAAGTGGTCAGCCCTAAACATATGTACATATAAGCAACACTAAATGAACTCATTAAGTGATAAAAATATTGTATAAATAGTAATTAAGAATAAAAAAAATGAATTTGAAAAGAAGTGGGGATGGGTGAATATGATGAGGTCAGAGGCAAAAATTGGATAGGCAGTTTAGGGTAAAAACAGCCCCTAAAGTAATCATTTTCTTTCTTAGCAAAAAGCCAAAAATGTCATTGGGCTTCTTGGTAGGCTCGTCCTTGCCAGAGGCCAAAGACGGACAGAATTATTTGGAGCTCTTATCTTGTATCCATTTTCAAAATACATAGAATTACTTCAGAGGCAGAATGGTAGAGTAGAGAAAATCTCCTGTTCTAGAGAATGGAATCTCTTTTCTGGTTATAGGCCTAATACTCCATTTTGGTTAAGAGACCACCCATAGGAAGGTTGGTTCACTGTAAGCCATACTAAATGTGATAAGCTAAATGATTATTTCTTTAATGGGATACCGTATTCTTCCTTCGCAATATCTTTTCCCTTAATGCAGAATATTATGCGCCACAAAAAATAGAAGTGTTGTAAGTCTGTCCTCTTTTCATAAAAGCACACCTTTTCTTTTTATTCTTTCTGTTTGCTACGCATGTTTTTTTTTTTTTTTAACACTTAGGACTTTTCCACAATATTTTGGTTTTCCTCACTGATTCCAAGGTCTCCCTTCCTGCACATCTGCGTACCCTCAGTTTGTCTGATCTTTGTGCCAGTTGAAATGGCATGATTCCCTTTTCTCCTCTGTTCTCTTTCTCAAGGCAACTGCTGAGGTTTTATAGCTTTCTTGCCCTGTGTGTTTTCATTTAAAATTTAATAAAATTGTCCTTGTGTTTTTTACTCCATTCTTAAAAACTTTTACTGAAGAGACAAAGAAGTCCAGAAGGGTACCTTGATGCCCCTTGTAATTTGGGATAGTTAGAGGAGGAGGAAGAGTGTAAGTCATATAAATAAAGTATTCATGTATGATAGTCTTTTAAAAATTTAAGAAGCAGCATAGATTTACTGACATTTAAGCAACAGAACTTTATTTTCTACATTTCTGGAGGCTGAAAAGTCTAAGATCAAAATACTGTCAGGTTTTGCATCAACTCAAATCTTACTTCCCAGACATCCATCTATTTCACTGTAACCTTAAGTGGCAGAAATACACAAGGGGACTATGCAAAAACAGTCAATGCCTTTTACTACTGAGCCATCTTCCAGTTTTTGAAACATCAAACAGGATTATATATTTATATATATATTGATCTGTTTTTCTTTCCCTTCGCTTATTTAAAAGTGGAATAACTTGTCTGATTAATAATCTGTTATTAAGGAATTATAGAATGATAATGTTCTTCTTGCTTTTACTTGTCCTCTCTAATAAGTAACAGTAATTAAATTATGTATTATATATACAGATAACAGTAATTAAATTATTATATTTATATATTTATATTATATTTCTGTATTATATATACAGAAAGCAATGTCTTAGTAAAGAAATAATGATCCCCAGAAAGAAATCAAGTAGGGTTTTAGGGTAAAGGCATAATTGTCAAGAGACATAAATGGGTGCACAATGAGAAACTCAAGTTTCTCATTTCTGGAGTTCTTGTCAAGTCACTGAGGTACAGAAAATGGTTTTATGAAAAACTCAAAATGAATAAAGAATTCCATCTGACATCTAGTTCAAACGTTATTCATGAACATTCTGTTTGGAATTTTACTCTAAATTCCAAACTGAAGCTTCTTTCTAAAAGTTAAGGCATTTGGTCATTGCCCAATTTATCATAAATAGCTGAAATAAAGGCAGCCTTAAGCTCGTCAGGAGATGGCAAATTCGCTAATCTCCTGTGATGTGGGATTATGAACCCTGCCAAGTTAGAGTTTGAAATACACCATTGGCATCTTGGACTTGTCTTGCCAAACAAAAAGTTTCCTGTGGGTAGATCTGAAGCCTTGTAGATTACATTTTTTAATTTGCTAGGAATATTTATTTGTGTTGCAAAAATATAAAATAAAGGACTCTTAGAACTATGTCAATAATAGGAATCTTTCATTTTTTGTTAGCAAAAAATCATGATATACACTGCTTTGTCTTCGTCACTGTTTTCTCATTTAGCCTCTCTTACATAAAGAATTATCATAAAATGTTTCACATAGGATCAGGAGCAACTGCCTATCTTATCTGCCAAAATCCTTTAATATTGTATTTCATCCACTCAGAAATATTGCTATGGTGATACAGAACCACCACAGAGGAAGGAATTCTCGTTAGAGAAGAAGTAGTTCTGTTGGGTGTTAAAAGCTTACAATGCAAAATGGAGTGCTTTTATTTGACAATAAAATCGGCCTCAAATTCTATTGAGCACTACAATTCACTTAACATTAAAATCAACATGGTTTTGTCACTGAAAATTAGATTGTGCTTAAGCATATAAGTGTGAGGGTGTGTATATAATTAAGTGTGATACATTAAATTGAGATGAATTAGATTAATCAGTGTGCTAGTTTATAAATAAAATTGTGTTGATTTAAACCTTTTCTAATACTCAAATCTTGAAAACTTCAACCAGGAACTAGAAATAATTTTTCTCCAATTATTTGGCAGCTATTATTAAAACAATTACTAAGCTCTAGATGTGAAGACAAACAAAGTACTTTAATGACATGTTGCTATTTATATCATTCTCTTGAACATATTTTCCAGAACTCCAGTAGGTATTTAATTACAATATTTCCATATTATGATTCAAAGTACCTTACACAAATCAACTGGTACTGCTTTCAGAGCTAAAGATTGTCATGAAGAATGGTGGCAACATATGTCTCTTTGAGTTAACTTTCTTGGGATTTTGATATTTGCATTGGAATATCACCCCCCAATGTCTGAGATCTGTATAAAGCTAATTATATGCTACTATTAAAGCAGATTGCAAGAGACATTGACAGTTGGAAAGGCCTAATGACCAGCTGGATGGGAAAATGTCATGTTGTCAAAATGGTAAGATTGCCAGGAGTTTTACATGCCATTTATTTGCTACAAACATGAGTACCCAAGCCTTATTTTAAAATAAACTTAGCCTGTTAAATAATAATATTTGCATTTTGAGAGAAGCCCAAAGGCTAAGAGGTATAATTCATATTTTGAGATAAAAAGCTTTTACAACCTGAACCACACTGAATTTAGAACATTATTTTTTTGTTTTGTTTTGTTTTTGTTTTTCGAGACAGGGTTTCTCTGTGGCTTTGGAGCCTGTCCTGGAACTAGCTCTGTAGACCAGGCTGGTCTCGAACTCACAGAGATCCGCCTGCCTCTGCCTCCCGAGTGCTGGGATTAAAGGCGTGCGCCACCAACGCCCGGCCAGAACATTATTTTTTTCACCTCAAACTTGTTAAAGAAAAGACAGCTTCGAATATAGCCAAGATTAAGAAGCATCAGGAAAATAAGCCTATGATTCAGAGAACAAAGTGAACAGTTACATGATATCTTTTACCATTCCTCAAACCCAGCTGTAGGAAAAACATTACATTTTGATTTGTTGGGTTGACAAAAATAGTAACATTCATACAGTACTTTTATTTTGTTTTTTGTTTGCTTGTTTGATATGTAGTCTTTCTATATACCATTTGGCTGGTTGTCCTGGAACGCACTATATAGACCAGGTTGGCCTTGAATTAAGAGAAATCCTCCTGCCTATGCTTCCTTTGTGCTGGGATTAAAGGCGTGTACCACCATGACCAGCTAGTACAGTGCTTTTTAATGATCTCTTTGATAGCACATCATTTGATCTTTATAACAAGTAAGTTTTGTAGGGTTTTCAGAACTATATTATATCTATCAAGAAAAATATTTTCAGAAAGCAAAGTCTCCCCCTTGCTGCTTCATTTTTTTTCTTCACCTTTCTTCACAAATCTCTGTGTTCAACTCTTCATTCTTCTTCAACATATGGACTTAGTCATATGGCAGCTGCTTCACACTCCCATCAAGATTCTTTCCAACATACTGGCATCTGTCACCAAATAATTATAGCAACAGCTGACATTTATTGTAAATGCATTGTGTCAACATCTGCTGTATATACTATATACCTTATCTACTATAAATCATTAGTCTATATAGACATAGATATCATTAGTCATTAGCTATGATCTATGTTTTTCATTTTCATCTTAGTAGGAAGGATATGAAATATAAAAACATTTTTAATGGCTATATCAAAATCAATAGCAAAACCCAAATGGCAAACATCAGAGCTGAGCCCAGGCAAGTTGTTTCCACACAATGATTCTGATCATCATATTCTACTGCCTTACTCTTACAATAAATTGTTTCCTTAGGACTGGAGAAATAATTCAAAGGTAAGAGCATTTGCTGCTCTTACAGAGGATTGGGTTTAGTTCTCAGTACCCATATGGTGACTGCCACAGGCTTAGACATGTAAGTGGTTCTATAAATGCTAGCAAAACATTTACAAACATTTAAAAATATTTTCATTTTCCAACACATTGGCTTCTACTTTGAATTTCAGCCCTTCTCACCTTCAGTGGATATTGATTATACCTTTTTTTTCCTACTTAGTCATCAGTTTCTTCTTTTCCACTGAACTAAGCTAGTTGTCATTCAAATATACCTCAGTATGACCCATTTAAAAAGAAAACATTTTTCTCTACTTTTTATGTCCTTCCATGTAAAAAGAAAACTCAAATTTCTGATTTTTTTCTTTCATTGCTAGCAATTGTCAATACCCTTGACTCATCTTATGATTCTTCATTTTTAAAACTATCGTATGAAAAAAAAAGCTTGTTAGCTTAGTCTGTAGAATAAAAACCAAAAATGCCCTGTTTTCATTTTCTCAAATTTCCTTCTTATTAACAGATACCAATAACTTAGACTAGGGTTACTAAAGGTATTTTACCAAAAGAAAAAAGTTTTTGGAGATGCTTTCTTAAGAAGCTTACTGATGATACTCCTTTGAAGAAAAGAAAAAATATCAAAGATGACTCCAAAAATCATATTGTTGGTACAATCCTTTCATTCTGGAAGCTCTGAGGGAGAATCTGTCGCATGGTTCTCCTCTAGTTTCTAAAGGTAACCCAGTACATTTCATGGTGCACATGATCAAATGTCTCATCTCAAATACAGAACAGTCTATACTACAAAGAAAAAATTAAGGAGAGAAAGAAAAGGAGGAAAAAAGGATTATGGCTGCATCATTTCAGCCTCCTTTTCTGTCTCCACATGGACTTCCTCATTCTGTTTTTACTCATCTTTGAAGGCTTCTACAAGTATACCAGCTATTGGACTCAGGCTTGCTATAAGCCAGCATGACTTCATTTCTACTGTATCACATCTGTAAGGACTCTACTGCAAATGACTGTATAGTTTAGGTACGGTTAAGACTTTGGTATTTCTGTTAGCTCATAATCTTGCTTTGAAATAGAGGGGTTTTTTTTGGGGGGGGGAGGGCAAAGAGAGAATTTTATTTGGTGAAGACAGACATCCAGAAGAGACCAGATGGCAAGGTGCTGTGACGAGGGAGCCTAGGAGGGGCCACAGGGAGATCCCACACTGGGCAAGGCACAGGCTCGGGGTCTGGAAATGTCCTCAGCCATTCAGCACCATCCGGACAAGCTTTTCACAGTTGATACAATCGTTGCTGTCCTCACGACTCGCCACCAGCATCTCCACTTCCTCCTCTGTCATCTTCTCTCCCAGTGTGAGTAGGACATGCCAGATTTCAGCACCCATGACAGTACCATTCCCTTCCTTGTCGAACACACAAAGGCCTTTGACATAGTCCTCATAAGTTCCCTGGTCCTTGTTCTTGGCCACAGTCTGCAGCATGGGCAGGAAGTGTTCGAAGTCCAACACCTTCACATTCATCTCATTGCTCTTGGGCTTTCCCCAGGACCTTGAGCACCTCGGCGTTGGTAGGGTTCTGGCCCAGGGCCCTCATCACGTCCCCTCATTGGCTGTACAGGATCTTGCCATCACCTGTTCGGTCAAACAGCTGGAAAGCCTCCTTGAACTCTACTGTCTGGTCCTCGGTGAAGTCACACATCTTGGCTGCTCAGCTCTGCAGGACCTTTTCCAGCAGTAATGGCCAATAGAGGTGTTTTTAGCAGGTTTTGACCCATATAGATATCATTCACATACTTCAGCTTTGATGAGTGATGAATCTGCATTTGATAAATTTGGATGCACAACCTTGCTCTTTAAAAAGTGTATGGTTAGCTTTCAGATAATACATGTCAAGTGTATAAAATTCCCCAAATTTCTGATTGTAATAGGCATATGTTATTTGGTGGATTTCGCTGTTATTGTTATTTTATTTTATTTTTTAAATTTTGGTCAGGTGCCTTGCCTTTCAACGAGAGACAACCATCTGTCAAACTTGGTTAAAACATTTCTTGGCAAATAGAGAGTACTACTGCCATGGATTATGAGATTTAAGGGGAAATGCATGTTATTTTGCATCCAGACCACAGTTTCCCCTCCATCCTCTCCTCCTATTTCCCCCCACTTTCCCTTTTTCCCTCTCTGTCCACTCCTCCTCTGCTTCTGTTCAGAAAGTCGCAGGATACCCATGGGTATCAACCAAGCACAACATATCAAGTTGCCATAAGGCTAAGCACTCTCTCCCCCCTTGTATTAAAGCTGGACAAGGCAATCAGTATGTGGAATAGGTTCCCAAGGGATAGCCAAAGTATGAGGGACAGCTCCTGCTCTAATTGTTAAGAGTCCAACAAGTAGACCAAGTGGCACAACTATCACATATATGTAGAGCACTTAGGTCAGTCCCATGCAGGCTTACTGGTTGTTGGTTCAAACTCTGTGAGTGCCTATGTGCCAAGGAAGTTGTTTCTGTGGGTTTTCTTGTGATTTCCTTGATGCCTCTGGCTCCTACAATCCTTCTTCTCTCAGGAATATTCCTGAGTTTAGCCTAATGTTTAGTTGTGGGTCCCTGCATCTGTTTCCATCAGTTACTAGATGAATGCTCTCTGACGACAATTGTAGTAGTCATCAATCTAATCACAGAAGATGGTCAGTTTGGCTACATATCCACTATTGATTGCTAGGAGTCTTGCTGGGGTCATCCTTGTAGATTCCTGGGAGTTTAACTTTCACTAGGTTTCTACCTGACTGTGAAATGCCCCTTTCTAGTCATCTCTTTCAACACTCTCCCCTCCATGCCCTCAATCAGATTGATCCTTCATTGTAACGGGATTCTTAATAGACACAAATAGATAATAGTGATGACATTAGGACACTCTCTATAATGTCTTGCAATCCTATGAAGAAGAAAAGTGACTTTATAGAATAGCTTATTATGTGGGCTGTGAGTTGAAAATTGTAGTTACAACCCATTTAATGAACTTCTCCTAAAAATCAAAAGCCTGTAAAGCCTGCAACATAAAATTATTTTCTGTTAAATCAAATACTTTGCTACCATCCCAGTGTAATAAGTACTCTTTCTCTGTTAAAGCTAAAAAAAAGAAAATCCATTTATGCTATTCATAACACTTAAGAGCAAGCTTCAGTTTTTAATAAGAACACAAGTCGTTTGTCCATATAATAGGCAGATATAACCTCCTTTGCACTCTAAGACTGGAGTTGTTTGCATTTATGAATGGTTGCAATCAGGTAGATACACCTATAATTGGCTCTTTATCAATCCTAATCAGAAAGTGTTCATTCATTATGCTAAAGACTGAATTCTAAGATGTGAATAATAATAGATTGCAAATTGAAATTTTTAAAGCTCCTTTTAAATTTTGGATTCAAAGGCATATAAAACAAAATTTCATATTTAGTAAGATTGAATTTTCTTTTGGAAATCAAAGAATTTCAGAGCTAAAAAAGACCTTGGCAGAACGTGTTCAGCAGCAGAGCTAGGATGACACCTCTGGTTTCTTTTCTTCTGTGTTAGTGGCTCCTATTCAGCTCACTCCACCCATGCACTTCCCAGTGATTTATGTGTGGCAACAAAGTCTCAAAGAAATCTAATTTGATTCAATTTGCTGCAATAGATACTGTAAATCTCTAATTAAAGAACTAGGTGACAAAATTTCTAAAATAATCACTCACTCCCAATCCCTTATCAAACATAATTCAGTCTTTTTAACTCACAGTTTAAGAAACTCTATGACTACACCTTTGATCAGTGTTTCTTCCTAACTAATCAGTATCTCCATGGGATGCTTCCCAGAAAGGAAGTATGAGGGTTTCCAAACTTGCTAATTGAATAGAACGACTTTTATCTATTTTGACATGTGGGTTTCATTGTATGCTTACATTAAGCAGCTTGTAAGATTGATCAAAGCCCTTAGCTTCAATTAAATTATTAATTAATCACAGCATAAATGTATTGCTTTCTGTACCCCATTCTTTAATAATTGATTTATTTGATAGTAGTGCACCAGCTGTAATACCTTTGCATGTCAACATTTCTGTTAAGTGTATTTTCGCCTTGCTCTGCTTTTCTTGTCAAAAGGAATGGTAATTTCAAACAATCTGTTAAATTGTCAACCTCACTTTTTCTCCAACTGATCATTCAAGGCAAAATTATCAGTCAGAAAGCCATTCAGCTCCTCGGAGGTAAGAAGATTCCTTTGAGAATGGCTCTGAACGTTTCATTAAGTTTAGTTGATCTTTTTATGCAAAAATAATAGGTCACAACTAGCTTTAATCGGTGTGTATTTTTGATTATAAGCAATATTTCCATGTTGCATGAGGAAAATGTTATCATAAATGTAATAATATATAAACATAGGAAAATTTTCCTACACATTTTGAGGTATTTAGCTGCAAGAATAAAAATTGTTGTATAATTCTCAAAAGACTGCTACGGTAGAGTACTCTCATCATCATTAGCCATGATTACAAATGAGTTTTCACATTGATCAGCTAGGTTAGTTATCGACAAGTCCACAATTAACCACTGAGAATTTTTTCTACTATTTTATTAGAAATAGTGCTTGTGTTAAGCCACATGCTGGTTTTGGCTGCTGTAACTTTGAGATTCCAAATAACAGTTGTTTTCAACTAAAGGGAAAGTATTTTTGTATATCAAAATCTGGGCAGGCAACTTCAATAGCAGTCGGGAGCCTGCTTCTTTCTATCATCTTACTGTCCAACCTATCATCAATATGGAGCTACCATCTTCCTGTCCAAGACAACTGAGAAGTTCCTGACATCATGTTTATGTCCCATTTTTCCCTTCAAATTAATGGACCAAAGGTTGAGTAAATCACTTTTGGTCACATTCAGCTAACCAAAATTCAGTCACAAAGCTGTCATTATATACCTGCTAGAGATAATGAAAAATGGAGTGTTTGACAAAGTAGCCAAAAACCCTACAAAAATTATACTCATATACATGAAGAGAAAAATGGATATTGAGGAAATACTTATAGCCCTCCCATCATAGATTGTGTGAAACTTAGTAGTAAGTCAGTAGCTTCTTTCATTCATGTTGCGATTTTTCATGAGTCCTTTCAATTATTTTATTTTATCTTCACTTTTGCATGATTTTAATCAGTCCTTAAGGATCAACACTTAAACCAGAGAAGAGAAGAACATTACATAAGATTTTATTTTGAATGTACTTGTTGTTTGATACCAGTCAAGTAGACCAATTTTAAATAATAACTGAGCCCTACATACGCTAGTAGACTTCACTCACACTTACTTTTTTTTTTTCATAAAATGGCCCTGCTGTTCTTTCTTGGTGACCAAACATCCATATACCTTTCAAGATTCATCTTAACATGGTATGGTATGGCATTTACTTCATATCTTCTCATGGGAAAATAAAAATCTCATTCAATAACCAAGGTAGAAAGAATTACATCACCTGTTGTGTTTTGCTCTTTCAAGAGAAAATCATTATTTATTGTTTATTGGTTGGTTATTGTGTCTGTCTTACCTAGTAGAAAACCAAAATGTTGAGGTTAAGATTTCAACTTCTTTTATGTTACTGGTACTAAATAATAATACCTGTTAAAGCTTATTTAGTATTTTAAATTAGTTCTATTGTTAAAACAATTACATGATTTTATCTTAAAACTACTGTCACACTTACACAACTCATTTAACATGGAGCTATAAAGCTGATGCCTTCATTGATTCTTCACAAATATCATATGTACTCACTCACAAGTTGATTTTAGACATAAATTAAAATCTTGGCAGCTGTGATAATCACCTTTAATCCCAGCACTTGGGTGGGGGGGGCAAAGGAAGGTAGATCTCTGTGAGTTTGAGGCCAGCCTGGTCTACAGGAGCTAGTTCCAGGACAGGCTTCAAAGCTACAGAAAACCCTATCTCAAAAAAACAAAAACAAACAAACAAACAAACAAGCAAAACCAGCCTACAATTCACAATCTCAGGAACCTAGACAACAATGAGGACCCCTAAGATAGACATACATGAATCTCATCTACATGGGAAATAGAAAAAGACATCTCCTGAGTAAATTGGGAGCATGGGGATGATGGGAGAGGTAGAAAGAGAGGGGAGAGAAAGGGAGGGAAGTGGAGAAAATATATAGCTCAATAAAAACAATAAAAAATTAATTCTAGGATGGTGAACGATAGGCTCAACATCCATTGTTTATGGCTAGAATCCACTAATGAGTGCATACATACTATATTCATATTTTTGGGTCTGGGTTATCTCACTCAGGATAGTGTTTTCTATTTCCATCCATTTGCATGCAAAATTTAAGATGTCACTGTTTTTTACTGCTGAATAGTACTCTACTGTGTAGATTGCCACACTTTCTTTATCCATTCTTTCATTGAGGGACATCTAGGTTTTTTCCAGGTTCTGGCTATTACAAATAGTGCTGCTATGAACATAGTTGAACAAATGCTTTTATAGTATGAATGGGCATCTCTTGGGTATATTCCCAAGAGTAGTATTGCTGGATCCTGAGGTAGGTTGACTTTCAGTTTCCTGAGAAACTGCCACACTGATAGTTCGCGATCCTAGAGAAGTAAATAACGTGAACCCAAAGAAAAACATAAAGATCCTACTGGAAATTGGAAGCAGACAAGATCACTGGGCTAAAGTTGGGAGCATGGGGGTAGGGGTAGAATGGGGGGAAGGGGAGAGGGAGAGACAGAAGGGAGAAGAGGAGGATTGGGGATCGCTTGTGGGAGTGGGATGGTTGAGATGGAGGAAGGGCAGATATGGGAGCAGGAAAGAAGATATCTTAATTAAGGGAGCCATTTTAGGGTTGGCAAAAGACTTGGCTCTAGAGGGGTTCCCAGATGTCCAAAGGGATATCCCCAGCTAGGTCCTTGGGCAGTAGAGGAGAGGGTGCCTGAAATGGCCTTGTCCCATAGCCGCACAGATGAATATCTTGAATATGCTACGGATGGAGATAGAGGCAAAGACCTACGCTGGAGCACTGGACTGAGATCCCAAGGTCTAGTTGAAGAGCAGAAGGAGGGACAAGATGAGCAAGAAAGTCAGGATCACGAGGGGTTCGTCCAGCCAGTGAGACAGTGTGACTGATCTAATGGGAGCTCACCAAGGCCAGCTGGACTGGGACTGAATGAGCATGTGATCAAACCGGACTCTCTGAATGTGGCTGACAATGGGGGCTGACTGAGAAGCCACTGGGATTCAATTCTACTGCATGTACTGGCTTTTTGTGATCCTAGTCAGTTTGGATGCACACCTTCCTAGGCATGGATGGAGGAGGGAGGGCCTTGGACTTCACACAGGGCAGGGTACCCTGTCCTCTCTTAGGACTAGAGGGGGAGGGGGAGAGGA
>NC_022026.1:32351867-32361947 GCF_000317375.1 Microtus ochrogaster
ATACATATATATATAAAGTTATTTGAAGAGTTGTAAATATAAACTGTGTCCAAAATGTTCAAATTGTTAACAAACATAATTTTCAGCTAATAATTTGTACAAAATATCTAAGTAAGACAGCTTCAATTGTAGGGAAAATATGAAGAAATCAAAATAATATTATACTGAAAACATGATATATATGTTTGTTTTTCACCATTACAAATAGATATTTGTATTGATAGTCTGACTAATTCAATAGCACATGGAACATAAATATGAGTAATAGTTAAATAAAAGTATAGTTATCACTAATTGTAGACCATTATATCTAAAATATAGGAACATATCTTCATAAATAATTAGAAATCCATCAAAATTCAATAAAATGATAAAAAGGAAAATAAAAATATGCAAGTATTTAATAACAATTTGTATTTTCTAAATATGAGAAATAAGTCACATACAAGAATATGATATTTTAAAACAAATAAAATTATAAGGTGTCTCATAACAACTCTAAAATAAATCATGGATTATTTTATCATCAAAAACAGCAGTGGATAAATGTAAGGAAATAAAACAGATTTATTCTAAAGATAATTTTCTAATGAAAAATAAAACAGATGATCTAAAATTAAGTATAAGAAGTCTAACAAAATATTTTAGCAAATTAAAAAATCTGGAAAGATAAAGAAGCATGGTCTATGAGTAAAAGATCAATGTATATTTAATGGACTATAACTTCAGGCACTGTAAATGAGGGGGTCCCGTATGATACAAACACAACATATTTACAACAAACTGTATGAAAAATAATGGGATACAAGAGGAAATAGCCAAATAAAGTTTTCTCTGGTACTTTTATATGTTTGAATTATGATAAATCTGAATGAATTATATTTCCCTGTTTATAGATCTCTGGCCTCTGCAATCAACAGAAAACAAATTTCTGTCTCAAGATCCAAATCATCAGTGGACATTTGATATGATAGCCCTAAAAAACTGATGCAATGATCAAGAAGTTTAACCAAATTACAGATAATTTGTATAATTACGTGTGTGTGTGTATGTGTGTGTGTGTGTTTAAAATTCTCACCAGTGTTTATAAAGCTGTGTGCATTTAAAAGGAGATCCTGAAGATGTAGTTCAGTTAGTAAAATTCTTACCACCATTCATAAAGGTCTGGATTTGATTCCTAGTACTGCATAAGCCTAATAATGGGCTTGGTGATACATGATTGTAATCTTAGTCCTTGGAAGGTGAAGACAATTCTAGACCAAGTTCAGCTACATAATAACTTCCATGTTATCCTGAGCTATACAAATTCTTATCTTAAAAACAAACAAATAAATAATAATTTAAATGAAAGGAAAAGAAACAGTTTAAAGATATATAACCTTATCAGTAATCAGAAAATCTGAATTATACTAGTTACCAAGTATACAATATGTATTAGAAGATAGTCATAGTCCTCTTGTTCATAATAATTACACATGGGGGAATAAATTTATTAATTAATAGAAAATTCTTATAATAAATTAAAATCTCCAGACCTGTACTTGTAACTATCTCCTCTAAAATTCCAATTGGTTTTAAGTGATATCTCAAAATTAAAATATATAAAACCAAAATTATTAAAACAACAATCCATTTTAGGCTGATGAAATGAGTTCTACCCTCCAAGGATAACTGACATAAGATCTATCCTCCAAACACATTTTTATGTCTACTACAGGCAAATCAATTTTCCCAGACCAAACGTTTAGTTTCTCCTCTCAGAATTAAAACTTGTTCCTCCCCCAGTTTAATTATCTCACTTATTGTTCCATATGCTCATCATCAAAACTTTTTTCTGCTTCTTTCACACTATGCATCAAATCTGCCAAAAAATATATCCAGAATTCAACCACTTCTCATCAAATCTACCTTTAATTCAAACCACAAGCATTTCTTTTTTGGCAATGTTTGAAAAACTTCCTAGCTTGTTTCATGGCTTCTGTGCTTATCAACTGTACAGTCTATTCTCAACACAGCATCAGACTGAGCCTTTAAAAAGTTAAAGCACTGTAACTTCTGTACCTACTGTCCTCCAGAGTCTTCGTCTTAGTCTCACTAAGAATGAATAAATGAATGAATAAATAAATAAATAGATAAATAAAGCTTTATTGATTGTTCATAATCTGACCTTGTTATCTCTGTGAGAGGATCTACTCATTCATCTCTTAACTCACAACAATCACAATCACAGCACACTGTGATGATTTAAAAGAGAATGACCCCTCTTTTCTGGGCATTCAAATGCCTGATCCCTATTATATGGCACTGTTTGATAAGACTTAGGATGTTTGACTTAACTGGAGAAAAATCACCAGTGGCAGGTTTTGATAAGATAAAGGTCTGTATGTGTGTGTGTGTGTGTGTGTGTGTGTGTGTGTGTGTGTGTGAGAGAGAGAGAGAGAGAGAGAGAGAGAGAGAGAGAGAGAGAGAAGAGAGAGACTTTGTGTCTGCTTGTTTGTATGTCTCTATGTACATTTGATTGAGATTATTCATCATTAAACTTGTAAGGGGACTAACAGAGGTATATAGGAGATTTTGAGGGGAAGATGGAGGGCAATAGTGTCAGGCCACATGAAAACAAAAGGCAGAGAACTAGTGGTGGAAGGTACAAGGTGGTGGGGGTTGGGCCAAAGGGATGGGGAAAAAGGGGAAAGGACCAACAAAACAAACTATGTTTGAAAGTTCTATAATTAAACAAAATAATTTGTATGCTAATTGAAAACAATTGAGTTTTATGATTCCTTTTAGCTTTCTGAAACTAAAAAAAAAAAAAAATCACCAATTACCTTTGTTAGAAAAGAACAGACTTGCTGTTTAAAGATTATACACAGGCCTTAAAGGAGATGAGTTTTTAACAGGACAATGTTATCTCTCCCCAGGATCTAGTCTTATCACTCTTACTGCCCTTAGGAATAATCAGTTAGTGCTCACCATCACACTGCTGAGCAAGTGGTAGGTCTACTCAGGGAGTAGACGAATTAATGATGCAAAGAATCTAAGAGGCCAGAATGATCTGGTGGGAACTGGGAAAATGTTTAAAAAGATACCAAAGATCCTGAACATACTGTTTAAAAGGCAAAAGAAAATAAAGAAAAAGGAAAATTTGGAAATCCTGCAACTTTTTTCTTTGTAAATGATTCTGTTTCCTGGTTGCAGTACCACGTAGAAACTTAGTAAGGGAAGCAACAACTTGACTTGATCTACTATAAGAGAACCAATAACCTAGCAACTCTCCATATTTCCTGGGATAGATAGAAAACTGTGGTGTTTACTCAAGAGCTTCCCCTGGAAACAAACTATGATTAGTCTCCAGTTGAAACTGCATCTTTGCCTAGCTTCTGTCCTTGCTTTATTATGCTGCTTACTCTTACTCCCTTAAAGGTTCCCTGAAGGAACTGTCTCAAGTTCCATGTCCAAGAACAGATCTCAGAATCTGTTTCTAAGAAATGCAAATTATAATAGGCCTCTAAGGAGAATTCTGTACATTGTTATTTTAGAACCTTAGAACAGAACACTTAGTATCTCTCCACACCCATAGAATGTAATATCATAGGAGCAGGTACTTTCCTGTTTATTTCATACGATATCACCAGCACTAACTGTGGTACTTAACATGTAATAGATGGTCCTTGAATATATCTAAGTAAGTAAATTAAAAAATATCACAGCTTCATAAATAACTCAGTACTACTTCCCTAGTTTGTTTTTAATACATGTGCATGTAAAACTTAAATCAGAGGCCTATGAACATGTATTGATTTCTAATAAGTCACAATGTATAAGCCATCAGCTTTAACATGAGATACAAGGACCTTAATATAATCTTTATCCCCATGTTTCTTCTTATCACTAAAGTGGTTTAACTATCATTTATTAAATTGTCATCATAATTTCTTCAAAGTCCCAAAAATGAAAACATTTTCCTCTGCTCTCAGCATAATTCTGTCTGACTTGAAACACCCTTTCCTAATATGTGTTGCTGACTCTTACTACCCAGCGTTTCTTAGAATATCTATGACTTCCTGGTGGAAATCCATCTTATACAGCATGGGTATGATCATTCTACAATTTTCTTTTTGCCACTAACCTTCCCAGATAGGTTTTACCCATAGAAGGGACTTGATCTCCATTGTGTGGCCAGTATCTGATGCCTGACACAGACTTGGGGTTTGACATTCATGAAAGAAACACAATACTAGGAATAAGGTTCTTTTTAACTTTCTCTTATATGCTTTCTGAATTTGTCCCAAAAAAATGGTGTCATTTTTTTTTTAATTTAAAAAGAGGATATTTTAGAAAAAAAAAGTGCATCCTTAGGTCATTTAACAGAAATACTGTGCAATTTAATATTATAACTTTCTTTTTTTAATTGGAGGGGGTGCAGAGATGGCAAAGCAGTAAAGAGCACTAGCTGCTCTTCCAGAGGACTCAGATTTGATTTCAATCATCCACATGGCAGCTCATAATCATCTATAGCTCTACTTTTAGTGGAATGAAACTCTTTGTTCTAGCCTCCATGGGTACTGCATGCATGTCATGCACAGATGTACATGTAGGTAAAACACTCAAGCACATAAAATAAAAAAATAAAGGGGAAGATAACATGAAAAATTATCTTGGAATTTATCTTAGGGGATTATTTAAACATAAATGTAACAAAAGAAAATAAAATAAGTGCTCTATAGGTTGCCCATTTAACTTTCAAAAATTCTCAACAGTTATAATCAAATTTAGAAAATATTAACAATATATTTTACATGTTCAAATACACAAATATACATTCATTCCAAAGTAGTCATAGATAAAACACACCCAGAATTGCTTAGTGCTTCCAAGAGGTTTACTAGCCTATAAAATACTTCTAAATTGTTTTTATTCTAAAGAAACAAGCACTAACAATTCAAGGATTGACCTATACCTTATCATAAAAGATATTCTTTTTATTTATTTATTTATTTATTTTTACTGAAATATTTCCACCTTCTCCCCTCCCCCCATTCCCCCTCCTCCTCCCTCTCCAATCCAACGAGCAGTCAGGGTTCCCAGCCCTGTGGGAAGTCCAAGGTCCTCTCCCCCTCCATCCAGGTCTAGGAAGTTGAACATCCAAACAGGCTAGGTTCCCACAAAGCTAGGACATGCAGTAGGATCAAAACCCAGTGCCATTGTCCTTGGCTTCTCAGTCAGCCCTCTTTGTCCGACACGTTCAGAGAGTCTGGTTTGATCACATGCTCCATCATTCCCAGTACAGCTGGCCTTGGTGAGCTCCCATTAGATCAGCCCCATATTCTCAGTGGGTGGGTACACCCCTCGCCGTCCTGACTTCCTTGCTCATGTTCTCCCTCCTTCTGCTCCTCATTTGGACCTTGGGAGCTCAGTCCAATGCTCCAATGTGGGTCTTTGATAGGAGAGCAGTTTAGATAGGTGGAGTAGAAAAAACAGAATGCTGGAAAGAAGAAAAGCAGGTGCTATAGCTCTCCTCTCCAAGATCGACGCAGGTTAATATCCTTCACGGTAAGCCACCACTGTGTGGTGCTACACAGATTATTAGAAAGGGGTTAATCAAGATGTGAGAATTAGCCAATAAGAGGCTACAGATAATGGGCCAGGTAATGCTTAAAAGAATACAGTTTCCGTGTAATTATTTTGGGAAAAGCTAGCCGGTGGCTGGGAGCTGGGCGGTGGGAAGCAGCCCGCAGCTCCTTCTACAGAGAAGTAAATATTCAAATCTGTCACATTAACCTCAAAATTATTCAACCATAATGTGGCACATATTCAATATTACAAGTATATAATAATACAAAATATAGTATTTTAAATGTGAATCCAAAATTTTAATGTAAAAAGAGGGGAAGTAGTGAATGTTGGAAAAAACAAGAGAGAGAAGCCTTTACCATAATTTTGAAGACAATCTCAGTATTATGGCTGAAATGTTTTATTTCTCTATATTCTGTTCTTTAGTATAATATTAGAATTTGAACAGTACTCAAAATGATTAACAGAGGAAATGTGGTGACATGGAAAAATTTCAATAATGAAAAATGTGTGTATAGAAGGAGAGAAGGAAGGTGACATAGAGAATACTAACACACTATGATATTAGCAAAAGTTACATTTTGTGAACTGTGTGATTATATAAAAATTTTAAATTTTAACCTGTTATTATTGTGTATTACTATTGTCGCTGGGACACTATGGATCTGATCAGTATGGTTGAAAAGCCTCTGCCTTCGTAGGGTTTATGATCTACTGTTAAGGAAGGACTCAGAAGACATGACTTTAAAAGAACCAGACTTTATTGCTTAGCATATGAAGTAGAAGAATGGCATCATTAATTATATACATTTTCATCTACATTTTATATATACATTCATGAGTTTTGACATATATCTGTCATATTTTTCATAGTGCCCAACTTTAAAGGGTAGTATTATGACACAGACCACTGTATGATACCTTTAATAGTCTATAATAAGGAAAAAATAAGAGCCGAGAAAAGAGAAAGAAGAGGTTCTTTGATATTAAACAAGAAAATCTTATTATTCTACCTAAGCAATCTACTGGAGAGGAATCCTACATCAGGAACCCGAAAAAAAAATCTGTATTAAACAGAGCCTCTCCATTAGGAATGTGATAGTTATGCATATGAAGTAAAATTGTGAGACATTTACAATAATTTGGAGTGGGAAAAATCTCTAAGTTTTATACTCTTAGGTAAGTTATAATCAATGTCTCTCTCCCACCTACTCTAAGTTTGAACCTTGGATCTCACATAAGCAAGTACTCTACCACTTAGCAATGACCCCAGTCCTAAGTTGAGGTTTAAAATAACCAAATAATTAATTTTAAAAATACTTAGATAAAAGAGGAAAGTTCATAATTTTATGTAATGTTCACTTTTAATTTCGCCACTCTTCAGGCACTATTATAGCTTAATGAGATTTCTTAAAGCGAAAATTGCAATGTTTTTATGGAACAACAAGCTTGGAATCAAGATTTAATTACTCCATGTAAAAATGGTATCTTGCTTGATTCTGTAGGCTGCGTTCCTGCCACCCGTGTCCTGGCCGCCTGGCTAGCTTATGCCCCCAAATAACAACACACAAATTGTATTCTTTTAAACACTGCTTGGTCCATTTCTATTAATATGTGTAGCGCCATGAGACAGTAGCTTACCAAGAAGGATTCTAGCCTATGTCCATCTTGGGCCGGAGCTTCATTGCATCTGCCCTGGAGAGGAATGGCATGGAGTCTGCCCGAGAGGAGAGGCATGATGAATGCCTCACTTCCTCCCAGCATTCTGTTCTGTTTACTCTGCCTACCTAATTTTCTAACCTATCAGGCCAAGCAGTTTCTTTATTAATTAACCAATGAAATCAACAGATTGATATATGATACTTCCACATGAGACAGTATTTTTGGTCTAGAGAAATTTTTTAAAATATAAATCTCCATGTTAGTGCTATGACATAAAGGTTAAATACAAAAAAGTATCATTGCTACGAGCTACTGTGAGCAAGATAGTATTACTAGCAAAAAAAAACAAAGACTAAATATTAATATCAATGAATTTTTTTTTAATGTGCAACAAATCCATTCTTTAAAAAGGCAGATTCTTAAATTGGAAGACAGAGAAAAGAGAAGGGCAGGGGAAAGAAAGAGAAGAGGAAGGAAAGGGAAGGGGGAGGCTAACTGAAAATGACTTTATTTAGAAGGGATTAAATTCTGGCTGGAGAAACGGTAGCTCTGCAGTTAAGGGCCCTTGTTCTTTCAGAGGACAAAGAGTCTGTTCCCAGCGGCAAAATGATGGCTCATAGCCTTCTGTACCTCCAGTTCCAGGGGACCTGATGCCGTCTTCTGAACACTGAGAGTATCAAACCCACAGTACATACATTCTGGCAAAACACTCATGCACTTGAAATAAAATAATCCAAAACAATAAAAAAATGACCCAAATAAAAAAAAACTTCCTGTGTATGCATATTTGTGTCTATATATGCATGTCTAGGACATAAAACTGGAAAGGAAATCATGACTGGGAACTAGAGCAATGGATTACACATAATAGGAAAGAAGAAGGGGACTTTAACTGGAAAAAGAAAGGGAACCAACTGTAGAGGGAGTTGGGAGAAAGTGCAAGAACGTATTGGGATATAAGAATGATTGATAACAAAGCATAGTGGTACATTTATGAAGATAATATAATGACATTCAAATTTTAATTCAAGCAATTAAATAATATAAGTCACTAATTAAAGGAATGAATGTCCATGTGTATATCTATCTTTAATTATGTTAATATTTTAATATTCCCTGACAATTAGACTTAAATAGGTAACATTGTGAACCATGTCCACTAATTTTCTTAGCTTTATTTCCTTTATGACACCAGTAGATGTTTAAGACAATATTGTAAGCGGAAATCTCCAGTTATAGAAAAAAATATCATGACAGAAATGATTTTCTTGGTGTCATACGCATTATATTTAATCAGTATGAAAGATATAAACTCTTAACATTGAGAAGTAAAGAATTTAGTATTATCATATTTTTTCATATTTGCTGTGCAAAAGTTGAACCATATTGGAATCAACTTTTCGAATCATGGAAGAACTTGAGAATTCATTTTCTGTTAAATTATTGGTGATAGGTTTTTAATGAAATGTAATCTAGTTACTGAACAAAATCACTTCAACATTAATCTCGACTTATGCTATCAGATAATACCATATTACTATGTTTATTCTACTTCAATGATTTCATGTATGCCATGGTGCTCACATAAACCTCACATAATATCTGGGAAAATACGGTTTAAATTTTTTTTTTTTTTGATTTATGAGACAGGGTTTCTCTGTATCTTTTTGGTTCCTGTCCTGGAACTAGCTCTTGTAGACCAGGCTGGCCTCGAACTCACAGAGATCCACCTGCCCCTGCCTCCCGAGTGCTGGGATTAAAGGCGTGCACCACTGAGCCCGGCTCAGTTTAAATTTTTATTTGCTTTTACTTAGATTGTAGTGAGCTAATTTCAGTTGGTTTTATAGGAACAAAATAGCAGGATACTAAGTCATATATAAATAAAATATTTTTGTGTTGCCAAAAATAATACAACATTCACTGAAAAAACATAATTTAATTATTATTCATATTTTTATGGTAATAATTAGCTGTCATTTAATGTTTTTATGAGAAGAAGAAAATCATTCCTGACATGTTGAATAATGATATGTTATCTATTATCTCATTTGACTTGTTACCAATTATATGAAATAAACTTTACAGTGATTATTGCCCCTACATCAAACATAAAAAATATGTTTAAAGATGATAGATAATTTTTCCTAGGTCGTTTGTCTAATAAGTGAAAGAGATGGAAGGATTATTCAGATTTTCCAATTCAATGTGAAAACTTTTAAAATTTATTTTTATTGAGCTCTACATTTTTCTCTGCTCCTCTCCCTGTATCCCCCCTTCTGCCTTTAACCCTCCCCACAAAATCCCCATGCTCCCAATTTACTCAGGAGATGTTGTCCTTTTTCTACTTCTCATGTAGATTAGATCTATGTAAATCTCTCTTAGTGTCCTCATTGTTGTCTAAATTCTCTGGGATTTTGTAATATGATTGGACATCTCTTGGGCACATTCTCAAGAGTGGTATTGCTGGATCCTGAGGAAGATTGATTCCCAATTTCCTGAGAAACCACCACACTGATTTCCAAAGTGGTTGCACAAGTTTGCATTGCCACCAGCAATGAATGAATGTTCCCATTACTCCACATCCCCTCCAGCATAGGCTATCATTGGTGATTTTGATTTTAGCCATAATGACAGGTGTAAGATGATATTTCAAAGTTGTTTTGATTTGCATTTCCCTGATTGCTAAGGAGGTTGAGCATGACCTTAAGTGTCTTTTGGACATTTGAACGTCTTTTGAGAATTCTCTTTTCAGTTCAGTACCGCATTTTTTAATTGGGTTAATTAGAATTTTAATGTCCAGTTTCTTGAGTTCTTTATATATTTTGGAGATCAGACCTTTGTCTGTTG
>NC_022026.1:32362302-32378807 GCF_000317375.1 Microtus ochrogaster
TATATATACACATACATACATTAGAGAACTACTCAGCGGTAAAAAATACTGACATCTTGATTTTTGCATGCAAATGGAT
This sequence comes from Microtus ochrogaster, assembly GCF_000317375.1. Taxonomy (NCBI): domain Eukaryota; kingdom Metazoa; phylum Chordata; class Mammalia; order Rodentia; family Cricetidae; genus Microtus; species Microtus ochrogaster. The sequence goes on from NC_022026.1 coordinate 32,362,382, forward strand.
GGAAATAGAAAACACTATCCTCGGTTAGATAACCCAGACTCAAAAAGATGAATATGATATGTACTCACTCATTAGTGGACTCTAGCCATAAACAAAGGACATTAAGCCTAGAGATGCCAAATAACAAGGTGAACCCAAAGAAAAACATATATAGATCCTCCTGGAAATTGGAAGCAAACGAGATCGCTGGGCAAAAGTTGGGAGCATGGGGGTGGGGCTTGGGGTGAGGATGGAGATGGGGGAAGGGGAGAGGGGGAGAGAGAAGGGAGAGGAAAGACTAGAGAGAGCTTGGGGGAGTGGGAGGGTGGAGATGGAGGAAGGACAGATATAGAAACAAGGAAGAAGATATCTACATTAAGGGAACCATTTTAGGGTTGGCAAAAGACTTGGCTCTAGAGGGAATCCCAGGTGTCCACGGGGATGTCCTCAGCTAGGTCCTTGGGCAGCAGAGGAGAGAGTGCCCCAACTGGACTTACACCACTATTACACTGATGATTATCTCGAATACCACCATAAAATTTTTCTGGCGACAGATGGAGATAGAGAGACAGAGACCCTCATCACAGAAATGGACAGAGCTCCCAAGGTCCAGTTGAAGAGCAGAAGGAGGGAGAAGATAAGCAAAGAAGTCAGGATCACGAGGGGTTGGTCCACCCACTGAGACAGTGTGCCTGTTCTAATGGGAGCTCACCAAATCCATCTGGACCAGGACCGAAGGAACGTGTGATTAAAACCGGATTCTCTGAATGTGGCTGACAATGGAGGCTGACTGAGAAGCCATTGATAAAGGCACTGAGACTTATTTCTACTGCATGTACTGGCTTTTTGGGACCCTAGTATATTTGGGTGCAAAGCTTCCTAGGCCTGGATGTAGGGGGGCAGGGCCTTGGACTTCCCACAGGGCAGGGTTCCCTGCCCTCTCTTAAGGGCGGGGGAGAGAGGAGGGTAAGTGGGAGAACAAAAGTGGAATGGGAGGAGGGAAGGAAGTGTAAATGTTTGAATGGAAAATCAAGAAATAAAAATGTATAATTTTTTTTTTGTTTTTGTTTTTCGAGACAGGGTTTCTCTGTGGCTTTGGAGCCTGTCCTGGAACTAGCTCTGTAGACCAGGCTGGTCTCGAACTCACAGAGATCCGCCTGCCTCTGCCTCCCGAGTGCTGGGATTAAAGGCGTGTGCCATCACTGCCCGGCTAAAATGTATAATTTTTATTATCTCTAAAAAAAGTCTCTGGGATTATGGTTTGTAGGCTAGTTTTCTTTGCTTTATGTTGAAAAACAACTTATGAGTGAATAGATTATGGTTGTCTTTCTGGGGTTATATTCAGGAAGTGGTCACTTGTGCCAATGCATTCAATTGTACTTCCCATTTTCTCTTCTATGAGGTTCAGTATGTCTGGCTTTATGTTGAGGTCTTTCATTCATTTGGACTTGAGTTTTGTGCATGGTGGTAGATATGGGTCTTTTTTTGTTCTTCTACATGTTGATATCCAGTTATGCCAATACCATTTGTTAAATATGCTTTTTTTCATTTTGCATTTTTTGTTTCTTTGTCAATAATCAGGTGTTCAAAGGTGTGTTGATTAATATCTGGGTTTTCTATTCAGTTCCATTGGTCCTCCTGTCTGTTCTTATGTCAATACTAGGCTGTTTTCAGTACTGTAACTCTGTAGTGGAGTTTAAAGTCAGGGATTGTGATGCCTCCAGAAGTCCTTTTATTGTACAGGATTGTTTTGGCTATCCTGGGGTTTTTGCTTTTTCATATGAAGTTGAGTACTGTTTTTCTGAGGTCTGTGAAGAATTTTGCTGGGATTTTGATGGGCATTGCATTGAATCTGTAGATTGCTTTTGTATAACCCCCTGAGCAAACTCTCCAGGTGGCCTTCAATGATTTGTTAAGAGGTTCAATTAAACTATTACCACAACTAAAAGGTATTCTAAAATCAGAAGTTCTAACTAGGGTTGAGGATGTAGACCTCATCTAGTCAGGCCCAATAGCACATGCCTGGAATCTAAGCATTTGGAGAGTTGAAGCAGTTAGATCATGAGTTTGAGGCCATCCTGGGTTACAAAGAATGCTTGTTTATAAATGCTCAATAGTAGCATGTTTGCAGTAATGTCTGGAAGTCTGAGTTCCATCTCCAACACAGCCAAATTCTCACCATAACTGTTATTCAGTTAAAGTCTATTTTCTCACATAGGAAACAATTTCAACAAGCATGCCCTAAATACCAAATAGGTCATAGTAATGCTTTACAAATTACTCATTTTATTACAAATAATGCTGCTACGATCATAGTTCAACATATATCTTTGTAGTATGACTGAGCATCTTTTGGGTAGATGCTCAAGGGTGGTATTGCTGGGTCCTGAGGTAGGTTGCTTTCCAATTTTCTAAGAAACTGCCATACTGATTTCCAAAGTGGCTGTGCAAGTTTGTATTTCCATTAGCAATGGAGTGCTCCCCTTACTCCATATCCTCTTCAGCATAAGCTATCATTGGTGTTTTTGATCATAGCCATTCTGACTGGTATAAAATGGTATCTCAGAGTTATTTTGATTTGCATTTCCATGATGGCTAAGAATCTTGAACATTTCATTAAGTGCTTTTCAGCCATTTGAGATTCTTCTGTTGAGAATTTTCTGTTTAGTTCTGTACCCCATTTTTAATTGGGTTATTTGGAATTTTGATATCTAATTTCTTGAGTTCTTTATATATTTTGAAGATCAATCCTCTTTCTGATGTGGTCTTGGTAAAGGTCTTGTTCCATTCAGTAGGCTGTCCTTTTTTTTCTTATTGACTCTGTCCTTTCCTTTACAGTATTTTCTCAGTTTCAGGAGGTCCCATCGTTTGTAATAGCCACAATCTTGAAACAACCTAGATGCCCCTCAACCGAAGAATGGATAAAGAATATGTGTCAATTTACACATTAGAGTAGTATATGGTAGAAAAAAACCAATGACATATTGAAATTTCCATGCAAAGGGATGGAACTAGGAAAAAAACATCCTGAGTGAGGTAATCCAGACCCAGAAACACGAACATGGTATATCTTTACTCATAAGTGGATACTAGCTGTAAAACAGCTATAGTTCATGATCCTAGAGGAGCTAAATAACAAGGTGAACCCTAAGAAAAACATATATACACCTGGAATGTCAAAATAGACAAGATTTCCTGAGAAAATCTGTAGCATGGAGGTGGTGGGAATAGGAAGGGCTGAAGGGGAAGACAGGGGAGAAGAGGAGGGAAGAGGAAAACTTGAGGGAACAGGATAGTCAAAATGGAGGAAGGACAAAAATGAGAGCAAGGAAAAAGATATTTTGATTGAGGGAGCCATTATTAGGCTAGCAAGAATCCTGGCTCTAGAGAAATTCCCAGGAATCCACAAAAATGATTACAGTTAAGACCCTAAGCAATAAAGAAGAGGGTGCCCAAACTGGCCTTGCCCTTGAGTCAAACTGATGGATATCTTAAATATCAACATAGACTCTAAAACCAGCAACATGTAGAAACAGAGGCAGAGACCTGCATCGGAGCACTGGACTGAGCTCTCGAGGTCCAGTTGAGAAGTGGGAGGAGTGAGAATATGAGCAAAAAGGTCAAGGCCCTGATGTTCACACCCACTAAAACAGTTTATCTGAGCTAATGGGAGCTAACAACTCCAACCAGAAAGGAAAGGAAACAGTATAGGTCCAAATTAGTCCCTCTGAATGTGAATGACATTTGTATGGCTATAGGAAAATGGATGGAACTATAAAAAATCTAATCCTGAGTGAGGTAACCCAGACCCAGCAAGACAAACAGTGTACTCACTGATAAGTGGATATTAGTTGTAAAGTAAAAGAAAACCCAAACCAAGCCACAGTGCATAGCTCCAGAGAAGTTAGGGAACAAGAAGGACCCTCAGAGGAATGAATGGATCACCCTAGAAAGGGGAAATACATACGATCCCTTGAGTAAACTGGGGGTAGGGGGTACAAGAGGATGTGGGATGAGAAAATGAGGATGGTGGAGGTCATGGAAGGGCAGAGAAGGAAAGCAATGAAAGAGATATCTTGATAGAGGGAGCCATTGTAGGGTTAGAGATAAACCTGGTGCTAGGGACATTTTCAGGAATCCATAAGGATGACCACAGCTAAGAAAAGTAATACTCTAAAAAGGGTTCCTGAAAAGGCCTTCTCCTGTAATCAGAGTGGACTAATTCACCAGTCCAGTAACTGATGGAAGCAGATGCAAAAATCCCTGGCTAATCGCTGGGCCAATCTCTGAGATCTCAGTCTAGGAGAGAGAGGAGGTATTATATGAACAGTGGAGAATCAATATTATAGCAAGGAAACCAACAGAAACAGGTCACCCAAGCTAGAGGGAGATCAGAGACTCTGGACTGAGAGCTGGAGATCTTGCATGGGACTGTACTAGTCCCTCTGCATATGGGTGACAGTTGTGTGGCATGGTCTGTTTTTGAGACCCCTGGCAGTGGAACCAGTATCTATCTGTGTTTCAAGAGTTGACTTTCTGGAGTCCATTCCTTGTGATGGGATGCCTTGATTAGCCTTAATGCAGGTGGGAAGAGTTTGATCCTGTATCAATTTGATGTACCTGGCTTTGTTGTCTCCTCATAGGAGACCTTACTCTTTTTAAGGAGTACATGGGGTGGGGGGGGCAGGAGAAGTGGAAGGAAGAGTGTGAGGGGAAACTGTAGTTGGTACGTAAAATTAATTTAAAAAGACAAAATAATAAAGCTATCTAGAATTCAGTGAAAATAACTATACAGTATAATTAACCTTATGGGACACAATGAAAATGATGCTAAGATGAAATTTCATAGCATTAAGTGTCTACCTAAAAAAATATTGTAAAGTTCTCATACAAGCAACTTAACAGCACACCTGAAAGCTCTAGAACAAAAAGAATAAGCACATCCAAGAAGAGTATATGGCAAGAGGTAATCAAACTGAGGTCTGAAATCAATAAAATAGAAACAAAGAGAAGAATGCAATGAATCAATAAAACAAAGAGTTGATTCTTTGAAAAAATTAACAAGATAGACAAACTGTTGTTCAATCTAACTAAAAGACACAGAAAGAATAATCAAAATTAAAAAAAAAAATTAGGAATGAGAAGAGGGATATAAAAACAGACAACGAGGAAGTCCAAAGAATCACATTTAAAAGCATTATTCCAATGATTTTTACACCCTCTCATGATAAAAGACCTGGAGAGATTAGAGAACCAAGGGACATTCACCTAAACAAAATAACAGCAAGGTTATTCTCAACATCAAATTAAATGTTGAGAGCAATTCCACTAAAATCAAGAACAAGTAAAGGTTGTCTACTCTCTCCACAATTATTCAGTATACTACTGAACGTTTCAGTGAGAGCAATAATGCAACTGAAGGAGATAAAAATAACAAACTGGAAAGGAAGAACTCAAAGTATCATTATTTATAGATGATATGAAAGTATATAGAAGTAGCCTTAAAAATTTCACCAGGGGAAAATCCTAGAGCTGATAAACTCATTTAGCAAAGTGACTGGTCACAAAAATCAGAATCCCTCTTATACACAAATGACAAATGAACTGACAAAGAAACTAAGGAAGCAATACTCTTCACAGAAGCCTCAAATAATATAAAGCATTTCGGGGTAACTTTAATCAAGCAAATTAAAGAATTCAAATTCAAAAAAAAAATTAAAAAGATATCAGAAGATGGAAATATCTCACTTGCTCATGGATCAGTAGAATAAACAGAGTAAAAATGGCCATCTTATGAAAACCAATCTATAATTTCAATTAGCATCCAAATTTCAACACAATTCTTCATGGATATTAATAGGGCAATTATCAACTTCATATGTAAAATCAAAACACTCAGAGTAGCTAAAACAATTCAGAACAAGAAAAAAAAACTGTTAAGTGTCTCACCATTTTGTATTTCAAGTTGTACTACAAAGCTACAGTAATTTAAAAAAAAATCATGGAATTGGCCTATAAACACACATGTTAATTGATGGAATTGAAGACCCAGACATAAATCCACATGCATATGTGTTGTGGGATGTCTTTCCGTATGTCGTGAATATATGTTGTTCTCATTGGTTGATAAAAAAAGTTGCTTTGCCTATGGCAAGGCAGGATAGAGCCAGGCAGAAAATCCAAGCAGAGATAGATGAGAATAACGGTGAAATATGGGCTACACTGACCAGATAACAAGGAAGTAACACATGTAAAAATGAAGTAACAAGCCACAAATCAGTGGCAAAACAAGGTTAAAAATATATGTGCTAATTTAAATGTAAGGGAAAGCTAATAATAAGCCTGAGCCATCAGTCAGGCATCTATAAGTAATATTAAGCCTTTGAATAGTTGGTTATTTGGGAGCTAGCAGACAGGAGAGAAACCTCTGATTGCACATATGGACACCTGATTTTTGAAAAGAAATCAGAAACGTACACTGGAAAAAACCTAACATCTTCAACGACTCATTCTAATCAAACTGGATGTCTGCCTGTAGAAAAACACAAATAGATTCAGATTTATCATGCTGCACAAAATTCAAGTCTCATTTAATCAAAGGCATCAAGATAAAACCAGATACACTGATTCTCACAGAAGAGAAAGTGAGGAGCACCCTTCCCTTAATTTTATTGGCACAAGAGACAGCTTCCTGAAGGGAACATGAATAGTGTAGACATTAAGATCAACAATTAATACATGGGACCTCATAAAATTGAAAAGTTTATGTAAGGCAGAAGACATTATCAACTAAACAAAGAGAGCAATTACAGAATGGGAAAAAAGTTTTTCCAAATCCACATCCAATAGAGGGCTAGTATCCAAAAATATATGAATAACTAAGAAACTACATATCAAAAATTGAAGTAATCCATTTAAAAATGGGGTACACAAACTCAAATGACTGAGAAACACTTAAATAAATGCTCATCATGCTTGGCCATCAGGGAAATGCAAATCAAAACTACCTTGACATTCTACCTTATACCTGTCAAAATGGCTAAAACTCAATAACACAAGTAACAGCTCATACTGGCAAACATGCGGAGCAAAGGGAACACCCATGCAATGCTGATGGGACTGTAAGCTTGTACAGACACTATGGAAATCATTATGGTAGTTTGTCAGAAATTTTGGAATTGATCTACCTCAAGATCCAGTTGCACCACTCTCAGGCATATACCCAAAGGATACTGCATCCTACCACAAGTACTCTTGCTCAGTCTTGTCCATTGCTACTTTATTCATGATAGCCAGAATCTGGAAATATCCTAGATGTTCCTCTATTGCTTTTTCCCTCTGAGCTGCCCCATGGGATAAAAGGACAGGTAGAAACCAGTTAATAACTCAGACACCAGGAGACAGGCTGAATGCACCAAGCTCAGTTTATTCAAAAAGAGAAAAGCTTTATATATCCTCCACTCAACGAGGAAAGATTAAGGGATTTCTTAAAATTATCCCATACTTTAATTAGTCAATTTCCAAAGACATGGTCTGAACCCTAGTTATATTTTATTGATGACTTTGTTCTTGGAGTAATATGGAATAATTTAGGAATTTCTTTCTGATAATATTTTGAGCTAATTGAAGTCTTTCCAGGGAGGCATTAGAAACCTGGCATTGGGTGAGACATGGTTTTATATTGAGGGTCACATTTCACCAGTGACATGTCTCTTATCAATGTTAATTCCTCAGCCAAGAGGTCAGTTTGTTGTTGTAATATGTGTATGGACTGATGAAGGTGTTGATTGATTACCTCTTGGGCATGTAAAACCTCAGCAGACTGAGCAACCATTTGATTTAATGTATTAGCCATGGTGATTGCTTGCATTGGTGATACCATTCCAGCTATCACTCCTTCTATTGCAAGCACAATGGATGCAATATTGGTGGCTGTGATTCCAAAATCTAATTTTATTCTATTTATATTTGCTATATGTATCTGAACCATAGTGGTTATGGTGTGAAAAAGGGTTGCATTGACAACAGGAATCCAGATGACTGCTGGTTCATTTACCAGAATGGCTGTTACTGAGTGTCCCAAGCCAGCAGGTTGTTAGGGAGTGTCTCAAGAGAACAATTAAGGGTATAGATGACATTGGAGGCATTCATTACCAGAGAGAAGCAGGGCTGGACACAGAGTATTTTGATGTGTTTACGTCACATGCACTATACTATTTTTTGTAAGCGTTCATTTGTTAGAATGCTTTCTATGAAAGTAGGTCCTATTAAAGAGACAACTACCCTTTAAAAATGTTAAGGAACATAAATCAAGACAATTGAAGGTTCACATAAATCCCAGTTGCCCATGATATAACCAGATTGAGATATTATGGCTTACCTGAGAACATGTGGAGTAAGGTGGGAGCATCAGTTGAAGTGAGCTTCCACAAGCCAAGTTTGAGATTATTAGTCTGTAACAGATAATCTATAGACCACCAAGAGCCTAGAGAAGGTTGGTAATGTTCTCAAGGGATGGGAAGTCCTATGGAAGTGTGAAGTCTGTATCTGTGGAAATCAAGGTAAAAGTAGTCAGGATACTGTTGGAGGATCCCTTAGAAATTTGAAGTCATTGAGGGGGGCAAGAAGCTCCATGACAAGCATGGCTGGTTCCATTGGTGGCATTACCATGAAAGTCTCCCATGGTCATATTATATAATCATACACAGGGAATGGTGGAGGAAACATTTGTGGTAAATCAGAAAATTTTATTTTTGGACCAGGTGCCTCCTAGTTTTCATGCTGTGATGAAATGGTCCATGAAAGGCTATCCCAGACTTGCACTGGAGGAAAAGAAAGCTGGGTATATAGGAAAGTCAATAGTTATGGGTAAGAGAACAGGGAGCTCCAGGACAAGGGCCTACAAATACTCTGCAAAGGTGGTACAATTTAGGACAGGGAGTAAACCAAATATGTTATCTCTCCTGGACCTTCTCCTCCTTTTTCAGGGCTACCTGATCTGTGACAGGCTGAACATCTCTTGAGGGTACCCATATCAGCATGGTGGCTCCTTATGGAAAGACACAAACATATCCTAGCCCTTGAGTCAGGAATGAAGCTGGGGTTGCCACTGGAGACTGATGATGTCCCTCCATCTCACCACTCACAAGGCAAGTAAGCCCAATGTTTTTTATGCCAGACTCAACCCTGCTTCATCAAAACCAAGGAAATTTATACAGAAGAGTACTTCCACCAAAGCCAAATTAGGGTCCTGCTTCGCTTCAGGAGAGATTACCCAGAACAAGAGCTCCTTAATTGTGTGGTTTGCATGCTCAACAACATCTTGGCCCTGGGGATTGTTGGGAATACCTGTAGTGTAAGTGATCATCCAAGAAGTCACAAAGTCATTAACTTGCTATGATGTATAAGCAGGGCCATTATGTTTTTATGGCCCATGGCACCCCATTATTAGCATTGCTGGTTTTAAGGCTTTAATAGCATTAGCTTCCTTTTCCCCTGGCAATGCAAGGGCATGGGTAAGCATAGGCAGCAGGTCACAGGGGTTAACGACCACTCTCTGGAGGGGCAAATGGTGCACAGGTTTCACAGGACCTGGACAGGTACTTGCATTGAGAAACTGATAATGCAAGAAAAAGCTTATGTTAGTTTGGAGGAGAGAGGTGGCATTGTTGATGCAACATCCTAGCTTGTTCTAGCAAGTCAATAGATGCTGTCATTATTATAGCATCTGTCTTTTCATTTTCATTTAACCAAAATTCCTGGTAATTTGGTGTGTGACTGAATGTGAGACAAATACCATAGATAACTTCTTTAACATGACAGATCTTGTATTAGCATCATTGTACTTGCAATTGAATTTAGGAAATCTTGAAAAGGCAAGGTCATGGGATGCTTTTACAGTATATTGACTTTCAGAGAATATGCTAATGGTCTTATTTCGGCCTTCAACCAAGATTTTTAAGAGCTCTAGTAATTCATCTAGTTGTATAGACTCAGAATTAGGTATTACATGTGTGATGTCCTCCTCATTTTGTATTTTTATTATTAATATTTCATATTTGGACTTATTTGCATCTGAGAAGGCCAGAGTCACATAGGAGATAGACCTAGATGATGGTATGGAGTAGATTGGAATCTCAATCAGTAGAGAAAGGGGTTCAACCAGGATTTTTTTTCTTTGGGAAGTGATTACCTATTGATCCCATAAACCCAGAGACCATCTCTTGGAAGGATATGGTATCCACTCATAATGCCTGGGTATTTTTTAATGGAAAGAGAAATATTACTTTCTCTGGTTCTCTCCCCTATTTTCTCCAGGTAAGCATTTACTTCTTGAGCACAAATTGAAAGGTCTGGTCAAACTTGGAAGTGACTTTGTGTAGATCAGAGTGGGCTTGATGAAGCCACATTAATGGGTCTTCCTACCACAATACACCAAGGAATGCCTTTGGTGTCCAGAGAAACAGTGTTGGGAGACACTGTTCTGTTTTATGGTGCTGCAACTTGAATGTTGATAACAAAGTAAATTTTTTTTGTAGAACAATTTTTGCCTCCCAAGGGTCTTCAAGGAGAACAAGTATCTCATCTCTACTTCAGGGATAAGCAGGATTGGTTTAAACTAATTGGTGGCTCCACATCATTTCTGTAACTCAATGAGGCTATATTTATCCTTTGTGTTAAGTTTTAAGGTAAGAGACAGAATATATTTAGCAATAGAAAATCCTAAGAAGGAGAAGGGTAGCACAGTCTGGATCTTTTCCGGTGCCGCCATTAGCTTTAGAGAGGCTAGATCCTGGGACTGCAAATTGACCACCTTTTGCAAGTATTTCTTGCTAGGGTGAGTCAGCAGCAAGTCATGTAATGGACTAGAAAAATATCCTTTGAGACATTTATCAAAGTTTGGGCAACATAAAGCTGACACATGAAAGGACTATTTTTCATTCCTTGGGGCAGAATAGTCCATTGAAACCTCTGGACAGGTCTATGCATGTTAGGTTCCCAAACCATAAAGGCAAAGTAGTTCCTGCCCTGTGGGGCCAAAGAAATTTGAAGGAAATAGCATCTTAATATCTAAGATTAATATATAGTGAGAAGGGAGAATTGTAGATGGAGGCTGCTTTTTTGTTCCTGGCCACCTAGACCCAAAATAATCACGCAAAAACTATTAATTAAAATACTGCTTGGCCTATTATGCATATTTCTAATTAGTTTTTATATCTTAAATTAACCCATCTCTATGAAATTGTGCATCACCATGAGGTTGTGGCCTATTGGCAAGGTTTTAGCTGACTTCCCCAGGTGTCTTTCTTATTCAGTGGCTACATGACATCTCTTTGACTTTGCATTTTTTCCTCCTCTATATGCTTGGAATTCCTGCCTTGCTCTATTCTGCTAAGCCACTGGCCAAAACAACTTTATTCATTAACCAACAAAAGCAACACATATACAGAAAGACTTCCCACACCAGGGAATGGTGCTAGAAAGTGGAAAGCTTGTTTGGGCTGATACCATTTTTTCCATTTGGTCATTAATTGCCCTGAGGCCTTATAACAGGTGGTATTTTCCAGACTTCTTTTTTTGGTGTTAAGAAGTTAGGGTAACTGTGTTTATTAATGGATGGTTCTTTGTGATCTAATCTTAGCTATTCAGTCATCAAGGTTTTTAATATGGATACTTTGGTCTCAATAATAGGCCACTGTTTCACACAGATATCTTGGACCACGAGCCATTTAATGGAAAAAAAAACTTGGAGGTAGAATGTCTAAGGATCGTAGGGGAGCAGTGGCCCTTAGAATTGGACTGTGAATCCTGAGTAGGGTTGCAGTGCACCATGACCACCTTCTGATGGACTACAATGTCATTAATGTCATCTCCTGTGAGGACAACCATCCATGTCCTCCAGGATATCCTATCCCCACAGGTTATGTTGTACATTGGCTATAATAGGTTGAATTGCATCCTTATTTTCATTCAAATATTTCCAGTGTACAAGATGGGTGGTCATTTTTGAGTTTTGTTTACCCCCATATGCTGCTAATTGGCAAGCCCTGATTAAGTTTCTGATGAGGGAAGTGGAGTGCCTCATTTTCGGTAAGTATGGTTGCATTTGCATCTGTATCTCCCAGCCTTTACATGGTTTGCTCATTGAGGAATAGGGATATCTTGGATGGGTATGGAAAAATTGGCAAAGTCCAAAAAGCCTTAGGATAAAGAATAATTTAGGGGGTCATTCCTGAGGCTATCTCTCTTTTCTTGGTCAGAAAGAAAATGTGCATCCAAAGATTAGGTTCCCACATATTTTCTAAAGAAATTCACGACACTAACACCACTGCTTCCATCCAAAACATCTCTAGGTCTGCAGTTCTGGCTTGGACCCCTCAGCTGATAAAAAGGAATTTGAGAGTCCCAATATGAGCCTTTTTACAATGAGGGGGAGACTAAAACAGGCCTAGACAGACAGGGAGAGAAATGTATATGGGACCTTCTTGTCTTGTGCTTAGTGGGGAAATTCCATGGTTCCTTATATCAGAGCCATATGCCCACATGGTGTCTCTAGATGATGACATTCTGGTGCCTGCCTTTGTTCTGCTCCCTGGTAAATCAGTCCTTATATGGAAGCACTGGGTAAACCAGTTCAGATAGAGTGTCTCCCCCTACTCACAGGTCCAGAAAAAATGAACATAAATAGCAGAGAGGAGGAGGGGTCTCGCACTTACTCAGGATGAGACTGAGAAAACATAAAACACATAGGGGCCTACTCACCACCAAACATCAAAATGACCCTAATCCAAGTGAGGGTCACTCACTAATCATGCCAGGGTCACACACTATGTTCAGGTTTCAGATGTTGCTTTGTCTCACGAGTTGTGTCTTGGGGGCAAAGGACAAATAGACTCAGGGTCAATGACTCAGACACCAGGAGACAGGCTGAATGCAGCAAGCTCAGTTCATTCAGGAAGGAGAAAGCCTTATACACCTTTCATTCACCCAGGAGAGGGGAAGCAGCAGCACTGGCACCAGTCTGTCTTTCATGGTGGCTGGAGAGTAATTTAGGTCATCTTGTCTCAGAGACTGGTAGACCTAGATTAGCTCAGGAGTACCATAGTACATGCTCAGACAGCTGGTTTAGTTCAGTTTAGGCAAGTGAGGGCCTGTTACCTGTTGTCAAATATCAGCCCACATCCATTAACAGATGGATGGATGGATTAAAAAATGTGGTACATTTACACAATGGAATATTACTCAGCTGTTAAAAACAATGACATCATGATATTTACAGTCAGTTGTAAGGAACTAGACAAAATCATTCTGAGTGAGGTAACCCAGAGCCAGCAGGACAAATATGGTATGTTTCCACTTATCATTTGATATTATTCATTAAGTAAATGATTATCAGACTTGGAAAAGAGGAGAGGTCTGGGGGTAACACATGAATTTCTCCAGAAAGGGAAAATAAAACAGATTTTACAGGTGGGACCAGGACAGGAAAGAACAGCAGGAGAGTGATCAGGTGGTGGGGGATGGGATGAAGGGAGAGAGTATGGGGAAGTAAAGCTAGAATTGAATATTTGAGGGTTGGTGTAGAAACCTACTGCAGTGGAAACTTCCTGGAATCTATGAAGGTGATCTTAATGAGAACTCCTAGTAATGGGAGATAAGGAGTCTTTACTGATCATCTACTGTAGACACATGAGGCTTCCAGTGGTAGGATTGGGTTGTACTCAATTGTGTTATTGCTGGGAATGGGGTGGTGACATGGAATTACCCAAATAGTCCAGCCTGATCCTCAGACAAAGGGTTTGTCTCTGCAAATAGACAACTTGGCCCCATAACCATAGATGATATCTATATAATTCATTGAACACGAAGAAGTCATGTTGGTGCCTACATGGAGCCTTCACCCTTGTGTTCTTTTTTTTTTTTTTTTGGTTTTTCAAGACAGGGTTTCTCTGTGGCTTTGGAGCCTGTCCTGGAACTAACTATGTAGACTAGGCTGGTCTCGAACTCACAGAGATCTGCCTGCCTCTGCATCCCGAGTGCTGGGATTAAAGGCGTGCGCCACCATCGCCCGGCCACCCTTGTGTTCTTGTCTTTATGTTGTGGGAAGGTATCTTGCAGGTTACTAAAAGAGAAATATGGACATCAACCCGGCCAAAAAACATTTGACATACAATCTGTTCGACATGCTAAATATGCTAAGGCAATGGGGGAATAAGAACTTGTGGGAGTAGCCAACCAATATCTGATTTGACTTTAGGCTCACTCTATGAGAAGGAACCCATATTCAACTCTCCTTCAGTGACCAAGAAACTGAAACTAGATAGCCAAGAGACCTATAATAAAACTAAATATTACTGTCCTGAAAAAGGAAAAAAAAATCAATAAAATGTTTTCTATTGACATTCTGCTATATTCATAGATGAGTGCCTTATTCAGACAATATCAAAGAGGCTACCTCCTGTAGCATATGGGAATAGATACAGAGACTTGCAACCAGACAATATGTAGAAAGAGTATAAATGGGAGTTCTCTATAAAAAAACAAATCCCTCTGTAATTCAGAAAGATGATTTGGGATGTCCTTCTATATATATGTTGCTTTTATTGGATAATGAATAAAGTTGTTTTGGTGAAAGGCTTAACAGAGTAAAGCCAAGTACGAAATTTGAACAGAGATCTATATAGAGTGGATGCAGTAAGAGAGATGCCATGTAGCTTCTAAAGAAGAAAGATATTGCCAGAACCCTGCTGGTAGTCACAGCCTCATGGCAATACACAGATTAATATAAAAGTGGTTAATTTAAGATATAAGAGCTAGGCAGGAATACAGCCAAGCTACTGGCCAAGTAGTGTTGTAATTAATATTGTTTCGGTGTGATATTTTTGTGGGGGTTTGAGCAGCCATGAAATGAATGAGCAGTTTCTGCTTACAGAAAGAGCCAGAGGGAATAATGGGCACCAGAAGAACAAGGCCCTCTAAATCAACTAAGTGAGGCTCATATGAGCTCACAGAGACTGAAGTCATAAACACAGGGCCTACTTGGCAATACTATTTATTCCATGGAGTTGAGATTTGGTGGGATTGTTCTTTGCTGCTTATCATGATTTCCATACTTTGGGAGATCATAGCACTTTCTTCCTGTAAAATGTTTACATTTCCTTTTATTTTACTGGTATATATATCCCCAATTTTTTCACCTTCTTTGTTTTTCCCTTTCTTTTTTGAGGCAGGGATCTACTCTGTACCCCTAAATGACCTGGAACTCATATATAAAATAGCTTGCCTTGAACTTGTATAGCAATCTACCTGTATCTGCATCCAAAGTGTAGGGATTAAAGAAAAGTATGCCACCTCAACTAAGTTTCACTTTTCTTTCTTAACTCCTATCTCATGGGTATTCTCTCACACTATCCTAATTATTAGAATTTAAGTATTCACTCAGATGTCCTTTTTTAAAACCAGGTTTTTCTATTCTTGGATATTACCTTCTCTTCTGACATATTTACCTGTTATGCTTCATTTACTAAATTCCATAGTCACACCTTGGATATTAGTGTGGTTATTAATTCTACACTATTCATGACATGCATGTAAAGAAATTATGTGGTAGCAGTACTACTTGGCATGTAAAAATTACTGTGATAACTGTCATGATAGTCACGCATGTTGTTGTTAGGATTATTCCAACTGATATTCCCAGTATCTTTAATAAGTATCCTAGAAACCTAAAGTTAAGAGAATGAAATATTAAAATGATGAAGTAGTAGCAGCTATTATGGCACTAACATCTAAGGTGTGCTCAAATCTGAAATACTTTAGGTACCAACATGGGCCCATGAATGGAAAAGTTTTCACCTGTACACATGGCAAATCACAGGCAAAATACAGGTTTACTGAAGTATTTTGTGAAATGATTAGGCTGTATATATAAGCATATAAGCAACAATTTGAATTTTGTTTTCCAACCTATATGAAATCTCCAAGATATCTGATTATAAATATTTCAAATTTTAATTAACAGGGATTTTCCCCCAGCTAACTTTTTGAAACCTTGATTTCAATAGTCCTCCCACTGATCTAAGACTGATAGATTGTGTTTTAAACCTTTTCCATGGTCCTTGCTCACCTCCTCTCCCTGTTGAGAAAGTCTCAATTTCAAGATACTATAATGAATATTGTTTTTATACTCTTCTTTAATTTCTCTGATTAATTTTCTCTGATTAATTTTGCTCACTGAGACTTCAAAAATTGTTTATATCATGGCATCCCACCAAAATACCTCCAATTATCTACACTGGTCCCCATTATGATGGACATGGTCATTGAAAACACACAACTGTTCTGAGTTGATTCTATTTAATTCATGACTATTTATCACAAGTAGGCCATTAATAATGAAAGCTTCTTGCCCTATTTTCCTAGTATGATGACTGTCAAGTATTTGGTG
>NC_022026.1:32379227-32383770 GCF_000317375.1 Microtus ochrogaster
AGCACCTTTTCTTTCAAACTCATTTCCAGATAATGTCTTTGCTTTCTATTCCTATTCTTTTATTACACAGTCAGAACTACATAAGGTCTCCTAAACTTTCCTTCTACTACAGGTGCCTATCCACATGTATGTATAGCTTTATAATCTACTTTCCTTCCATTTCTGTGGTTAACTCACTATACTATTGGGCAATCCCTAGGCCTACCTCAAGAATAAGATCCTATACAGCATTTATGGGCATTGTTCCTGATATCCTCTCATTTTTCATTATTATAATTTCATTTTGCACAGTAATTCCTCAAGTATATAAACTGCTTCTTTTCTCATTACATATGGTAATTTCTCTACCCATGTCCCTACCAATTACATATTTTCCTTTGCTGAAGAAACACTTAAAGAATTGTCTATATTTCCTCTTGAACACAATTGAATTTTCAAACCCAACTGTCCAGATAAATTGATCTTTTCATAACTGCTAATCCCCCATTATGAAATGGCCATTTATCTTTTATTTTATAGTTGATGTATGAATATGTTTACCAGAATGCATTTCTCTCCATTCCTTAAAATTTCTGATCATGTCCCTTCCAAATTAGTATATTCATCTGCTTTTATTATAATTTTAATACTTTTCTTTCTTAATTTACATTCTCACTACACTGCCATGTACATATATATCCCTGGGTTAATAAGATAGTTCTTATTGACTACATCAAAATGTTAAATCTCAAATTCTCAAGTTTTCCATTCATGCTGGGTTTTCTCTCCATTAACATTTATTAATCTGTAGTTTTGTGGCCTGTTGCTGCTGCCTGTTGTGTGATTTCTGGTTCCAGAGGGGCAGGGGATGAGAAGATGTAGAGGTAATGACACAGACTCTGAGAGATTCCAATGCAGAAGCTCTGTATTATAAAAAAGATAGTGGGTTTTTATGGGGTTAAGGAAATTAAGCTGCCTCAGGAATATTTCTGGTTGGTCTTTTTTAAACTGGTGGCAACTGCTGGTATGTTGTGATTGACTACGAGTACATCATTAGTTAACAAGCTTTTGTTCCGCTGACAGGTTATTTTCGCCAATTTTGTTTGCTCTTTGTGAGTTTGCATGCACTTGCTTGTGCTTGCACTATTGTCCTGGGTCATTAATCAATAAAATATGTTTTAGTTATTTAATCTGCAAAGTATATTGCTTTTCAAAAAATAATTTTTTTCTCTATTAAAGAGGAATCATCAATTTTTCATTATATTTCTCTTTCTTCTAAGGGGATAAATTCTAGGAACATTGTAACTTCAACCTTCTAGCTCTCACAGTGCACAAAATCACTCTTTCTTTCAATTTGGAGAATTCTTTTTTTAAGTTCATAATCATATTTTTAATAATTTTCACTTTAAATTTGAAGATGATTTATGTCTTAATCTAGAAATTATAAAACATCATAGAAAATTTATGTTATAAGGTATTCTTCTGACTGTAGACTATTACACACAAAATATATTGGTATTATTTAAATAATGCTGGCTATAAATAAAACTTTAACAGTTTTACACTAGTTCTAAGAACAGCTAAGGCACCCAAGTCAAGTCACTGAAATAACGCCTTTGTATCAAGATTCAAGAGTCATTTTAGCTTCCTTCAAGAAAAAGAAAAGGTATTTCAGACAGAAAGAGTTTTTAGTTGATGTTATTTTCTCTAAAAGGGGAAAAAGGAAATTTGTATCTTTAAAAACTTTGGACCTTGATGCAGTCATAGAACTTAGATAAAAACTGAGATAGAAAATGAAAAAGGTTGAGGTCAGTCAGTGTTTTGTTCCTCTGTGACAACGAATTCTAATCTTAAAATTACCAGTTTCCAGAAAGAAAGGTTTAGTTATATAAGCTGAAAAGAAAATGAAAAGCATTGAATCCATGACAGCACAGGTCAAGGAAAAATAAAGACTTGCAACTTTAAAAAAATTTCAAGCCCAGCAAGGACAAATTTGGGTCCCAAATCTAGAACTAATCCAACAATTGACATCAATTGGGAAGAAAAAAACATTTCTTGCTGGTAGATTTTTTTACAAAATTATTATAAAATGAACTCATTGATTTATAAATATATTCAAGTATAACTTAATTCCTCAAACTTTAATGTTACTTTTGGTTACACTAAAATTGATATAAATTTGAGCATCAAATATACTGTTTTGCTGTAAATTTCCTGTTTTTCCTTAAAAGAATAATTATTTCCTGTTTCAACACTGAAAAATCATAAGACATTCTTATAAACATTTGTAGAAATCAGGTTTCATTTAATATTAACTTACTAGATATTGAAACAGACCAAGCTAGGAAATCTCCTAGCACTAGTGTTAAAGATAGTTGTG
This sequence comes from Microtus ochrogaster, assembly GCF_000317375.1. Lineage (NCBI taxonomy): Eukaryota > Metazoa > Chordata > Mammalia > Rodentia > Cricetidae > Microtus > Microtus ochrogaster. Next base: position 32,381,587 of record NC_022026.1, read on the forward strand.
AGCTAACGTGCATGCTGGAATTATTTGTTAAATATTACTCACAATTAGTTATATAGTTATTTATAAAACCTCAAGGTTTGTATACTATTTTTAATTTAAATGTATATATTTACAGATATAATATTTTAGTATACATATAGTTGATGCAATGGTAACTAAAATGGAGCAAATACAAATATTCATTATTTACATAACTATCTTTTTGTGACAATAACTTGTACAATCTATACTTTTAGTATAAGTCCTGAGTATGACACAAAATTAATTATCTTCCTCAGCTCTTTGGATTTGTTCATGTAGTATAATTCTTATAATTCTTATGTTGCATTTTTACAGCTACTTCTTCGCATTCTATTAATTATTTTATATATGGCTTTACTTGTGTCATGATGCTTCCATCATATTTTTCTATTCTATGTATTAGCAAAATCATAAAGCAATTTTATATCTAGTTTATTTGACTTAACACAGTGTTCTCCAGATTCATCCCTGGTGTGGCAAATGTCAGGAACTTCTTCATGGAAAAAAAAAAAAACTAACAACACTTTAGGGTGTGTCTGTGAGTCAACCACAGTTTTTCCCTTCATTTATCAATGTATGTTTTAGTTACTTCAATATCTTTATTGTAAATAATTATGAGATAATCAAGGAAGTATGGATATTTTTATTAGATATCGACATACTTTCCATTAGGTATATATTCAGAAGAAGGATTTCTGGGTAGCTTTGCTTTTTATTTCTTTAAAGATCTCCACATTGTTTACCACAATGGTTGCATGATTTTGTAAATGTTATTGATAAATATTATGGCTCTTGTTTTGCTTATTTTCTCTGTATTTACTTGTTAGCCAAGGCTTTTTTGACAATAATCATTGTCAAAACAAGCTTTTTCTGAAATATTTTGTGGGTCTGATTTGTATTTCCTTAATGACTACTGAGGTAGAACATCTTTTAATATACATTTTGTCCATTTATAATGTATTCTTCATTTAAAAAAATGTTTATTTTTTTATCCCAATCCTTAATTGGGTTTGTGTGAATTTAGGAGTTTAATTTTCAAGTGTTCCGGCCTTTGCCAATATGGCTAGAATAAACCTTGAAATAGACCTCTTTAATATGTCTACTTAAATTGAACTTCATGAATCTGGTTTTCTACCTTTCTCAACACTTGGAATATTGTCAATAATTATTTTATCAAATAAGGTTTCAATTTCTGCTTTTATTCTCTACCTTTTGAAATATCCATAATGAGTATCAGTTTGATTGCAATTTGATTGCATAAAAGTCTCTTTGACTTTCCGTATTTCTTTTCATGTTTTTCTTCTGTATTCTTTTTATTTTTATTTTATTTTTTTTCCGTTTTTCGAGACAGGGTTTCTCTGTGGTTTTGGAGCCTGTCATGGAACTAGCTCTTGTAGATCAGGCTGGTCTCGAACTCACAAAGATCCGCCTGCCTCTGCCTCCCAAGTGCTGGGATTAAAGGCGTGTGCCACCACCGCCCGGCTTCTGTATTCTTTTTAGTATGTGCTTTCAAAGGGCCTATCTCTGTGTTCACAGATTGTTTGGCTTGATATAGTTCTAGTCTTGACATGTTCTTTGGCATTTTTGTATTTAATTCATTTTATTATTCAGCAAAATATTTCCACTTGTTCTTTTTTATTATATCTCTTTATTGACCTGATGTAGCTCACAAAAATATTTTCCTGCTTTTATTGAACTTTTATATAACTTTGTTCTCTTGTTTCCTAGTGAGTTTCCTTTAACACTTTTTTTAATTTAATGAAAAAAAGAAAAAAAAAAGTTTCAGCCTCCTCCCAGCCTCTAACTTCCTCCACCTCCTCCCACTCCTCTTCCCCTCCCCCCACTCCTCTCCCCCTCCCTCTCCAGTCAAAAGAGCAGTCAGGGTTCCCTGCCCTGTGGAAAGTCCAAGGTCCTCTCCCCTCCGTCCATGTCTAGGAAGGTGAATATCCAAACTGGCTAGGCTCCCACAAAGCCAAAACATGAAGTAGAATCACAACGCCCTGCCATTGTCCTTGGCTTATCATCAGCCCTCATTGCTCGCCATGTTCAGAGAGTCCGGTTTTATCCCAAGCTTTTTCAGTCATAGTCCAGCTGGCCTTGGTGAGCTCCCAATAGATCAGCCCCACTGTCTCAGTGGGTGGGTACACCCCTCGTGGTCCTGAC
>NC_022026.1:32384737-32389498 GCF_000317375.1 Microtus ochrogaster
AACTCCAATGATAGCCTTTGCTGGAAAGGCTGTGGAGGAAGGGGAACCCTCATCCATTGCTGGTGGGAATGCAATCTTGTGCAACTACTTTGGAAATCAGTGTTTCTGTTTCTCAGGAAATTCGGGATCAACCTACCCCTAGACCCAGCAATACCACTCTTGGGAATATACCCAAGAGATGCCCTATCATATGCCAAAAGCATTTGTTCAACTATGTTCATAGCAGTATTATTTGTAATAGCCAAAACCTGGAAACAACCTAGATGTCCTTTAACTCTTTCTTTTAATTACTTTCCAGATAATTTGCAAATCACTGTTTCTTTGGAGTCAGTTACTGGAAGTTTAATTTCTTCTTTGGTGTTACCATGTTTCCTTCCTTTTTCCTTTTTTTGTGTGAGTGTATCCTTGTACTAATGTCTGTTGAATCTGTTGTAGTGCTCTGGCATGTTTACACTTGCAGCAGAGTTGAAAGTTACTGGCTGGGCAGACTCCAATTGCTCTATATTAATTATGCAGGTGCAACTGAATAATTTCTGTGTTGCTCTATAAGCTACAGCAAACTTGAACCAAAAAGTGATTCCCTCAATGGCCTAGGCTACATGAATTTGTGGCTGTAGAACCATGGATTTTTAGAGCCTTAGTGGCAAGGACTTTGGGGACCTTTCTGTTCTTTTTTTTTTCTCAAAGTGAAATATCTTCGCTGAGGACATGCTTCTTAATGTTGAGTAAATCATGCCTTCTAGTCAATTACAGCAGTATTGGGTTGTTCATACAGGGGCTTGCAGCAACCATGGAGTCCTGGATTCAAGGTGTTATGAAATTGCTAACACATAACTATCCTGGGACACATGCTTATTCCTCATGTAGAGTAGATAGAGATCATTTTCAAAGCCTAGTCGTTGAAATTGGAGACATACTCCAGCAGCTCGGGTTGCCAAAGCAGAGATGGAAGAGAAACCCTGAGTCTTGGGAGTAGGCTTCAACTCCTAAGTTTGCTCTGAGGAAGGAGGGGAGTTGAGTTCAGTTGTAATTGAGCTCCTAAAACTAAAGGGGCCTAACACCATCGTGTACAGCAATGATTCTTAATCCTGGAAAGATACAACATGCCAGTCAGTAGCTTAGATTTCTGCCATCCCAAGTGATACTACAGTAACACTAAATAAAAACAGTGTCTGATTATTGCTCAGACTCTGTGGATTGGGGGAGCAACAGTGTATCTATTCTATGTCCCAAGAATGAGAGATGCTACAACTAGAGAGATGGCTCAATGACTAAAAATATTTGTTGCTTTCTAGAGGTCCTGGGTTCAGTTCCCAGAGCCTACATCAGGCAGGTCACCTACAGCTCTAGTTCCAGGGGAATCATCTACCCTTTTCTAGCTTCTGAGTATGCTTGCATGTATGTGGTGCATGTGTGTGTGACCATACATGCACAAAGTAAAGAAATCTTGTAAGATACACAAACAATTCAAAATCCAGGGATCCAGTCCATTTTCAAGAGAAAGGGTGTTTGCTATATTTCTTTTCTTTGAGACTGAATAAATTAGATGACAGCAATAAGCATTATAGGTGACTCCATTTCTCTGGGAAGAAGTGCACTGAAGCAGTTCAGATCTCAGGGCAAAGGTGGAACAGTAGTTGGGTGAAGAATGGCACATCTCCATAGCAACTTGTTCCCAATGATCTGAAGACAACAGCTCATCATAGAGGTGACATATCATGGATAAAAGGCACAGCAACTATCTGTTACTTAAGGAAGAAAAAAATACACATCATGTCTTCAGTTTCGAGATGTCACATGCCATCACAACATGGGGCAAACAATGTAGGTTTTCTTGATGGTGGGAGAATAGAGGCATGTAGATTCCATGAACATTCTTCAGCTTCATTTACTGTCTAATGCCAAAGATTATAGATGTCAAAGAGAAGTTATAGAGATCCCTATCAATCTCCTTTTCTTCACAAAGGGCTCTCTCTTTTGGTTCTAAGCCAACCTTGACTTGGGACTGGGGATTGTATTCTGTTTCCTATCCTTTGTTAGTTAGAAATTCTGAGTTTCTGTGCGCTATAGAATTGCTGCCATCCCTTTGTATACTTTTTCCAGAATGCAGTTATCTTACTGTTAATTATGTTTAATGACCAACAAGGACATATTTTAGTAACTTCTAGTTGACCTCCCAACTGACATCACTCTTAATTCATTTATATTGATAAAATGACTATCTTTACTAAGTGTAAGTTGGATTCTACTTTTATTTGTTTTTCATTTTCTTTATGTGGCAAAAAACCAAACTATAATTTTCTACAATAAATCATGATAACTGTTTTTTGGCTTATAGAGAACATTACAAATGAACATTGAATAGAGATTCTGAGATATAACTCATTCATCAAGACCTATGTGTATATACCAAAGTGAATGCTAATCAACTCACCTTACACATTTTACATAACATATTGAACTATTTCATTCTACATACATGGCCAACAATTCTGTGAGAAATGAGTACAGAAAATTGATCTTTCAAACCTGGTATTAGCATATTTGTTATGAGAGGGTGGTGTGAACAGATGAAAGTCAGATATGTAAGTGCAGAAAAGAGGGGTAGGTCCATTTCATTTTATTTCCTCTAAATATAAACTTTGAAAAATTGCTTGGACAAATATAATCTATATATTTTCTCTGAGATACCTCAAATCTCCCCTGTGTTTTATGCCATAATCTCTGTAGAATGGAATGTTTTCTTTTCTTACAGTATTATAGATACTTACTATGTGTTTGTTAATTTATTCCTTGAATTATTATTTTATACATCTTTACTTAGTGTTTACTATTGCCACACACTGTTGTTGTACTGGATGATACAGAAGTGAAAAAAAAATAGATATGGTAATTATCTTAGAAGTTTCTGGGAAAAAATGCCTGGATATATCCAATAATTTTTTCCCTGGAGTGGCTGTGATATAGTATGTAATCAAGAGAATACTATCAACAACAGGTTGCCTAGGGAAAGCACACCATAATTGACAACAAACAGACATAAAGAAGCACTGAAATTTTCAACAAACTATGAAAGTTTCCGCTACATATTCTAAATCTATATATGCCTGCGAGTTCTATAAACATATATATTTGTTAAAACCATGTATAACCAAATGTCTATGTTAACATAAATTTTAGTATACAAATTGCATATCAGTAAAGTGTATTTATAAAGAAAAATAATTGAATTGAAGGAATACAAAAACAATTTATTGTTTAAAACTGAAGGTAGATGGGGCTGATGGGGGAGAGTCTTCTGTTTTGTGTTAATTTCACTGGTTAAATAAAGAGACTGCCCTGGCCCTTTAGTAGGACAGAAAATTAGGTAGGCGGAGTAAACAGAACAGAATGCTGGGAGAAAGAAACTGAGTCAGGGAGTCGCCATGATTCTCCCACCCAACACAGCCGCAGGTTAAGATCTTCCCTGATAAGCCACCTCGTGGGCTACACAGATTATTAGAGATGGGTTAGATCAATATGTAAGAGCTAGCCAATAAGAGGCTGGAACTAATGGGCCAGGCAGTATTCAAAAGAATACAGTTTCCCTGTAATTATTTCGGGTATAAAGCTAGCTGTGCGAGCAGCCGGGTGCCAGGGATGCAGCCCTGCTGCTCCTATTTCAACGGAGTGGCACCCAACCGGGAACGTAGCCCGCTACTCATATTTCAACAGAGTGGCACCCACTGTGGTAACAAACTCCACGTAAAACCTGAGAGAGCTTAATTTTAAACAGAGAAAAAACAGAGTTTAATGCAGATTTTTTTTTTTTTTTTGGTTTTTCGAGATTTTTGCTGTTTGTTGGTGGAATGCTGTAGAGAGATTTCCTGATTCGGCAACAGCAGCAGAAAAAAAGCTGCATCATTTTAAAGTACGGCTTCTTAGGACTGTGCCGCCAGTGCAAACTCTGGCTTTAAAGCATTTCAATGGCTTTTATGAGACTGGAAGTTTGTGTTCCCACTTGGGATCTGAGGAGAGTGCTCTGAGACCCTGCTGATGGCTCAGAGCTCCCCTCCTGCACCTGGGCAGAGGGTAGAATCAGGCTTAGGCAGGCGGAAGAGCATGGCGGATTCCTGCTGCCATACAAAGACGTGTTTTCAGAGTGTGCAGTGCTCTGCGTGTCAGATTTGGCTGTAACATGGATGAAAAGTGTTTCTGTGTTGCACGCTCAGTCTCAGAGTTAAACTGCTGACTGCGGCGCCAATGTGGACTGCTTTGTGCCTGGAACTGTGCTCAGCTCAGGGGCACCAAATGGCTCTGAGAGGCAGGAGTGGCTGCTCCCTGCTGAACTGTGCTGACTACCGTAGTGACCTTAATAACAGCGCAGTTAAGGTTTCCACTGGGCAGGACACATGGGGTACTGTATTACTTGTACATGGTGAAGAACTGCTTAACGTTTTAAGAAATGCTCCTGGATAGTAAAAAAAATTACAGATTCACAATAAAACAGATTCAGACAGACCACTAAATGGATCACAGTGTTGGATGAGTATACATAGGCTTGAGAGAGACAAAATAAAAACATAGAGAATAAAGTTAATGGTTTTAAAAAAAAAGGGTAAAGTCTTTAAAGAAACAGAGTACAGAGAGTTAAGAGATTAAAAGAAATAAAGAAAATAAGCCATGAAAAATGGAAATTTTACAGAGTCTGGATTTTGTACATTGTGTTTTCTTTATAATTTTTGACTGTGAAGGAGCTAAGTACAGAGAGACATTTCATTA
>NC_022026.1:32390727-32413464 GCF_000317375.1 Microtus ochrogaster
TTGCTTAATATCTGTTTTGTTATATGTAATCTTCCTATGTTAAAGTGAAAGCCTTTCTTTTTTATTTAAACAGAAAAAGGGGAAATGATGGGGGAGAGTCTTCTGTTTTGTGTTAATTTCATTTGTTAAATAAAGAGACTGCCCTGGCCCTTTAATAGGACAGAAAATTAGGTAGGCGGAGTAAACAGAACAGAATGCTGGGAGAAAGAAGCTGAGCAAGTGAGTCACCATGATTCTCCTACCGGACAGAGACGCAAGTTAAGATCTTCCCTGGTAAGACACCTCGTAGTGTTACAGGGATATTAGAAATGGGTTAGATCGATATGTAAGAGCTAGCCAATAAGAGGCTGGAACTAATGGGCCAGGTAGTGTTTAAAAGAATACAGTTTCCATGTAATTATTTAGGGGCATAAGCTAGCCATGTGGGCAGTTGGGTGCCAGGAATACAGCCCCGCTGCTCCTACTACAACATGGGGCTGGAGAAATAGGTAAGTGTCTTTATTAAGAGCATTTACTGCTCTTCCCAATGACCAACGTTCAGTTTCTAGCACCATTATGGATAACCCACAAGCTCCTCTAACTTCAGCTCCAAGGAATCTTATACTCTCTTCTAATCTCCAAAGACCTCCACTTATGTGTCACATATGAATGTAAAAATACACAGATACTCATAAATAAAAACAAAAATCAGCCTTTTAATAAATTAAGATAGGAGTTACTTGGAAAAGGAAGAAGAGGGGAAGTAAGGTTAATAGTGGGATGATGTGGCTTAAGGAGTGGCTAACAAAGTTTTGCATTTTGACTAGAGTGATAACTATAAGCACTCCTACCTCCTGATACTTCATTGAAACACCAGTTTTTATGGTTTTCATAATCAGTGTTTTATTACTCAAATATGAAAACTTGAATGGAAGTCAATTATCATCATTACTTAAAGGCAATATACTGCAGTGAAGCCCTGAGCCACAAAGTTCAAGAATGCTGGACACAGAAAGAACTTGGATGATCAACTTGTCCAACAGTTTCATTTCACAATGAGTACCCTGAGAACCAGAGAAGACAGATTTTCCAATTTCACACAGTGTGTTGGTTGCTGCTGCGAGACAACATTTTTAGATTCATTGTGTTGAGTTCTTAGGGTGTCTCAGGCAATAGAACTATACTTGTTTTTCCCTAAAAGTCCTTCAACTATTTGACATTTCACAGCAGCCTACTCAATTGTTTAGCTAAATTTGTAGCACAGTTTTCATTTTATGTGCTTGGGGTAAGGAAGGTACTTATGGATTTAAATAAAGCTGGTGAAGCTAGTGTCAATGACATTATCTGTTTTGTTAAATATAAATGACTAAATTTCCATCATTTTTTTCCAAGCGTCTGTTACTACAAAAACTGTCTTGTTCCACAGGGGAACTCCATAAGGAGTTGATGATAGACAGAATTAGGAGAAATATTGCTTTGAACTTGAACTAATTATTAATGTTGCAGAATTTCCTGCTGATTACACATAGTTGAAAATTTTTAACTTGGACTACATAGAAATTTCCAACTGATTGCAAATAGATATTAATACCCTCAGAGGTCAGAAATATATTTTCTTAAAATTTGTGAAATGGTTATAGTTATGTTAGCTAAGCTTATGAAAAAATGTATTCAATTTCTTGCATGCTGTTATGATGCTGTCACTTGATGAGTTTACATTATGTTTTCAGTTCCTTTGAAGATTTTTCTTCCAATTTTATTTTTTTCTCCCAGGTATTTAAAAGCAGTTTCACCAAGAAGGAATATAGGCCTCTGCTGATATTTGTTTTAAAAAAGTAGCATGAAACTTAACAGAAATTTAAATTTAAACAAAAGTTTTCTTAAGCTTTAAAATGTTACTTTAATTTGTATATATATATATATATTAAATATACATCTAAATTTATATATGTAATTATTTTGCATACACACACACATACCATATCAATGCCTGATGCCCATGGAAGAAGTCATATCCCTTGGAACTGAATTGTGAGCTTCCATGTGGGTGCTGGGAATTAAACCCAGGTCCTTTGTAAGAGCAGCTAGCTTCTCTTAACCAGTCAGCCATCTCTCCAACCAATCATACTTTAATTTTAAAAACAAGTTATTATTAAGGAAATTATTATTAAAGACTGTCTAATAAAATAATTTAAAAAATAAGAAAAATAAAAATTACCTATTACATATTTATAAATAAATACAATTGAGTAATTAAAACATATATAACCTAAACAATATTAATAACAAAATAGCTATTAATTAAATCATTAAGACTTCTTTAAATTTTGTACATATTAATTAAATCTAATAGTATGTCTCTACATAATTAGAGTATTTTATTCTAGCATACTCTGAATTCAAGACTAGTACAATGCTCCATAATGTCAGTTCTGTTCAAGCCATTCAAAATTTAATCAGGAAAAAACATTAAAAAAAAACAGTAAGAAAATTTGGTCAGGGTCTTCTTTTTCTGGAAAATTTATTTCAATATATTGTTTTTGACAGCATGCATATAAGTAATGTAGCATCTATTCTTTTATATTCTAGTCTCAATAACTAGCAGAGCTATAGAAATCAGAATCCTTTAAATCACCATTAACAACTATGTTCAAAACAGTCAAAATAAAATAGTACTTCAAGGAATAGTCTGCATGATGATTTCTCAGATCACCATGGCCATTAGTGCTGGGCTGATTATTTAACCTTTTGAAATATGGACCAATCCATTTAGTTAAGCTTTCAGTAGCTACCTCTTCCTGTCTGCTGTATCTAAACATTTTGACATGTCAAATGGTAGCTGTCAGAGTAGTTAACCATCCCACATGGGAAATTCTGGCCATCTCTGGTATACTAACAATTAGGTCACCAAAACTTCTGCACTTCATTTTGAGTTTTATTTATACTGCTATTTTCTGATTTTAGCTCCATATAGTTTATGGATTATGACTCTTCCATAAGATACTAAGTTCCAAATCCTCCAATTCTAATGAATCCAAAATCACTGGAAATTAAGCCCTTAGAGATGATTGAGTTAAGATAGATACTTTAGCATTGGTACTAATCCAGTGTGGCTGTCTTTATAAGGGAGAATAATTTGAAGTACAAATGCTGCCATGCCCAGCAGGATGAAGCTATAAAGAGAGAGACACAAGAAATACGAGGAGAATATTCTACAGGATGGACATATGAGAGAAACATGGAACAAGTTTTCTTTAACAGTCATCATCAAACAAACAAACAAAAACCTCTGTTGACATCTTGATTTTTACATTTTAGCCTCCAGGGCTGTCATGTAACAAGTTTCTATTGTTTGAAGGCAGTTTGGGGTTCTTTATAATGGTAAACCTAGAAAATTAAGACATCATTTTTGGAGATAACAAACATGTTATACTATGATTTCATATTGAGAAAAAAATTTCTAAGGAAATCAAAATAGATTTTTATATTCAACTAATTCCATTAAAGAAGGAAATTAAATTCCTGTTAATCAGCTTCCTAGGAATATAGGAACCATGTTTTGTATCTAAACAAATTTAGCTTAGTCATTCTTTACAAACGTTTTCCAACCAGATTTATTTTTAATCTACATGCATTAGTGTTTGCCTGAGTGTATAAATATGTACCATGATTACTGCAAAACAGAAAATTGTATCACCTCCTCAACAAGTGGAGTTGGTTATAGAAATAGAGACTGGGTTAGCTTCAGAGCAGTCTCTCTGGCCACACAATCTACAACTTTAAGTAATTCATTTTTGTAAGTTACTTTTATATTGCTGTGATAAGACACCATGATCAAAGCAATATATTGAAGAAAGAATTTATTTAGAGCTTACAGATTGAGAGTCTTAGAATCTGTCACCATCATGGTAGGGAGTAGCAGGCAGGCAGGCATGATTCTGGGGAAATAGTTGAGAGCATATATCTTTTTCTACAAATGATAGGCAGAGAGAGTTATCTAGGAATAGCATGGGTTTTGAAATCTCAGAGCCAACCTCCTACAAAGGTTCCACCTCCTAATATTTCCTAAATAGTTCCACCAATTCAGGAGCAAATATTCAAATATATAAGCCTATGGGGACCAACTGATTCAAACCACCAATATCAATAAGAAATTTTCATGTGCTTTTTGAGAAGCCTGTATTCTTTATGTAAACCATAACTAGATCCTGACAAAAAGCATTGGCATACAACAACAAATATACTAACTCAACATGCTCAGCTTTGGTTCATTTATAAGCTCAATTTTCCATCATACTTTGATATGTGTGTGTGTGTGTGTGTGTGTGTGTGTGTGTGTGTGTGTGTCCAGTTACTAGGATAGTAGTTATTGCCATAAAAGTACTAGTTTTGTTCTAAATAACTGAGTAGTTACTTAAATAATAAATGCCGTTTTCATGTTTGCTTCCTGTTTGAAGGTATGAACAAAAACTTTCAGTCCAATACTCAGTTTTACTCTTAATTATCTGTTCCAAAGACCCCCTTTACCATCCAAAACATGAGACTAACTTTCCTTGATCTAGTTTGCAATATTAAATTAAATGTTAAAACAATGCTATGCTTCTTCATGTGAAAATCCAATATATTGTTATTTTGGAGTGCACAAATTCTTCTATAAAATTCTGCCTATAAAAAGGCAGAATTTGAATGCCAATTAAGGCCTTCAGTAGGTGTAAAATCTGAAATCCACATTAGATGATAGAGATTCTGAAAGATTCCTGTTGATTTCAGTGGGAGTTATACACATTGAATGATGGGCAGAAATCTGTAATAGAGTCTCAGCTATGCAACTGTTAAATTATACTCAGTAAATTGGACTGTCATCTGATCTTAGAAGAAATTAATGTTACATTTTGGTTCTGTTGAATGTCAACTGGTAATATTTAATAAGCAGAGAGACATTAAAATCTTTTTGTGGTCAAAAATACATTTTCTATGATGTAATTCATCCTCTTTTCCTTTCCTTTCATAAGAAACAAAGCAAAAGATATTAGTGGTGTTTGCTTTAAGATTACAATCAGCAACCACTTATGGATTTTAATGAAATATTCCTTAGAATGTTCATTATTTATAGAAATAATGAAATATTTGGATAAGGTAACTAAATGTCAGCAAAATGGCATTACTTCAAAAAATTATATACCTGCTGTTTAAAACATCTCTCTCTATGAAACCAACTTGTCTTTTATTTTCATGACATCCCTGACCTGAGAGTCAGTGAATCGCAGATCAAAGAAACTCTAAAGAATGCACTTCACTCTTCTGACTCTTTCTTCCAAAGGTATTCCTAGATATGATCTTTTATTTCTGCTCTTTCTTTTCAATAGGAATAAATTACCATAATTAAATAAATAAATGCAACAGTAAAATGAAATTCTCTCTCTACATATATTGTGATATATACATATATATATCACATAATTATGTTAAAATTAATAATTTTTAGCCTGAGGGGATTTAATTACAGTTGCCATAACTTTATCCTACAATAAACAAATAAAAAATTTGTGAAACTCAATATGCTTTCTTTGTATGAAATAAACTATTTTGAGAAGCTTTAAAGAAAGAAACTATGCTGATAAGCATATTAAGGAAAATGTGTTTTAAATATTACATTTAGTATTTTATTAATGTATTTGGGTGTAAACTCAATTACAACAAGCAGCACTGTTTAATTAATAGATTTTTTTATTTTAAAACAGTATTAATGCATTTGGAACAGTTGACTTTAAAGAATACCACTCCAAAAGGACAGCCTTCAAGAAAGAACTCACGTTTTCATTTTTACACTTTTAATTTTTAGTTTGCAATGTGAATTATTAGTCTTCCAAATGCTTTCCAATAAGGAGTGCATTGAAAAAAAGAGTGTGTATGCAGACTTTTGTCTCAGGGACAATGAGAAACTCTTAACAGTATCTTGAAGAAATGTATCTCAGCACCAAAGTAGAAAACTGTCTTTATGTATTGTGTATTGATCCCTACAGAAACAAAAATAGCCTCTCAGGGTCCCCAAAGAGCACTCAATAATCTTAACTCATAGAACATACTGGTGGTCTATGCTAGGAATAGAACATTTTTGTTGTATGTCTGAGTATGAATAGTGACATACAACTATTTTACTTTTATAACAACTATTTTACTTTTATTTTTTTTGGAAAAAAAAAACACAGCAAACCCCAGTTATATGACTTTTTGTATTGTATTGTATTGTATTGTATTGTATTATATTGTATTGTATTGTATAAAATGTTCTTATTCTCCTTCAAACAATAGCATAAAAGCACAGCTTTTGATTTATCCTTTATTTTAAATTAAAATAGCATTAATATTTAAAATGTAAAATGAAAACTAAAAGAAGGGGACAAATAAAAACTTATTCTCAACCATTATGTAAGCAGAACCAGGAACTAGATATTTTAACTCCTTCTAGTAGTTTTTCAACTTAAAATTTTTATTTGCTTTTTCTTTTCAATAATAAGAAACTAAAAGATTAAAAAATTGCTCACTTTTAACACTTTTGGACATTATCGTTATATCTAGGTCAGAATAAGATTCAATGATTAATTTCACTATAGACTTAAACTAACTTTAATCTTTCCAATGAGACTATACGCATTATTTTCACATCTAGTCCTATTGTAAGTTCAACAAAAGCCTGGACATATATGAAAATAGCACATTATGTACTCTTCATTAAGGTAAATTCTAAGGCTTTTAAAATAAAAATGAAACCAGCAACTCAATTGGCAATTATTAACATTTCAGTGATTCTTTAAAAAAGTTTATGACTTTATATGTTTTTTAATCCTGAACTTTAAGTCAAACAGAGATTAATACTTTCCTGAAATATAATTAAAATGGTCATATTATACAGACAAAGTTGTTTGTTCCTTCTTGAAATCTTGGGTCTCTGGGCTTGCAATCTGAATGTGCCTCTGAAGAAGGCTAATATACTGTTTTACATATAAATCACAATTGGTGTTCTGAGTATCAACATCACAGAGGCACATTTTTAAGTGAAATTAAACCAATATTCTGGGCCTATTATTTCTTCACCAAGCATTTAGCCCTGCCTTGTTTCCACCAGGGGCCTTCCCAGTAATCATTCATTCTCTTCTTCAGCTTATGAAGTGAGTTTTCCATATGATTCTGTATAGCACTCTCTACCATCCCATCTTGTGACATGGGCTTTTAGCATTATATAAACATGATTAACAGAACCACAATAAATGGTTTCTATGGTACAAGTAGAGTGCATTAGTTTTGTTACGTGAGTCCATTTTTAATATATTTGGCAGCCTTTGTCTAGCATTTTAAGAACATTAAAAATACACAATAGCCTTTACATAGAAGTGTTCCATAACTGTTATCTATGTCTCACTTTTTTGATATGCAATGATTAATGAGATGTTTAACTATCTACCCAAGCAGTCAGAGTACCCAACTGTCAAAAGTACAAGCTAGTTCCTTAAGATACTATGCCTAAGCAAAGTTGCTAAAGAAAGGCCTTGCACTTTAAATGAGGTCGAAGCTTTGCTGCTCTGACTTCAAAAGAAATATGTCTTTGTCTTTGCAAAACTGGGTAGGCTTAGGTCTATAGGTTAAAAATCAAATTCAAGCGTTATTAGTCAATTCCACCATGACTTAGAATGCTTTGGTTCCAGAAAACCTTTCAAATCAACAAGCTTAAAAATATATTTGCCATGGTATTAGGGCTAAGTTCTGTTGTATTTTGTTTTAAAGCTGTGTGAGATGAAAGTAATGTATCTTGTACATAGCAATATTTAACCAGAATATGAATTAGCCAACAGACTCAGGCTGCTGTAAGCTTTTTACCAGCTATAATTTCTTATCTTCAAATATGGCTAATCATTTCTACAGTCCTCGATATATTCGACTATTCAAAACCTAGAAAATTTCTCCATTTTCTATCAAATCGGAAACATTTAAAATTGTCAAGGAACTTTCACAAGGAGAGTACAATTGATACACAAGGACTAAGTAAATGATCTCTTACAATACAGAGTATGTTGGCATGCCTAATAGAATTGAGGCATTATCTTCCAGATTGCCTTCAATATTTGAGTTACTATATGGTTTTGGGGGAACGAAATGAAGTAAAACTAATACCTTCAAAGAGCATGCAACTTAGTAAATGAATTATTGCATGTCTGGTATACATACATCTCAGCTGATTTACATTTTTCAAACACTTACGTAATAGAAAATATTAGGTACTAAGTCCTGGGTGTATAATAAGGTAAGTTTTAAAGATGAAAAAATGTATGCATAACAACAGATAAGAAACTGTTTTTGCTAGGTACTAAATGTTAAGCACTGGGAAGTTTATGAACAAAAGTAAAGAGAAAAAAAAGAATGGAAGGAAGGGAAGGAGGGAGGGAAGAATGTGACTTGCTCTATAGACTCGCACTTTGGTGAATATTATGGTTCTTTTGCCGATGGGTTCTGAGCAGCTTGTGGCAGGGCGGGTTTGGTCCTGGTGACAGTGAGGTTTCCTGACCAGGAGAGCTGCACAGACCCAGCCATGCGGCGAGCAGCTGGGCAGGAGACAGTGAGTCTCCGGAAGGCACAGGTTCCCAGTGGCAAGCAGGTGGGTGAGCAAGTGGGTGAGAGACACATGGACGACACATTGTACAGAATAGAATTGGATATTTATTACTTAGAAGAGAGGGGAAAGAAGAAGAGGACAGAGAGAGAGAAGGGAGGAGAAGTGGGGAGAGAGGCAGAAGCAAAGCTGCCTCTCTAAGAGGAAGACAGAAAGAGAGCGAGCTCAGGCCAGGAGCTGAAGATCAGCCTGCTTCGGCAGATGGGGGAAGGAGTGGGTGTGGCTCTTTTTTATAATAAAAAGTGGGAGATTAGACAGCACAGTTTGATGGAATTGGGGTGGTGGGTTCTCAAGACTGCTTCTGGCTTATTTGTGGAGGTCATTTTGGGGGGAGAACCTGAGAAGGCTGGGTGCTGGCCACATCCTGGCATAGTTGGTCTCTTTACTCCTGTCTGGTGTTTGTGGCATGGAAATGTCTGGTGTTTCTTATACCTCTTTAAGGTATTGGCAGAACAAAGAACAAAGTTAAATTAAGGAAAAAAAATAGGACCAGGGAATCTGACCTGTTTAAGGTGGATCATTTAATTCAGCTCCCTGGAACTCACAAGAATTTTTTGGGTTTATAAAAACAGAAGTTTTAGACACATACATTGTATAATGACTGTGACATATTTTTGTACAATGAAAAGTATTTTTAAGACTATGGAAGGCAGCATAAGAGAGAAATTTTAAAATTGGCCAAACCTCTCAGCTATCAGAGATCTTTGAGAAGGATAAGATTTTACTTGAGTTACTAATTAAAAAATGACAGAGAACTTACTTGGTTGGCACCCAGAGCTACTCTCTTTTGGGTCCTCCATGGTCACTGAAGGTTGCACTTAACCATTGCTGCTTAGCACAGGGCCTGCCAGACTCTAGGAGATACTGTGGGCTAAGAAATCTGTAGAAAGATGACCTACCTTGACCTGAGCAGCTAGGCTGTCTATTCCACTGATTCTTTCCATGTCATGAGATCTTTAGTTTAGATGAAAGGCAGTTTTTCCCAATGGTCAGTGCTTGGCAGTTGAAGCAAACTGCGAATGCACGTTGTTGTGTGCCCATTTGTCTTCTGTCTTCTTTAGAGGAAGCAGAGTGCTGCGGCTAGGAGCCAACCTGTCTTTTTTGTTATGAAAAGTTTTTTAATAATTAAATATTTAAATATCACATATTTAAATATCAAATTCCCCAGATCTCTGAGCAGTTGAGAGCTGTTTATTAGGTATAACTGTAGTATAGAATCTGTCTGGAAGGTTGGGTCTGAGCTTGACTGTACTGGCTTTTAATAGGTAAGATTTACACTCATAAAAATGCATAAAGAAGAAAAAACTGCTTGTAATATAAGGTTAATGATAGAACTGACAATAGTAGAGAACAGGTAATATATTTTAAATGAGGGTTGGATTAAATATAAGGCATTTTTTTGTGAGAGAATTAAAAGTACATACCAGTTTAAAACATGAGACTTATGACTTTATAATCTGAAATGATATGTAATGAACAATTATTATACACAGAAAGAGTGAACAGGAATTGGGCAATGTGGATGCTTTTGGTGAACCCTACCAAAGGCATGCCACTGCACAAAACATGTAACAGAGTCAACAAGAGGATTTTAGTGAAAACTGAGGGACAAGGTAGGCTATACTTAAGTAAATATGCAAGAACTTGGTCACCTGACCTGGCTCTCAGTGAAGATGGAAGTAAGGTCACCCATGTAATAAAGTTAACACTGAGGAACCCGACAAGTAATACCTCAGTAAAGATGGTGGAACTTGGTCACCTGACCTGGCCCTCAGTCAAGATGGTGATAAAGTCACCTGACCACAGTCAACATGGCGGCAGCCACATGTTATATGAAAAAAGCCACAAATTTTGAGCTGTAAGGATTTTAAGCTTAATGAAAGGGACCTAACCACATGATGTGCCCTGTCGCTGAGCTGCCACACCACAAGTCACAGAGGGGGCAAAAGGCTGGAACCGAAAAAAAAATGCACCAAGCCATGGCTGGAATTTAAAAAGCTGGCTGGAATTTAAAAAGAGCTGGGGAGCCGCCATGGGCGGTTGCTATCCAGAGCCAAAATCGTGAAAACCCATGAAACAGTGGCTCCCAAGGCCTATAAGGAAACATCTTCAGGTATAGGCAGGGTGGAAATTGGCACAAACATCCGGGACTCGTGGATGAGCGCTATCTGACCACAAGTGGGGTATTATGGCCTAGCTGGATCTAGTTGGGTGACTCAGAAACCAGAGAGGCCTAGGGCCACTCTGAGCTGCATTTTATGATGAAGGAAGGAAAAAGAAAAGAGAAAAAATGAAAAAAAAAAGATGAACAACTTGGAGGACTCTGGGTCTCCAGTCTAATGCACTGCATGGGGAGTGTACAGTGCTAAAACACGGGTTGACTGACTCCGGGTCAGTCCAAACATTATTTGGGTTAAGGGAAACAACTGTAGCAGAATGGGGGAGACTCACAGATTGAAGCCAGGAAGCCGGTGGTGGGAGTGGAAAAAAAAACCTGGTTCAGGATCCGGGCAGGAGTGCTTATCTGAGTCACGGCACCAATTATTATGATATATTTTTGCTGGCGGGTCCCGAGCGCTTGCAGTGGGGCGTGCTGGTCCTGGCATCAGTGAGGTTCCCTGACCAGGAGAGCCACACAGACCCAGCCATGCGGCAAGCGACTGGGCAGGTGACAGTGAGTCCCCGGAAGGCACAGGTTCCCAGCAGCGAATGGGTGGTCAGGTGAGCAGGTGGGAGACACATGGACAGATACATCATACAGAATAGAACTGGATATTTATTACTTAGAGGGGAGAGAGAGAGAGAGAGAGAGAGAGAGAGAGAGAGAGAGAGAGAGAGAGAGAGAGAGAGAGAGAGAGAGAGAGAGAGAGAGAGAGAAGGGGGGAGAAGAAGAGGACAGAGAGAAAGAAAGGAGAAGTGGGGAGATAGGCAGAAGCGAAGCTGCCTCTCTGAGAGGAAGACAGAAAGAGAGCGAGCTCAGGCTGGAAGCTGAAGATCAGCCTGTCTCAGTGGATGGGGGAGGAAGTGGGTGTTGCTTGTCTCTTAAAGAGACGAAAATAATAACAGTGAGGATGCTAGAGTTTAATTATATATAAAATGATAATAGTAAAGAGTGTCTTGAAGGATGATTATGATGAGATACATGCTATGAAAGTAGAGTCCCAGAACAAAGTAGAACTAGTTCCACTAAAAGGTTGCTTTAGCTGGGTCACAAAGCATATCTAGGCTAGAGGAGAATAGCATGAACGATAGGAACAAGCCTTTGCCAGGGTCAGAATAAGGTCCTTCCTAGTTGGGATAGTTTCTTCCTCACCAGTTTTATTTTTAAATTAAAAGTCAATTTTGTGCTGTTAGAATTATCCTTGTGTTTTTAAGTAAAGTAGACAAATGCAGAGCCTGGATTAATTACAACTTTTCCAAATAGTCTAATGTAACTTCAAGAGCCAAGTGGAGAGAGAAATGTGAGCTACAGATCAGAAAAGAAGTTACAAGGAAACCTAAAAACGAAAGCATCCAGACACAAATAGCTGTGTAAGTGTTTACTCTCTAGGAGGCCAAGGTGTGAAAACTGTTGGAGAGAGAAATTCACATGTATAAAAACAGATCTAGTCCCAAACTACTGGAGGCACTATAAGGAGGAAGAAAACAGTGTCTGTTCAAAAACTAGGTTAAGATTTGATCTACTAATTTCAAAATTACTATTTATTGACTATCCAGGCATTGAAGCATTCCACTAGACTTCTCAGCCCTTGGTCACAGACACTGCCCTCAGGAATTCTGTAAATCAGTTGAAAAGCTAAAGCTAGAATATAAATAACCAGCATCCAAGGCAGACTATGAGAAAGTCAAAAGCAGAAGTATAAATATAATGTTTTGGGAGCTCAGTCCATTGCTTCAATGTGGGTCTCTGTCTCTATCTCCATCCATCGCCAGATGAAGGTTCTATGGTGGTAGGCAAGATATTCATTAGTATGGTTATAGGATCGAGCCATTTCAGGCTCTCTCTCCTCAGCTGCCCAAGGACCTAGTTGGGGACATCTCTCTGGACCCCTGGAAACCCCTCTAGAGTCAAGGCTCTTGACAACCCTAAAATGGCTCCCTTAATTAAGATATATACTTCCCTTCTCCCATATCCATCCTTCCATTATCCCAACCATCCCATTCCCCAAGCTCTCCCCATCCTCCCCTTCTCACTTTTCTCTCCTCATCTCCCCTTTCCCCCATCCCACCCCTCCCCCCAGTTCCCAATTTTTGCCCAGCAATCTTGTCTATTTCCAATATCCAGGAGGATAACTGTATGTTTTTCTTTGGGTTCACCTTCTTATTTAGCTTCTCTAGGATCATGAATTATAGGCTCAATGTCCTATATTTATGGCTAAAAACCAATTATGAGTGAGTACATCCCATGTTCATCTTTTTGGGTCTGGGATACCTCACTCAGGAAGTCAAGACCACGAGGGGGGCACCCACCCACTGAGACGGTAGGGCTGATCTATTGGGAGCTCACCAAGGCCAGCTGGACTGGAACTGAATAAGCATGGGATAAAACCGGACTCTCTGAATATGGTGGACGATGAGAGCTACTGAGAAGCCAAGGACAATGGCACTGAGTTTTGACCCTACTGCATGTACTGGCATTGTGGAAGCCTAGCCAGTTTGGATGCTCACCTTCCTAGACCTGGATGGATGGGGGTGGAGGACCTTGGACTTCCCACAGGGCAGGGAACCCTGACTGCTCTTTGGAAAGGAGAGGGAAGGGGAGGGAAGTGGGATGTGGGGAGTGGGGGGAGATGGAGGGAAAAGGGAGGCAGGGAGGAGGCAGAAATTTTTAATAAAAAATTTTAATAAAAAATAATAAAAATAAATAAATAAAAAGAAATATA
Organism: Microtus ochrogaster; assembly: GCF_000317375.1. NCBI lineage: Eukaryota > Metazoa > Chordata > Mammalia > Rodentia > Cricetidae > Microtus > Microtus ochrogaster. The sequence continues at coordinate 32,404,255 of NC_022026.1, forward strand.
ATGTTTTGAGGTTCAAAGAAGAAAAGGGAAAAGAAATGAAATAAATCAAGAAAAATATTCCTGGAGAAAAGAATTTGTGAGTTTAGTTGAGTCAGATCTCAAAAGTAACTAAGGGTGGGAGGCAAACCCGTCAGTCCTGCAGGTGCTATGAAACCATAATCCTCTTTTAACACAATCCAGTTTGGCCCAAATGTGGGTTATTTATAAGAGAGCAAACAGAAAAGGTTTTTGAAGGTCATGCCTTAATGACCAAAAAGGTTTTATTTGGCCTGATAGTCAATAAAAAGCTACAAAATTTTAAAGGAAGTAAAAGAATGGGGTCATATTTCCTTTAGGAAAGATTAATCTAGAGTAGCTTCCATCCTAACATTGTTCCTCCATCCTCGTGGTTTGTTAATCAATACCAGACTATAACTACGTGGACCTTAGATTCACTTTGTGGTAGGAATGTGGGGGCACTTAGATTTATAAAACCATGTCTCATGCCTTTAATCCCAGTACTGGGGAGGCAAAGGCAAATAGATCTCTGTGAGTTTGAGGCCAGCCTGGTCTACATAGGACAGTCAGGACTACACAGAGAAACCTTGTCTCAAAAAAAAACCAAACAAACAAAAAAAAATCAAAGCCAAACAAAACAAATAAAACAAAAATAACATCTTCAGAAAAAGTGGACTATAGTAAGGCAAATGGATTTATTTAATGTTGGTCCCACAAAGGAAAGACTCCAAATTTCTATCTGCCTTCTCTGAACCAGATTTACAATTTCACAGAAAAGAAGAAACAAGAACCATTGAAATATGCATATGTTGTTATCAGAACTGTGTGGTTTCTTCCCCAGAGGCAAGTTCTACCACTGTCTGGTTCTAGGGCTTCAGTCTTTGGATTCCTGGGAGAATTTTAGTTCTTAGCAGGCCACTGCTTCAATAGTCTGAAAGCTAAAGAGAACAATGCTGTGAAACTCTTCAGCGTATCCCCTCTCCTGCCAGGGAGCATGTATTGTTTCATTAAGGAAGACTACTGCTGAGGGGATAGAGTCATTTGGTAGAACAGATTGTTTTCAGCCTTACCTCTTTGACTTTCCCACAAGAGTGACTGGCAACTTCATTGTTCAAAGGTCCACAGGGAAGGCATTATATGAAACCATCCAGGAAGAGACTAGGTGGAGAGACGTTGTTTACAATAGAGACAGTGGAAAAAACTAAGTAGAGGCACAAGAGAGTCCCAGGACTGGAAAGGTCACTCTCTTTCTGTGGTCTCCAAATTGTGAGGCATTTATTATAAAAACATGTGCTCAGTTGGGGAAGAAACAGACCACACCTGAGTTCTATATAAGGAACACAAGAGATGCTAGCCTCAGTTGCAAACTGTGCCAAGCTTGCAAGGTTTAGCGTATAAGCATATTAGCACAGGCATTTTACAGTGTGAACTATGTATGTCCTAGAGAGATGTGAAGGAAGACCCTATGGTGACCTGCATTAAATCTTCCCCAAGACCTCAAGATTTTATCTGGCTTAGGAAATAATGTGATATAGCTTGTTTCCAGCATTTATAACAAGGTAAAATTAACATGCTAGACAAACAAAAATGTACTTCTGGCTTTGATCTAGAAATCCTGAGCTTTAACAGATGCCATCAAGTGATTCAAGGAGCAATATTATCTAGGTAGGAGTGGAAACTAGCTTCTTTGATCACCACAAGCTTTAATAATTTGACCCTCACAATGGCAGGTATCTATAACAAAGCATGTAGCTTTCTGGCTAAAGAAATTGACAAAGGGTTTTACTCAGGTGACAGCTTTTTTTCCTTTCTCCCCGAATTCGTCAAAAATGAATAAATGAATAAATAAATAAATAAAACCTACAAAATTATTCCTGATTCATCCTCATGGTAGGGTGAAACTACTACCTAGTAGTCTGCAGCCAAGTCTACAGCCATTTCGACTCCTGTCACATCTACATTTAGGGAACACAACTAATACACAATAGCTACTTCCACATGTTCATATGTGCATGTGTGGCAGAGAATCCTTACCTCTCTTGGGGGGAAAATAGTGTTGCTTTATCGATTTGGTATTGGCAAGAAACCCATCATTTGATCAGCCTGTTTCCCTGGATTCTTTGGTTAATGAAAATTAACAGTTAAGTGTATACGTATGAGCAAGAGTTGAAAAGCCTTGAGTCAACAGTTTTAGCAGTTTTGAAACTACTTTTCAGCTATTAGCCTAAGAACCATTAGCTGGTCTTCAGTATTCTCAGACATATAGAACATATCTTACAATGTCTATTGACACTTTTTTCTGCATCCTCTATATGGCATCTTTTGAAATTTTGCCTTTTTATCTGTCTAGCCTTCCAAAGTCCCAAGTCCCAAATGCAAATGCCTGTACCACATTATATATTCATCACAGTCAGTGCTCTCCATAACCTCATACAATAAAATCAGTGCAACAATGTCACTTGTCAGTCTCTTTGTGCATAAGGCAAAATCATGCCATCTGTGAGACAAAGTACTGTGGGTTAATGAGTCATCTTCAACTCTTGTAAAACAGCCTCGTCAGTCTGGGCCTGGGGAGAAAATGATGAAGACAGGGCAATCAGAGAATCAGGGCACTAGTGATTCATTTCTTAATTTATAGAAATGTGAAGTTCTTTTAAAACCATATGAGCAGATCAACTGACAAACCTGCTATGCACATCTGCACTTTTATTATACTTTTATTATACCTGCTAAGCACACCTGCATTTTTATGGTAGTTTGCCTGAGGCCATAGTAGCAGCAGGGTTAGGAATACATTAGTAAAATTAGGAGAAATAGCATGAAGCAACTTCCTTCTGCATATAAACAATTAACAGCTCATTAAGGAGAGCATCACTTTTGTGGGAAGTCACCCTTTCCTTGACCAGAATTAAGATAGCTACTAAATTGAGGCCTTCCTGGTCTAGGCACAAGAGTGTCTCAAAGGCAACATCACCGTCTGGCTCAGAGTTATCTTTCAGCATACTTATTCCACTATAATCATCTGCAGAATTACCCATATTTATTATGGCTGGTCAACCAGAAAAAAAATATCTTTCTAAATTCTTTTCACACTCCTGCTTCTACAATATCCCCATCCCATTCTGGGGTAAAAGTTAGATATCCCAAGTGTACTAAAACAAATTTTAGACCCTGGTAAAGGTCAAACAGAGAAGTTAGTAGTAAAACTGAGAAGTAAAAGTACTGAAGAAGCTGAGAGTGGGTGCATATTACAAGTACTGAGTTCTCCCCACTTATAAAACGAAAGAGCAATAGTGAACAATTCTGAAGTTCCTCATCATGGTGTCAACTAAGCATGGAGTTAGTGACATCACAAGTTGCTTCATTCATCTATGGATGGTACATTAGGATTTATTTGTTATTTTCATTCTTTGCTCCCAAATCAATAATTGGATTTGACTGCCAAATACTAAATGTATTTTCTAAATTTTACCTTTTAAAAAATCTTATATATGTATACATACTTTTCTAGTTATTGCCACTCCTGAGACCATAGTAGCAGCAGGGAGGGCCAGGGACCACAACTAAGGAAAGCATATAAATACAATGAACACTTGCACATGCATGTGTGTATGTGTGTATTTGTATGTGTGTGTGTTTGTGTGTATGAATTGCAGAGGATTCTTTCTCATGCAGAGGGCTTATTATTTTAATATTGACAATGAACTATTAAATATCAACATGTGTTTAAATAGATAATATATATTCATATAGAAAAAGATATACAGAAAATATCTGTATGTGTCTCATTAACCTACTTTAAAAATGTAGTTTATTCCTTTTAGATTTGTCCTGGCAGGAGGAGTTCTAGCACCTGAATTGTTTTACTACTGTTGAAAAAAAATCAAACCATTCTATTACATTGCTCTTTAACATGTATCTTGTATTGCCATACAAAGTATGTTTTTAAAATACAAAAGAGAAAAGTATAGGTATACACAGATAATATGCATGTATACACATTTAAGTTTAAAATGTATTTCTTTAAAATGAGCATATATTTTTAAAAAAATATAGCAGACACAATGTTTTACTTGACTAAACAGTGCCATTTGATGTGCAGGAATATTAAATTTAATTGTCAAGCAGAGGTCCTGCAGTCAATCCTGCACTATTGCTGAAAAATGTCGACTCAGGATATCATTGTAACTTATATTACAATGGGGTTTATTTAGTAATTTATCTAGCATATACTGAGCCTCTTCTGTGGGTACCAAAAGGTACAACATAGATTAATTGGGTTTCTACACTCAAGAAGCTCACATGCTACTTGGGAGACAGATGTGTAAGTGGCTAATCACACTGACTTTCACTAAGTGCCATAAATTATGTATGACTTGAGCATTCCGAGGTCCCAGAGGAAACAGCAGCTTCTTAAAGGTGATGCCACCAAGGTCTTAAGCGGTGACTGACTGGTTACTCTGGGTATAGTAGATAATACCCCAAACACATAAAATGACATAATACACTACGCTGTTCTTGCATAGAATCTTGATCTTTTCCTTTGGTACAGTTATGTCAACAGTCATGTATGTGGTTATTTAAATAGTGTCAGACTCCATGTCTAAACTATGAAGATCGCAAAGAGAGATACTTGTCTGTTTGCATTCACCTCCCTGTTTCTCTTATGGTGCTGGCATACAATGGACAGTTATTATTTGATGAATAATGAATAAAGGAATGAATGTTTTCCAGCTAAAGGGATGAATTTATTGTAGGAAACTTCCTTAAAGTCTCAGTATCTACCACTTTGCCCTCCTGAAAAATCACCCTTTTGGATTTTCATTCAGTCTGTACATCTGAACACAGGCTGCCTTTCTCTGCTCTTTCTTTATCTAATCAGATAAAACTAACCTAACCACTACCACACACATATCTCCAATGCACAGGTTTTTCAATGTCTACCATATTTGCATATTATGTCCAACTATCACATACACTACAGTTTATCTTTTGAGTACCATCTATACAAGTAAAATCCAATTTTTTTACACACAGATGTATCTGTCTATATCCCGTAAGTACATGAACATGCCTTTATTTATCTGGTACCCTCGCTTACTTTAAGGTCCTTACTACCCTCTTTGCTTCCTAGCTTGGGGAAGAAGGGGCAGTGAGAGTTTCTAAGATGTGAGTATTAGATTCACTAAACCCTGTTAAAATCTAAACGGCTGTAGTTGTATAATTTCATAAAGATGTGCTTTAGAAGCATTTCTTGCCAGGAGATATCTCTTCCTGGCAAATCATATGATAATGAAATGACCCCATTCCAAAGAATAAATCTAAAAATTTCATGATCTGCTTTTGAAACTGAAACACACACTGAAAATCATACCAAACACATATGCCTCTTACTTTACAGGCAACACATAAAAACAACTCAATTTCTTATGGAGAATCTGAAACAATAAAAATCTGGTTACTGGTTTACTTTTTTTTTATTCTTTAGAGTGACATAGATCAAACCTAGAGCTTTACAAATGGTATAGCTGTTTCAAAATGAATTTCAATAGAATAATTGAGTGCTTGTATTTGATTTGCAATTGGGGAAAGCTGAATTGTGATTCCTGCAGTAGTCATACAGAGTGAAACTCTTGGACCCTGTATTGTTCATTTACCTAAGACTCAGTACAAGTATGATTCGTACAATATATCCTGCCAATCAGTAAGACAAAACTCAGTGACATTTTATGACCTATTCTAACAAGTATTGCTAGTGTTACTTAATATCTACTATACTGCATTGTTATTTAACATTGTATACATGCTAAAAGGCCAGGATTGAGGCTGGATAAATAGTTCTGCAGTTAACAGCACCCATTGATTTTGCAGAAAGCCTGAGTTCAATTCCTAGCACCCAAGTTGGGAAACTCAACAACCTGTAACTCCAGATCCAAGGAATCTGACAGGACACCTCAGCACCTTCTTTTTGACTCTGCAGTCACCTGCATTCATACATATGTGCCTACCCATAGATTCAGAGACACATTCACCAAATTAAAAATAAAATGTAACTTTAAAATGCCATTATCCATAAGACAAATAATTAAAATTCTAATCTGGCCAAAGATGAATTCCTAAAGAGACTAGAGCTGTTTATCTTGGAGACATTTGGGAATTATGTGATTAATGTTGACTGCTCTAAGTACCTTTATATGGGGAACAAGTTAAACTCCTCAATTATACTCTAGAAAAAGAACCAATGCCAGCAACCATTGGAGATTAGAGTTGGCATATTATTTCAACAGTTTAAAGAGCTTCTAATACTCAGAATTTAACATAAAATGGGAAACTTCCTCAGAGCATCAGTGAAAAATTCATACACTCGACTTTAATAAAAAAACAAAGTACTGTGGCAACTCAGAATGCATCAGCATGAGAAGCGTACTTGTGAACTAAGCATATGTTATAGAAAATATATCCAGGGGGATGGGACTCCTGGGAAACAAACTGCCTACATTCATAAGAGGCTGAAATTCCTTTTCCAATTGTTTCTATGTATTGAATGGATTGTTCTAGTATAATAACTAAAACAGAGCAAGCATGAAGAAATTATTTTGTGTACATGCAGAGAATATTTTGGTGGAACATTGGTGTATAACCCAGAACTAAAATATTTGATTAAGGAAGCTATTAAGTGTAGAGCAAAGTTTGTATTGGCAACTGTCTGTGTTTCTATCGAAGGACTGGAATTTTTGCAACTTTTATATGTTTACCATCATTTTTGCTTGCGAGCAAAGTTTATTTCCAGGTACTGCACTTCTGTAATCCAAAGTGATGCTAATGAGAAAGAAAACCGAATAAAAAACACAATGCATTTAGTCTTATTTTTTCTCAATAAAATTTCTTTTTCAGAAACTCCTTCCCTTCATCTATGTATCCCAGTGTGTATGTACTATTTAAATTAGATTGACCCTAGTCAAAAATTGTTTCCATTCCAATTTTAAACATCGTATAAAAATTTATTGAATGCAATTCCTGATAGAGAAATTTAACATACTTAGTTTGATGATTCCTTTTCATTGGACTAATGCTCTGAACTCTCCTCCAGTTTTTTTATGCACATATACCATCTGAAGTTCTTGTAAAAGAGAAGATACTAACTCTGTAGATATTGGGTGTAATTTGAGCATCCCAACTGATGCTGTTCTGGTGATTCAATACCAAACTGTAGTAGAAAAATCATTGCATTTATTTTAGCAATAAGTATCTACAATTTCAATCTGCTTTCAAATCAAATTAACTAAGTCATCATTAAACTTGTAAAAGTTAAGTTTTAGACATGTGTTTTCTTAGCAGCAATATGAAAAGCCACAAAGATGGAAAGACTAAAATAAATATAAACTTACCACCAAGATATAACAATTATTAACATCTGTTCAGATTTCCTTTTTTCTTTTCATTGTATGTGGGTATGTTGTTTAAATATAGATATGAATACATTATCATTCATTCCCTTTTGATTTATCAGTCATATTTAGATGACTTCATACAACTGACTCAGTTTCTATCAAACTTTCAAATAATGTATTTATTTCTTCACAGGCATAGCCATCTCTCATGATTTTGAGTATCATAACCATCAGGAAAATAATTTAACAAAAGAAATTTGTGTCTGTTTATGTATGCATTGCAGAAGAACAGAAATAATTTCACAAAATCTAGACTGTTGAACAGCATTGAGCTAGATGATGTTACAGCAAAACAGCAGAAGGAACATGGTATAAAAAACTCTTCTTATCAAAAAATGGGTTTCATTACTTTGGAGTTTTATGTTTCTTTCTAAACCTGATCTCCAGAGAAATCCGCTGGACCATTTTACAATCAATTCTCTCACATTCACTGGGGTCAGAGTACTTAGAGAAACATAAGTTTTGTTCTGTTTTTACTTTTTCTCTCTGTAAAGCTAGTTTGCCCTTTTTGACCCTTTCTTGGCAGGCTGTAGACCACAGCTGTTTTAACTGACAGGGCAAAAGTCTGAAACTCTGTTTAGCCAAGGTGTTCTTTTTCATTAACACCATATCAATTCAGACTGTCAAACAGGCTGTTATGATTGTGACAACTGAACAGTTGGTAGACAATAGGTATGGGACAGGTGGGATACCAGTCACTTGAATATAATTTGAAGTGGCTGGAAATGACATTCATCTGTAATGGCGAAATAGCATAATAGAAATGAGTTATGCAAAAATATCTTGTGCTATTTATTATTAGAGCATTAATTTACAAAATGACAATGTGTACTTCAAAATATGAATAAAATTGTGCATTGTGCAATATGTGTGTTTGCTAATAAAAATAATGGCAGGATACAAAAATATGTTGATAGTTTTTTCTAAAGTAAGTAATAAAAAAATGGAAAAATACATGAAAGCCTCTAATATAAGCACAAACCCATTTGGTAAGTAAATCATCTTATGTTAATCCCTTTTAGAATAGCACTTAAATATTAATAACCTCAGCTGGTCTCCTGCATTAGTGCATGTCAGAATAGCCAAATGGGATAAAACAAGGATCACCAACTCCATCTTTAGAGTTCCTGATGCAATGAGTCTGGCATATCATCGCAGAATATATCTTTTTAAGTTCCCAAGTACTTTAGTTACCTTTCTAAAAGTGTGAAAAAATTCTACAAATAAGCAATTTAATAGGAGAATTTAATATCACAGTTTCAGATAGTTCAATTCATGGTCCATTGGTTTCATTTTCTAAGATCTTGTAATAAAGGATACCATCTTGGTAGGGAACACACAATGAAGAAATGGTGCTTATTACATTAGGATAAAAGAGCAGAAATAGAGGAAGGGTATATGATCCAAATTAACCTTTCAAGGCCATATCACTAATATCCTTCCTTCCAGAAATCAAGCCATACCTCTTAAATTTTTTAATGCTTACAAATCATGACACCAGCTGGCACAAATGTAGTAATAGGAGTGGCGGGGCTGCGTTCCCAGCACCCCGGCCGCCTGCTCAGCTAGCTTATGCCCCGAAATAATTACACGGACACTGTATTCTTTTAAACACCGGTTGGCCCATTTCTATGTAGCCTCTTCTAGGCTAATTCTCGCACCTGGACTAGCCCATTTCTGATCATCTATGTAGCGCCCCTAGGTGCACTTACCGGGAAGATTCTAGCCTATGTCCATCCTGGGTCGGAGCTTCATCGCATGC
>NC_022026.1:32418329-32429975 GCF_000317375.1 Microtus ochrogaster
CCCATTGTATTGGTAACCAGAACAGTAAAATTCGTGTTGGAAACAAAAACTGCCATGTTACCTATTATCCAGCAGGTGGCGCTGTTGCCAAGTCGTGACGAAAACAGGGTCCCGTTTCATAGTCTGCCTAGTATTTGTTAAAAACTGGGAAATGCAAGTTGCTTAACAAAGTAAATGTACTTAAATCAATTCTGTACACTGAACCATAAACCCAGAATTCAGGGTTAGAGAATAGTAACCTTGAAGCCGTGTATGCCTTCATGTGACAAAGTCACCCCAAGGGGTCGCAGCTTTTGGCAACTGGCAACTGCATGCTCTGCTTCATGCCACTTAAGAGCTGTGCTTGCAAGGGAGATTGAAAAATGACTCATAAAACAGCGAACCACGCTGGCAGAGACTACGCAGGCCTGTGGAGTTTAACTCCATGTGGGGAGGCATACGATAGTGTATGTGGGGACTTGAAGTCAATCTGAGGTGTCTAAAGGGAAAATATAAAGAACTGCAGCAAGAAAAGCCAGTGCGTGATAATTTATATTAAACTACTGGCTCCATGCACAAGACACAGGCCACAAGGCTGCCACAAGGCACAGTCTGCAACTGAGGAAGGGCTCACACCAAGCCGAACTCGCGGCCGGCAGCCGAGCGCGGGAAGGAGAGGTCCTAATGTTGGGCGCCAGGTGAAGGCTTAAGTCACAAACAATGCCACACCAGTTTGGAATTATGATTAATAGGGTGGTACTTATTTAAAGGGGAAAAAACTTATAGATCACTGTCCCAGACAACAGCCCTCTGCGCAACCAGGAAGGGGTGGAGCAGGAAGTGAATAGAGGAGAGGGAAGTGGCCGCTTTTTTAAAGGGAGAGAGACCATGCCCCAATGGGCTGGTATCTCAGCGGCTATAGGCTGGAGGAGCGGAAGGACCTCCCGGAACACCGAAGTACAGAAATTGACATCAGATCCCCTATAGCTTTATATACAGGTGGCTGAGATCCACAAACATGGTACTGAGAATTAAACTCACATCCCCTTTGAGAGCCCAAGCACTCTTAACCATTGTGCTGCCTTTCAAGTCTCAAAGACTCTTGACCACAACAAAGATATCTATTATTTACTGTTTTTGTGATTTGTTACTCAACAGCAACAATAGGAGCACCAAACAATACAGCTTAAAATTTTGTCATATTCTTAGCAGAAGGTAAATGAGGATCCTAGGAGGCCTAAGAGATAAAAAGAGTATTGTAGCTACAGGTCTACAATAGCATCAAAATCTAATGTGAATTCCAGGGTTATTTATATGCCAGATGACTTATATATATGTGTGTTTCAGGAATAATATTTCAATACATTTTTCAGAACTGTCAGGCAGAGAAGAGGTTCTAAATGTCACTTCAATTAATAAGTTATCTATGTAACTGTGACTTCAAAACAGTGATGAATCTCTAGATACCACTACTGGTATCTGTTAATATTTATATATTATATTTTAATAAAATTTAGAACCTTCTTTATAGAAGTTATCTAGATTAATATATATGTTACCATGTTACCTTTAAAAGCTTGTCTGTTTTTAGAACTAAATGATCAGGGTCTCCTAAAATATCAGGAAGTAATATTAAGAACATGATGCACACATTACTGGGAGGTGGGCTACGTGGTTCTTGGACATTCAAGTGGTTATAGATATTTGCCATTCTTTTGAGAAGTTAGTTGCAAGTTGTTGTTGGTCATGGTCAGGCAGGAAATTAAGCAAAGGAGGGTATATTTAGGAATCTCTTTCTGAAAAGAAAAAAAAGAGGGTGTATAGGAATGATAGGACAAAAGGGTAGATTCCTAAACCCACTTTTAGACTAAAAAGTAACCACTAATCTCAAATATTTTACACTGGTGTGGATTTTTGCATACTGATACAAATTTAAATTTAGTTTTGTTACAACATATTATAAGGTATTGTACCTATGTAACTCATTTAAAATTGTGATGTTAGTTTCTCGTCCTCGAGAGCTACTATTACCAATTGTTTAGGATAATTAAGATAACAATCAGTCTTTAGTAAGGGTTTAGATGCAGATGGAAATAAGCTTTATTTAGCCTCATGTATTTTAGATAGATAGGTAATCTTCAAACACTTCAGAGATCTACAGAATATAGCATTTAAGATGTTTTAAAAACATAAGGCCATGTTCATGACAGGTGAGATACATCCACTCTTGGTAACACCAATCTACTTCAGAAAGGAACATGGGCATCAAAGACCTCCATATGAAATTTGATTTCAAGGTGGCAAAGCTAGCCACTTGACAAGAAACTGCCCTTGCCTCGACTGCTGACAGTATGCTATCCAAATTGGACAAATGGGACACAAAGGAATATGACTGTCTAACTTTGCCTAGACAAAATAGGCCAGTCCTTCAAAATTCTTGCTTCATAAAAAGTCTGTCAGATATTCTAGGCCTGTAGGCCAGAGATGAATGTCCCAACATTGCAGAGGAAACTTCAGTGACTGTACGGGCAGCCAGTTGTCTCTATAATTTCTATAGTATTGTAAGTTGTTTGCTCTGTACCTCCTGTTTACTCCAATAATATTTTATCCCTCTTAGATCTCTGATGGCAGTTGAAGACTGGATCGTTATACCAAACTATTTATTACTAACTTCAAAAAAGAAATGTACAAACTTTTGTAAAGGTTTTAAGGTTGAAAGATACAAAAGCTTAAGTTGTTTATATAAGAAAGTGTTTTAGAGTAGGTATAAAAGGTTATTTTCAGACTGATAATACAGGTCATGATGGAAAGTGGTATAGGTATAAAACTTTGGACTCTCAAAGATAGGATAGAGAGTAGATTATTTTCTCCAAATTTGCCAAATACAAATGGATATTGTGAATACAATTCTTACATGATAATTGTTCTCATTGTATATATAGTGCTACTGTGTTCAGTTAAAACATTTCCTTTTTATGCAGACAAGATTTGGGAAATGTTGTGGGGTAAATTTTTTGTCCTATGTAAAGATGTATCTTTTGACAAGGCACTTTCTGATTTGTTTAATAAGAAGTGGAACAGCTAATAGCTAGGCAAGAGAGGACAAACAGGATTTCTGGACAGAGTTAAGAACTCTGGGAAGAAGTGAGATGGAATTTGCCAGTGAGACATGAAGAATTTGGACATTACAGTGTGGAGGAAAGATAACAAACCATGTGGCAGAATGTAGATTAATATAAATGGATCAATGTAAGTTTTAAGAACTAGTTGGTAACAAGCCTAAGATAAGGCCAAGCTTTCCTAATTTACAAGGAGTTTCTGTGTCATTTTCTGGGAGCTGACTGCCCAAAATAAGCCTGACTACATATACTTGGTTAAGGCACTGAATGCCAAATCTCATCACTGTAAATTTCTCATTCTTGTATTTAAATTTGATAAATAATTGTAAATATAATAAAACTATGTAAACATTTAATCTGCATTAAATCCCCCTACAATTATGTCAGCATTTTTTGATGACTTCCTTCATCATGCTCCTAAATGTATTATATATTATTAAGTAATAAAGGAATATTCTTGTTCATTCACTGCAATTATTGTTAATATTGATTCAGTATTGATTTATAGATTTGTATTTTAAATGGATTAGAAGTGAGAACTCTTTAGCTTTGATTTTTATATCACTACACATTTGTTCAGTAGAAAATACAAGTAGTATCATTGCCATGTGAAGTTTGCCTGTAGCATTCTGAAACAATGATTATCACATACTTTCTGCAGTCCTGTTCTCTAATTAATGATTCCCCATGAAGCCATCATCATTTCAATAGAGAATGTTTAGAAAGCAAGATTTGATCCCTAGTTGAGTACATAGTTATTGGCATGGAATTGCTTCTAGCTCCATAGGGATAATCCAAAATATATGTTTAATAATACTTCTAAAACACACCCCAAACTAAAAGGTATAAACTACTTTGGGATGGTTATATCTATCTTTTCTATAGTGAAAAAATGGTTCCCAGTTTGCTCCACATATCTGCTTATCTCTTTATTCTAAAATTGAATAGAATATGCTTTCTGAGTATGATATTCATTTTGACAATTTCAGGCACGTATATAGTTTATTTTGAATGTAATTACCCCACATTACCCTTTCTTTTCTCCATCCTCTCCTGCTCAACTTTTGTTTTCTTTCAAGTATATCCCTTTCTCCTTTCCTACTCTCATGTTGTTTTTCTTTTGTTTGTGACCCATTGAGTTTAATTAGGGTTGCTGGAATGAGCATGATTGGTTGGGTATTTGATGGAATATGGCAATTTACCAGAGTCTATTAAATTGGAGAAAAGCTGCTATTACAAAACAATAGCTTTTCAAGGAGCCCTGAAATCTCATGATCTCCTCCACCATCTTTGACAGACTACTTGTAGACCCAATTTTGTGTGGGTAACCACTGTTGTTGTGAATTTATGAGTGCAATGGTCACAACAAAACCAGAAGAAAATATTTCATATCGTGGTTCACCATCTTCCTGCACTTACATTCTTTCTATCCCATTTTTGGTGATGTTGGCTAGACCTTAGAGGGGGATGATATAGGGAATCTAATAGTAACAGGTTCTTAGAATTTATAGTTATGAGTCTCTGGAGCTAATACCACCTATCATGAAAAGAAAATTTTGTAACTCAGGCTGTGCACAGCACTAATCTATGAATATAGATTAGTAAATATATGACTATAAGTATATATATTTAGAAGACAGTTTGACAACATGTCCATTTGGCCAAAAAACAATAACATGTTCCCCCCTTAGATCCCTATGCATACACAACAACGTGCTTTTGAAACTGGACTTGTAGTACCAGACATGAATTTTCTCCTATGAGGGGGCCTCAACTCCAATTAAATAAAGGTTGATTATTTCCTAAGAGTCATGCTGTTAGTGCACTAGTGGCTATTTCTTACCTGATAGGTCAATATCACAGCACATGAATACACTACTGATAACTTCTCTCCTCAGTAGCCTACATATACATTCTACCACCTTGAAAGCTAGCCATGAGAGCAGATGTGCCCAGCACAATTTCAACTGGGTTTCCCTATTCTCTGCAGCAAAAACATATCTTCACCAATAAAATCTTACCTCATGATTCCTGTGGACATCCAAGTATAAGGGTGTTTTGAACTCTTTGTTTGCTTCTATAGTCTACTGCTTTTAATGGGTTGTTCGGTGTGAATTTTCAGAATTCTAAATTTTTAGAATATTTAATATTCAATTCTCTGTCAGGTACATAATGGAAAAAAGATTCTATTTCATATCTGTGGGCTCTCTTTCTTACTTGATGGGAAGTTTCCTATGCTGTACAAAACATATGTAAACTCATGTTGATTATTTATTTATTTATTAAAAATTTCCACCTCCTCCACTCCTCCCATTTCTCTCCCACTTCCCCCACTTCTCCTTCCCTCTCCCTCTCCAGTTCTAAGAGAAGTCAGGGTTCCCTGCCCTATGGGAAGTCCAAGGTTCTACCCCTTCCATCCAGGTCTAGGAAGGTGTACGTCCAAATAGACTAGGATCCCACAAAGCCAGTACATGCAGTAGAATCAAATCCCAGTGCCAGTATCATTGGCTTCTCAGTCATCCCCCATTGTCAGCCACATTCAGAGAGTCTGGTTTGATCTCATGCTCGTTCAAAGCCCAGTTGAGCTGGCCTTGGTGAGCTCACATTAGATCAGTCAAACCACCTCATCCAGGAATAGATGGAGATAGAGACAGAGACCCACATTGGAACACTGGACTGAGCTTGCAAGGTCCAGATGAAGACCAGAAGGAGGGAAAAAATGAGCAAGGAAGTCAGGACCGCAAGGGGTGCATCCACCCACTGAGACGGTGTGACTGATGACTTTATCTTATTTCCTGAGCAACCACAACCCTATTCCAGAAAATCCTTACTTACTCCAATATCTATCAGTTTCAGTGTTTCAAATTTTATGTTGAAACTTTTGGCCCATTTGGAGCTGAATTTTTGGGCAAGGTGAAACATAAGTATCTAGTTTCACTCTTTCACATGTAGATATCTAATTTTCTCACCATTTGTTGAAAACCCTGTCTTTTCTCCAGTCATAGTTGTTGACACCTTTGTCAAAAGTTGGGTGGTTTTAGTTATGTGTAATTATACCTAAATCATTTATTTCATTCAACTGATAAATAAGTCTAATTTTTCCCAGTATGATGCTCATTATATTAGTATGACTCTGTAGTATAACTTGAAACAAGGTACATATCTTCAACACTATAATTTTTGCTACAGATTTCTTCGGCTATCCAAAGTCTTGTGTGTATACAAATTTAGTATTTTTTTTTTAAATCCTGTGCATAATGGCCCAGTAATGATGATGATTATTCAGATTGCAATGATATAGTGATCATTTTTATAATATCAATTCTTCTAATCTATGAGCATGCACAGTTTTTCTGCCTTCTAGAATCTTCCTAATTTTCTTTCTTCAGGAATTAACCTTTCATTATAAAACTCTTCTATTTTCTTGGTTAAGTTTATTCCATGGTATTTTTAGGCTAATAAGAATGAGATTGTGCATCTGATATTTATTCAGAATGCTTTTTGTGGGTATTCTGGAAGGTTATTGATTTTAGTATGTTAATATTATATCCTGATGTTTTGGTAGAAGTGCTCTTCTGTAGTCTTTGTGGACTCTTATGATTAGAATAAAATATCCTAGCATTAAATACATTTTGACTTATTATTTTCCAATTTGTATCACTTTTATATCCTTATCTTAAAGTACAATATCATATAGGAATTGAGAATGTAGATGCTCTTGTTTTTTTATCTTAGTTGAAATGCCTCACTTTTTGCCCATTTATCATGTTATTGGCTGTAGATTTGTTCAATATAGTTTTTATTTCTTTGAGATATATTTCCTTCATCCTGGTGTCTGGGGATTTTTTATAAAGAAATTATGATTTTTATCAAAGATCTTTATTGCATCTATTGAGACAATCATGTTATTTCTATCTTTGAGTTCATTTATATTACAACCATAATTACTCATTCATATATGATCAAGTATTTTACATTTCTGGAATGAAGTCAGCATATTCATGGTGACTGATTTTTGATATGTTCTTGAATTTAACTTTTAAGTTTTTATTGGCATTTTTGTATCTAAATTTAACATATATTAGATGTATTTGAATCCTAGACATTTCTCAAAACATTTCTGGAAAGGCTGTGTGTGTGTGTGTGTGTGTGTGTGTGTGTGTGTGTTTGATAAAGATTACCATATAAATTGGCAAACAAAGTAATGATCTTCCCTATTGAACATGAGACCAACTTTTCAATCCGTTGAGGATCTGAAATAAACCAAAAATTTACCCTCTTTGTTCTAGGAAAATGTGTTTTACTTAAGTATTTATAGATAAATGGATAAACAAAATATGACAGACATACAATGAGATACTGTGTAATCTTTGAAAGAAGGATCGCTTGCTATATGTAGTACATATTGAAGAACACGGAAGGCATTATGCCGTCAAAGAAGAACTAATTGTATGATATCTATTTCTGAGTAGTGCCTCAACTAGTCAACCTCACATATTCAGATTAGCATGGTATTTATTCATGGTTGATGAGTGAGAAATGGGGAGTTACAGTTCAATAGGTAATGCTTCAATTATACACACGAAGTAGTACCTAAAAATCTACTATACTACACCAGGCTGCTGATAATTTAACAATACTTTCCTGGAAAAATAAACCTTTCCTGAGGAGGTAGATTTTATTCTAGGTTTTCTTACACATGAAATGCAAATACAAACACACACATACACACACACACACACACACACACACACCTCTAAACAATAAAATTTATAGGAGAAAATATTTTCATTTGATATTTTTTCCACATAATATAAGAAGATAAGGTAGCAATATTTCTGAAACTTTTCCAAAAAACTAGTAAATAGAAAATAATTCTAAATTCACTTTATGGTTCATTATCACCCTGTTCAATATCAGATAAAAACAGAACAACAAATATAGAGCAATATCCATAGTAAATTTTGATGTGAAAATATATTACAAAACACACTGAATGAATTATACATATTGACTGACATTAATTTCTAGAATGTGAGGACGGCTCAACATTCAAAAGCCAGTCAATATAGTACACTAAATAAGGAGAATGAGGAACAAATGGTATATGTACATATCAACTGATACTGAAAGATATTTGATAAAAGTCAATATCTCTCATGGTTAAAATATTAACAAACCTAGAATTATAAAAAGTACTTTAATATAATGAAGATTTGAAGAGTTCCAAACTATGCTTGATGATGATTAAGAAGAGAAAGTGACAAAGATGACTACACTGCAACATCATACTGAAGTTTTTATCCATACCAAATAGTTTTATAAAAACAATTGGAAGGCATGGAAATTGGAAAATAAGGATTGTTCACAGACAACATAACCGTGTGTGTGTGTGTGTGTGTGTGTGTGTGTGTGTGTGTATAAACAAATCTTAAAGGTTCCATAACAACTATTAAGACAAAAGGTTTAATGAAGTTTCAAGTTACAAAATTCATATGCAAAATTTAATCTGAAAATTATATCAAAAACAAATCAACTTCCAGTAGTATGAAAAGAATAAAATTTCTAGTAATAAATGTAATCAAAGGCATGAAAAACATCTACATATTCAGCATAATCTCTACCAAAATGCAGTCAGTGTTTATTTTCTGAAATTAATACTTCCTAAAACTCCTATAGAATCTTAAGGGACTTCAAAAATATCCAAAAACAATATAAAAACAAAACCAAAATAAAACAAATCAAAATGCTGAGAAAGAAAAATATTTGGAAGGCTGGAAATACAAATAAATGGTTAAGAGCACTGGATACTCTTCCAGTGAACCTGACCTCAATTTCTAGTACCTATATGTCGGCTTAGCAACTGCCTGTACTCTAGTTCCAAGAGAATGGATGTTTCTTCTGACCTCAATGGGTACAATGAACACACATGGTGCACATTCATAATTCAAGCACACACACACACACACACACACACACAGACACACAATCAGTCTCATAAAGACAACCCTCAAATGGCAGAAAATGTTTGCAAGCTTCATATACAGTAAAGCTTTAATGTCCAGCATACTTAAGTAAACTCGTAGCTTTCAGAAATAGAAAATAAAATAATCCAGGCTTGTAATATCAACCCTCGAGTGGTGATGACAAGTCGATCAAAAGTGCAAGAGCATCCTTGGCTACAAAAAAAAATGAATTGGAGGACAGACTGGATTATGAGACTTGTCTCAAACTACAAAAAAAAAAAAACAAGAAAAGTAAACAAATAAATGGAAAATGATTAGAAAAGATATTACTCCAAAGATGATATACAAACAGCTGACAGGTCTACAAAAGAAGCTCAACTTCAATTTTATTGAGAAAACTCAAACCAAAATTAAGATGAGTTTAGAATTCAGAGTCTGTTTAACAAGGACAAGGCCCTGGATTTGATTATCCAATAGAGAAAAAAAGAAAATAAGCCACAGTGAGTTATCATCATGTACCATCATGTATCATCATTTATCATCATGTTAGACTAGCTAATATCAAAAGACAAAAAGACAGTAAGTTCAGCTGAAGTAGAGAAATCAGTACCCAAATATACTTTTGGAAAATAGCAAGTGTGTTAAAAATTATAAATATGATCCAAATATCATGCTTCTAATTATAAATCTATAAGAACTAAAAAGGTGGTCTCAAAGAGGTATATTCTACCTACTTCCATAGAAGCATTACTTGCTATTGCCAACAAGTGGCAACAAGCAAGTTCACTTCATGAACAGATGAAGAAAATACATGTCTATAATGTGGTATTATTATTTATTACTTAAGAATAATTTCTGCATGGCACAAGTAGTGCATGTTTTTTAAGAAATCTCACTACATAGAAGGAAATTTTAATCCACTATATGACAAAGATGAAAACTTGAAGGTACTATAATATTTTTAAAAACTCACATACATATAATCCCAATATTGTATTATTCCATATGCTGTTTATATAAACTCTTTTAAATAACTAATTTAGTAGAAAACAGAATGGTGGCTAGCAGGGAATTAAAGAAGGAGAAAAAGAAATGTTTTTTCTTAATGAGTAGAAAACTTCAGATATGCATGATAAAAAATTTATAGATCTCTGTTTTGCAAAGATGAAAATATACTCCACAGAATTGAAACATACAATTAATCATGGTTAATGCATTAAATTTTGGTTTTTAGCACAGTAAAATGCATAAATTCATACATTAAATAAATTTATAACATCTTTAGGCCAAGTTATTTTTTTTTACATATAGAGTAAGAGATGCAAGAGATTTGGGAGTAATAATATTTTTATTGTAAATGAACCTAGAGTGGCTCCCAGGAGCCCAAGGTGATGTCCCCAGTTAGTTCCTTGGACAGATGAGGATAGGGAACCTGAAACGACCCTATCCTATAGCAATACTGATGAATATCTTGCACTCTAGGTTCAAGTCTCTTGAAAGCACAAACCGAGAAAATCTTAATAATAAAAATCAGATATTATCTTTTCAAAAAGTTAGAGAACAGATGATAAATTAAACAATCATAAAATTGAGACATGGGTAACTATCACTCATAATGAAAAGTCATATAAAATATTAAAAAGAATGTTGGAATAAAGTACAATTTAAATATTACTTGGACTTCATCTCTGACACACTTGTTCTTAAGAGGAAAAGAACTGATGAGTGAATAAATGTTGCTTCTCAGAGAGCATTAATTGCAGTTGATGGTCTATTTTTAAGTGCTAACATTGAGAGGGCATGGTTACTTGATCTGATTGATTAATCTTGGTTAAAGACTTGATTAGACCTGGAATCAATTAAGACACACCTCTGGATATGTCTTAGGTATTTTCCAGAAGGATTAGCTAAGGCTCAGACCTTCCAACAATACTGGCAAATAGCATTATCTCCCAGCGATAGTCCAGACACAAGGAAATATGAGGGGGAAATGCTGTTTTATCACCTACCTGATATTTCTCCCTCATGAGGAATTCATCTACTTACCTTCTTGCTGCCACCCATGTTGTTTCTATCTTTCTCTGACATTAGGATCCAGTCTTTTTGTCCTTCCAAAACATGCTGAAGATCATCAGTACCCAAAGAATTTTTAAAGGAAACCTTGAGTGCCATATTGGGACTGCTGAGCCAACCAATCTCTGGTTAGCATCCTCTCTTTTAGTCATACCGACATGGTTTGACTACTCAATCCAAATCATATAAGCCAATCTAATAAATTCTCTTTGCAACATTTATTCACTCATCAGTTCTTTTCCTCTTAAGAACAAGTGTGTCAGAGATGAAGTCCAAGTAATATTTAAATTGTACTTTATTCCAACATTCTTTTTAATATTTTATATGACTTTTCATTATGAGTGATAGTTACCCATGTCTCAATTTTATGATTGTTTAATTTATCATCTGTTCTCTAACTTTTTGAAAAGATAATATCTGATTTTTATTATTAAGATTTTCTCGGTTTGTGCTTTTAAGAGACTTGAACCTAGAGTGGCTCCCAGGAGCCCAAGGTGATGTCCCCAGTT
>NC_022026.1:32430755-32438129 GCF_000317375.1 Microtus ochrogaster
CCTGAGAGTCATTTTCTTATTTGTTTTCTATGTAATGGCATAAACTAATTTAGAAAATAGTCATTAGTACAATTCACTTGTATATTATGGTTTAAGAAGTAGAAAAAAATAATATATTTACATTTACATTTTCATGCTTAGTGACTAGTATTCCTGTATAACATGCTAGAATATATAAGCATCCTTAATATGTAAAAGTAACAGCATTATATATGATATTTTATATATGTGTATACAGAAAGTAGGTGGGCTTTTTTAAATGATTGAGTTTAAGAGGTACACATTAAAAACTTACTGAGCACCTAAATGCAAGCAAAGTAATCTAAACATTTTTAATATTTATCCTTAACTAATTATTTTGAGTCATTGTCTTTAGTTATCTTTTTAGAAAATTTTAAATTTTGTATTATTTTTATACATTTTAAGTTAAAATAGAATTGCATCCTTTCTTCTTTTTAGTCTTTCCAAGATCACCTCCCTTCAACTCCTTCCATGTGCCACCCTCAAATTGATAACTTCCTTTTCTTTGATTATTGTTGTTGCATTTATACATCTCTAAATGCATTCAGAAATATAGAAATACAACCTACTCTGACTGTTTTGGTGTGTGTGTGTGTGTGTGTGTGTGTGTGTGTGTGTGTGTGTGTGTATTGAATTCTGGACTTGGAGTGACCACTTTGTATTGAATAAACAATAGGAGGGTACATTCCTGGGAGAAGTTAATTTCTATCTCCGTAGTCATTGGTTTCCTATTGCATTTTGTCTAGGGGATGGATCACATGAAATTTTCTACCTTCTGCATTAGCATGTCTTTTGATATTGCTATAGTTCCTGTTTTGTTCATGCAGCCATTTGATGAGAAAGTCTCAGAGCAATCTTCCTGGTATTCTGGCTGATAATCTTTCTGTCCCTTCTTCTGTGATGTTCTCTGAGCCAAAAATGCAGGAGTTGTGTTGTATACATTTAACTAGGGCTGCACTTCCCATGACCCACTGATCTTCTAATTGTTTCCAGTTGTGGGTTTCTGTGATGGTTTCCTTTGGATGTAAAGTGAAACTTCCTTCATGAGGGGTGGTAGCTACAGTTATTTGTAGTTAGAAAGATAAGATTTAGAATGTAGTAAGGAATTACGCTGGTCTAGCAAACTGATGGTAGTAGATTCTCTTTTAAGATACACGACTTTATTAGACTCAGGAAACAAGCTATTTTTCTATTGCCAGACATGATATCTCCCCTCCAAAAGTGGGCCTTAAGCCCAATTAGACAGCCATTGGTTTCAACCAATATTGAATTTTTCTTGTTGTTTCTGGGTATCTTGCCATGATGGTGATTTGTTGCAGTGTATAGGTATTTCAGCTAGGCGGGTCTGTTTAATTTTTACCTCCTTGGGTAGTTTGCATAGCACTTTTTCCTACCATGGAAGTTACACCATAGGAAGGAGGCTTTTAGGTTAGATCCAACTTGAAAAATACAAATCCTGTGCCCTGAGTGTGTGGTGTCTACAGCGAAAATGACTTACCTTCAGCCTCTGATAAGCAATCAAAAGCAACGGCAAAAAGTCTATGTTGTTTTGGGAGTCATTGGGACCACCCTGACCACCCATCCTCCCATTCTAAAGGAGGTTTTTTGTACTATGGTTTTCATTTGTCTATGGTTATTTTGGGGAGCATTGTCATCCCAGTTGGTATGGTATATCTGAGAAAATACATACTGTGTATACCTTTAGGAAATATAAAACTAAAAGATTTCTTGAAGCTTTATCAAACATTGGTGCTATTTATCAAATTTTTTAAAGTTTGCCATCTTTTGTGAATATTTCCGTATGAATTTTTAGGAATTTAAAACTACATATCAAGAAACAAATAGATTAGCAAAGAGAGAGGTGAGAATCAAAATAAGCAGAAGCAAGGGCACATTTCTTTGTTAGAGAAATAAATTTTATGTATAGTTGAATATTTAGATGAACAACTCAGATTTTAAAAAAATCAAGTCAGTTTTCCTTGATTTGCTAAGCAATTCAGGCAGAAGTAAATTATTTAGAATTATATTAACTAATTATTTTATAATTCATTCTTTATTCCCCACCTCACTTTGATGCAGCACTTCCAAGGGATATTAGAACAGATAGAATAAGCTCATTCCAGAAATCAGCTATTACCTGCAGCCTGGCAGCTTGTCTTCAGAGCCCTCTAGCACTATTCTCTGACCTTGAAAGCAGGGTCAATCTACAAATCACAGAAGTCAAATTACAACACTGATTTCAGGGGAAAGATATAATTATATTCTGTTTACACCAACCTGGCCTTGAAAAACAGCCTAAGTGGCTGAGAAAGAAGACAGAGGTCAGAAGGAAGCTGTTAGAACAAAAGCATTTACTGAAAAGATATTCAGTAACTAATGTAGAAGAGAGGAGTCACTGCAGACATGCACATATGAAACACTCAATACCTTTTCTTTAAAAAGTGTACTCTTAAAATCTTAACCAATTAACCAAATGCTGGCATCCATACAGTTTTCCCACTGGCCTTTGGCAATGGGTATTTATTCTGACATGTTGCAGTTGGAGAAAAATGAGTTCCTATGACACCAGTGTTGATTGCAACTGTTTGATGATTGTTACAAGTTCATCTCAATGTTCTCTCACAAACGTGTGTGATGCTGCCAGCTCTGGGGATCTGCTGTTCAGTCTACTGAGTTTGTGGTTATATGCTCCTTCATCTGACAGTGCTGCTGCCAAATTTGTGTGAGACAGTGACTACTCTGCCAAATATTTGTCAGATTTCTCTGAGAAACCTCCAGGAGATCCATCTAGCCTCAACTGACATCCAACACAGTCATATTACCAGTACCTTCAACAAACTGGAGGGGCATGAATTTCTGACAGTGCACTGATCCATAGCAGATTTCTTTAGACTAGAAAAGCAGTCCTTCAAAGAGAGATATTGCATTTCTACTGGATTAGGGGAAATCAACAATAAAGAAAGAGAAACAATAAGGCCAAAGGCAAAAGGAGATCATACAGATTCTTCCTATGTTTGTGACCTAGTTATCCCAAAATGAATGACACCCAGAGTTCAGAATACAAACGGAAAACAAGGAATGAAAACAATGATTTTTGTTTTCAAAAATTATTAAGATTTTCATTCCTATTTCACAAAATGTAATTCAGAAAAACTAATGTCATGTCATAAAGTATGCTTTTGTGTACATTTGTTCTCTGCTATAAGTGTATGCCTAGGTTTCAGGTATAAATTTTTTTCAAACAGATGTTTTTAAAATATAAAAGTTTATCACTTTGGCAAAGCATAGCATTTTTTAATGCCACTATAAGAAGAAGTCAAATTTTTAGAAAATGAACAAAAGCTACATCAAAATTAACCTTTTTTCACTAAATGTTAAATCAGAATGCTCAGAGTCCAGTCACCTAAATAAAAGTCATGAATGTAACCAGGAGCATCTCTTGTCTTTATTTCCTGGCTTTGGTGAACAAATCCCATATTTCTGAGTTTTAATTGTCCAGCAACATTCTGTTTCCAAATTTAATCTGCTTCTTGGCTGTATAATAAGCAAAACATTTGTTCCTTTTATTCTGGATACAGCTGCAATCAATTGGATAAACAAATGGCATGGAGGATGCTGCAGGGAATCTCTAGCCCTTCATGAAATGGAATAGACACTTGGAAGATGGTAGTTTTTACACAATGAAAACAAAAATGTGAGAGCGAAAAAGATAATCAGGCCAATACTCTCCAAGTATGTATGCAGTAGAAAAATGTATATTTGCTCCCTAATTAACACTTTCAACAGTCCCAGATACTCAAAAGTTCTGTGTAACATTATGTCAAGGATACAGTCACTTTTTTAACCACTGGTTAAATGAGTAGGAAGGTACCAACAGACAGATGGTTTGCCATTAAAAGTGCTCTCTCTCTCTCTCTCTCTCTCTCTCTCTCTCTCTCTCTCTCTCTCTCTCTCTCTCTCTCTCTCTCTCTCAGAAGGTTGCTCAGTATCAACACTGAATTATTTTGTTTACAATCTGGATATGATGTAGCTTTGTGACACTTAGTTACTGTCAAACTTAAATGCCTTTGCTATTATCCTATTGGTCTCAGCATTAGAATGAAATTTCCTCTCTTGTACAACATTTAAAATAGGTAAGTTTCTCTAACATCATTGCTTTTATTAAATTAAAAGCAAATATTCCATGGCCAGGAAATGGAAGAGTTACTTCTTCCAGGAGTCTCTAGCCAGCAAAACAAAAATTTAGTGTAAATGACTAACATCAAATCAACTATTTCACTTAACCTGGTTGGCTAATTCAAGAGAGTAGAAAACTAATTTTTAGACTAAATTACATATAACAGAGAAATGGTAAAATGTGTGAAGATACTAATGTAAGTAAATCAGAAATAACTCCTTGTCACGGTTTCTTTTCCTGATGTTGTGAAAAAAGCAACTTAAAGAATTAAGAATTTATTTTCACTAATACTTCAAGGTTCTAGTTCATCACAGAGGTGAAATCACAGGAGTGGAAGCTTGAGAAAGAGGGGAATCATGATGGGGTAACCCACAGAGACAGCTGACCTGAGTCCACAGGAGCTCATGGATGCTGGACCAACAGTCAGGGAGCCAGAATAGGACTGACCCAGACCCTCTGCATGTGTGTGACAGTCCTGCAGCTTGGTCTCTTAGTAAGGCTTCCAACAGTAAAAGCAAGACCTCTCCTTGGTGCTTAGCTGGGTTTTGGTAACCTGTTCCCCAATCTGAATTACCTGGCCCTACTTGAGCTCAATCCTCCCTCAACTTGATGTGCCATGCTTTGCTCAAGACCATCAGAGCCCTGCACCTTTCTGAATGGAGATTGAGGAGGAGCCGATGGGAAGGTGGTAGATGGGAGTTGGGGAAGGATATTGGAGGAGAGGAGGGTGGGGAAACCATTTGGTATGTAAAATAAATTTTAAAAAACTGGTTATTGAAAAAAGGCATACTTCATCTGTAGTCAAGAAGCACAATAACAAATATTTTTGCTTAGCTCACATTCTCCATTTTATACAGTCCAGGATTTCCTGCCCCAATCATGCCACCTTCAGCAAGCAGTTCTTTTCACCTCAATTAACGTAATCTTTCAGAAAATTTCCCAATAAAAAGCTTAGAGACCTAACTCTCAGGTGATTCTAGATTTAGTCAAGTTGACAATTGAGTGCTATTTAGCAAAGAAAAAATGAACTAACGATAGCTATTTGGAACAGCACGGGTGAATCTCAGAAACATGATGTTAAACAAAAAAATGGGAAACACAAAAATTCATATACTATGATAGCATTCAGTGAAAGTTTAATATAGACAAATCTAGGTTATAAATACACTAATATTAAATACGTAAAAAAATTAGACAGAAAAAGAACTTCAGAAAACAATTACTTCTTGAATTAGAGACATTTATAATCAGAATGGGACATATAGGAATTTTTTCAGAGGTTGACATTTTATTTCCTGACACTAGTGGTAGTCACACTGAGTTAATTTAAAAATTATTGAACTAACTGTGCATATATGTCTGTAATGTTTTAATAGTTCACTTAGTATCATACTTCAAAAATGTTTAATGTAGACAGAAAATTTTTCATAAGGGCTTACCAATAGATGAAGAAATACTCCCAAAAAGAGAGAAATAATTCTCCAGAGATAACACTCCTTGACAGGTGAGCCAATTCCAAATGGTCATCCCTAAGCACATGTATATAAGCACAACAACACTAAATGGACTCAGTAAGTGTGTGTTTGTATGATTTGTGTGATAACAGCAGCAGAAGAGTTCATGAATTTGAGACAAAATAAGGGGGCATAGTAGAAGTTGAAGAGGGAAGAAGGGGTCAAAATGATGTAAATAGAGTACTCATATAAGAAATTCTCAGGAAAAAACTTAAATTAAATAAAGAGAAAGTCAATTCAGTAAGTGGAAAAATATGGAGATTACAAACTGCATTAATTTTGTATCATTCCTACATTAATCAAATAATAGTATTTGTGTTTTAGAAAAACTGTTAGCACAAACATAAATTCATAAGGTAGTATGTCAACCTACTGTGACAAAAGACCACTGGAGAACTAATGACATTACACAGAATGTGGCCATAATGACCATAAAGAGGGACAGCAAAAACATTTATAAAAAATTACAGTAGATTTATTTCACAAAATAGATACTAAAATCCTACCCCTGTCTCTGATGGAAAGAGATTTAACAGAGAAGGGAGTGCCACCCTAAATCTAGGTGGGACAACTAGATGGGCTAAGGTCCAGGGCTGAATAAAAAGGAAAAATCGAGCTGAGTTCCAGAACTTCTCTCGTTCTGACTAATAGATACCTTCACCAACACTAACTTTGCAGCAAAATAAACCTTCTTTCCATAAGTTGATTTTGTCAGGTTTTTTGTCCCAGCAACATGAAAAGTAACTAATACAACATCTAATATTAATGTCATACCACCAACTAGATTTTTGTGTGTATGCTCTATAAAGTCGTTTTCAAACCAGTTACAGATCAAAAAAGAAAAAAAAAACCCTTTAAAAGTTTTGTGGGTTAAAACTATATATCCCCAAAAGTAATACAAATATAATTTTTTTAGGCTGAATATTTAGAATAGGGCTTAAGTATTTGTATTTTTAAAACACTTCACTGGTGATTTTGGCATGTAACCCAGCAGGGAAATTTACTACGGTTTCTAAAATGTTAATAGAATGATTCTACGAATAGAAAGCTCCAAATAAGTGCTTATTACTCAAATGTAAATAGAATTTAATCTTTGGAAGTTTGACAATTTCCAAATACAGTTTCATAAAAAGAACCTTACATTTCATCTTACAAATGAGAAACAGCAAGGTGTGTATGAAGGGAGAGCTATTTTGTTTAGTACCACATACGAGTGAGCTGGTGTCATTGAAACATTTTTCCTAACTGCAGCCAAAAGCTTTTTCTATTTTATTAAAATCTTAAAACTTATGACAGAATTCCATTTGTAACCATGATAAACTACTTTTTAACACATGAGTAACATTTACATATTCTACCACTTAACAGGTATGTTAAATGTTTCTCTATTTGGTTATACTAGACTATAACTTATCTTAACTCAGTTATCTATTACACATTTTTATACAATTTCATGAGTCTCATTCTTAAATATAATCTTCATAGAATCCTCATAAATGTCCCATTAAGACCAAACACAATATAATTTATTATTATTTCAAGTGCTTCAATATTTAATGAAGATTTGGTAAAGATTTAAAGAATATTTAATAAACATCCATAATTTATACTTTAAATTTTTGTTCATGGTGAATGTTTTTTTCTTCTTATTTGTTTTTTTTT
>NC_022026.1:32438701-32442759 GCF_000317375.1 Microtus ochrogaster
TTCCCTCTCCTCAGTTGCTCAAGGTACTAGCTGGGGACATCTCCCTGGACACCTGCGAAGCCCTCTAGAGTCAAGTCTCTTGCCAACCCTAATATGGCTCCCTTAAATTTTAATTGGGTTAATTAGCATTTTAAAGTCTAGTTTCTTAAGTTCTTTATATATTTTGGAGGTCAGACCTTTGTCTGTTGTGGGGTTGGTGAAGATCTTCTCCTACTCAGTGGGTTGCCTTTTTGTCTTAGTGACAGTGTCCTTTGCTTTACAGAAGCTTCTCAGTTTCATGAGGTCCCATTTATTCAATGTTGTCCTTAATGTCTGTGCTGCTGGGGATATGCGTAGGAAGTGGTCTCCTGTGCCCATATGTTGTAGAGTACTTCCCACTTTCTCTTCTATCAGGTTCAGTGTGTTCAGCCTGATATTGCGATCTTTAATCCAGTTGGACTTGATTTTTGTGCATGGCGATAGATATGGAACTATTTTCATTCTTCTACAGGCTGACAACCAGTTCTGCCAGCACCATTTGTTGAAGATGCTATCTTTCTTCCATTGAATACTTTTAGCTCCTTTATCAAAAGTCAGCTGTTCATAGGTTTGTGGGATAAAATCTGGGTCTTCTACTCTATTCCATTGATCGACTTCTCTGTTTTTATGCCAATACCAAGCTGTTTTCAATACTGAAGCTCTGTAATAGAGTTTGAAGTCAGGGATGTTAATACCTCCAGAAGATCCTTTATTGTATAAGATTGTTTTGGCTGTTCATGGTGAATGTTAAAAGAGAAAAATTTGAATTGAGAATTTTTATTTCTCTATTCATTATTTCTAATTGCTCTTAGACTTCTGCAAACATGTTCTATTCCCTTTGCAAAACATTCATTAACAGCATTAACCAGCTACTTTGCTAGTCTAACCATTCTTTAACTGAAGAAAATGACAACACAATAATTTTTTATTTACTTATTTCTTACTTTTAAATTCATTCCTCATATTGTCATCATGTTCAATAAACATGTTTGCCTGCTGATTTATGAAAACTGACAAGTCTGTCTTACCTCTCTATTGCCAAGAAAATAGCAGCAGAATATCATTTGTAGGTCATCATATCCAATTTTGCTTGATTACTAATGACTTAATTATCTTTGCAATCCACAATTAAGAATAAATGATTTGTTGTTACTTTATATAAATAAATTCACTCAAATACATCTATTTCATGAAAGAAAATCAATATAGAAGTTAAGATTCTGATTTTAAAGCATTTTCTTTTGTTAAATTTATCCATATGCTGGGAAATTAACAAAAACACATCATGTATTTCAGAAGACTAGATTAGAATATTTGAATAAGCTATTCTCTCCTGAATGAACTTAGCTTTCAATTCATTAAGCAGCACATGTTTTACGAATTTAAAACTCAAGTGAATTGATTTCATGTTAAGAACAAGCAATAATAGAAAGTTGATTAAGATATGCAAATGTGCAATCAACTAAGGTGCACAAGGTACTATGCTAAGTACTATGAGGATTACATAGCCACTTGCCTCCATTAGGCCACATAATTGAAGGAAGACTATAATATGTATAATGAGATACTGACAAGGAACTTTTATGGACATGCAGTTTAGATCACTGGTTTAGATCACTGGTTCTCAATCAGGGTCAATTTAGACTCTTAAAAAACTGGTCTTCAAATCTTTTGGTTATCACAATGGGGAGATGGGCAACAATGCTACTTAAAGATTGAGGGCAGATATATAGAAGTGCTACTGAAAAAAATAATACACAGCAAATATCCTTTCTCCTTCAACAAACAAATATCTAGTCTAAAATGTCAGTAGTAGCAAGGTTGAGTTAAGTCTAGATGGAAAATTACATAAGCTCACAATCTTATGATAAAATAAAAATTAATTGAGCTACCTTTTTTAGTCCTATACTAGGATTAATATTAGGTTAGTAGGCATAATATTATGTGAAATATACCACGATGATGAATATAGAATATCCTTTGTACTTAGCCAACTCCAAAGACTGGCATACTTTGACTATGGGAAGAAAACATGTAATGAAAACTGAAATAGTTGTTTCTTTTCAGTGTGAGTTTAGGGCACACAGTACAAGAAAAGAGATGACTGGTGACGGAAAAAGGACCATCACCACAGTAGTGAAAATTCAGTGGGTTTTACAAGTTGATGACCTATGGACAGAAGCAAGGAAATTTTTCAGGTCTTTCTATGTATTTGGCGTAGTACTTATTTCTATGTATTTCAACAGTCTGTTTTCTTTGTAGATTATTGATCCAGAAAAAAGAGGCTTCTAGAGGGAGATATCTTTTTTAAATGAAGAAATTATGTGTGAATGATGCAGTATTGGTACTCCAAACTCGTTATGCATTTCATACATTATTGCAGATGCTGTTTTTCAATCAGATACTTGGCCTCTGTATAAGTTACCCAACGTACTTGACTGACACTGTTCATAGCTCCTTCTAGTCTTAAGAAAACAGCCTTTGGCTGATAGGAACTGCCTCACCTAGAAGATTATAGACATTATTCTCATAACTCAGAGACTGACATCCAGGAGTACATGACAGCTCCCATAGTGTGGTTTCTGCTCTAAAACTTTCATCTTTTGTTCTATCCCATCCCTAATGCCCTCTATGGAGGACCAAGCTAAAGCTAGAGTGTAACTAAGACTACAAGCATGCTTAGTATTTTTCTCTTTTCCATATCCTTCTCTCTACATTTCTTCAACATTTTACCTTGAAACCTTTTGTTCTAAAAACTATTATCTTGCCAAATTCTTATTTGAGACTTCTTTTAGGAAACCCATCTTACAACACAGGTAAAAAAGGAAAAGAAGAAATCAAAACATAGCATTGCGATTTGCAAAGAAAAAAAATCATGTCCTATAATTCATGTGGAAGCAAGAGACAAGATTTAGGCGTGGTGTATGACAGAGTTAAAAGTGAGGGGCTCTTACAAAGCCATGGCCCTCTAAAACAGAAGCTCTCTACCTGTGAGTCTGACTCCTTTGGGGGTCAAATGACTCTTTCACAGAGGTCACCTAAGACTAACAGAAAATACAGATATTTACACTATTATTTATAACATTAGCAAAATTACAACTAGGAAGTGGCACCAAAAACATGAGAAACTGTATTAAAGTGTTGCAGCATTAGGAAGGTTGAGAACCATCATTCTAAAACTATATCCTTCTAGAACACGCATACTAGAAAACCCTCTCCATCAGCAGAGGCAGATAGCAGAAAGTCTGGGCATTGGGTAACAATAGGAATTTCTGGTGATATACAAAAACTCTAAATATTTTATCCCAGAAGCATTTATAATCCAGATTTATATTACTTGTATGGCTTAGGGGCTCACCAACTGAGACATCACTATAACCTTGGTCTTCAAAACTACATGGAAGACAATGAAGCATGACAGATACAAATGCTTAAACCTCTCTCAGGGATCTTCTTCATGCTGTTTATATAGAAGAAAATGCATTTAAATAATGATATGTTTGTAAGTAAGTGATACAGCCTAAGAAAAATAGGAGAAGTTATCTAGAATATAAATGTATATAAATATATAGGCTTTACAATTCACAAAGTAATAAATTAGCAGAGAGAAATGTCATAATAATAACCCAAGGAATATATTTAAAGTATAGCTCCTAACCCAAAACACAGTGTGTGTGTGTGTGTGTGTGTGTGTGTGTGTGTGTGTGTGTGTTTCAGTCTTGATTATAAGGAATCATAGAGTCTTTAACTTCTCATTCCAGGCTCGATACATAAATAATTTACTTATTTCTCTAAAATGTTGCAACCAATTGAGGAACTCCTATCCACTGAAGGCCATCTTCCTTGAGATACTGTGCTCTTAGCCTGTGTGATTCCATCTAGCAGTCTGTTTACTAGTGACCACAGCAAAGGTTTTCCAAAGGAGATAAAATTTGAACAGAATTGACTTCACTCCACTCTAACTTAAAATTCAAGATTTTTTCACTTGAACCTCTTTCTTCCCAGTCTCCCACAGGGGCGCACCCACCCACTGAGACAAT
>NC_022026.1:32442877-32447168 GCF_000317375.1 Microtus ochrogaster
TGTTCACCTTCCTAGACATGGATGGAAGGGGGCGGACCTTGGACTTTCCACAGGGCAGGGAACCCTGACTGCCCTATGGCTGGAGAGGGAGGGGGAGAGGAGTTTGGGGGAGGGGCAGAAGGGTGGGAGGAGGGGGAGGGAAATGGGAGGCTGGGAGGAGGCTGATACTTTTTTTTCCTTTTCTCAATAAATAAAAGAAGAGTAATTTCTCATATAGTAGGAATATCATGTAACATTGAAAAAGAAGGAGCTGTCTTCACTTGCTTTCTATTGCTATGATGAATATTATGACTAAAAGAAACTTGGGGGAAAAAGGTTTATTTGGCTTACACATCCTGATAACAGACTATGATTGAGGGATGTTAGGTTAGTAACTGAAGCACCAACAGAGACAGGAATCATGGAGGGCAGCTGCTTACTAGTTGGCTCCTAGTCTCATGTTCAGAAACTGGCTTAATGGTGACCGCAACCCACAGTGATCCCTCCCACATCTGTCATCCATCAAGAAGATCACCATAGCAGGCCCACAAGTCATTCTGATAGAGGCAATTCCCTGGGTGAGATTTCCTCTTTTTAGGAGTTGCCTAGGTTTGTGTCAAGTTCATAAAAACTAACCATTACAGGAGCATCTGTGCTAACAAATCAGTTCTCTTCATCTCAGCCAGAGGTACTGACATGATGATCTACATAAGTATACAAAGCAGATTTTGGTACTCAACTGAAGTGGTACTATAACTTGGTGAATAAATGATGAATTATTCATTAAATGATATTGTGGTATGGGAAACAAGATAAAATTAGATCCTAACTTCAAGTGAAGTGCTAGGAAGTTTTTAACAACACATCTCTGGGGTAGATATAGAAGACTTAATTATAGGACTTGATAATTTTTGTGGAGAAAAGATTCAAACCTGTGTCCTGGAACCATTGTGATATCACATTTTCACAGTTTGAAAAGAAAGAATTTAGTCACTAGTGGATTTCAGATTAATGCTCATATGGTAGGATTAGAATATGTGCTCTAAATTTATATACTGAAAGCATGAACTCCAATGGAGTTGATGCTGTGAGACCAGAAATGAGCCATATTGACAGAGCTCTCATGGATACAATGCCATTTATTACCTTGGGATTGAGCTAGTTATTGCAAAAGCAGGTTGTTATAAAGACAAACTTGCCCCTCTAGTCATCTGTTTCTTGCCCAGGTTCACTTGACTATCTACCATGTTATGATGAGCACCAAGGTCCTTTGCACATATCCAAAGTCACACTCTTGGATTTCTTACCTCCAGAGTCATGGGTCAATAAGCTATTATGTACACATTGGTCTGTGTTATTCTATTACAGTAAGAGAAAACAAAGCAAGCCCGCAAAATAATTACAGATGCAGTGTGGATCTCAGTGTAAAAAGCACAACTGTAAAGTATACAGAAAATAGCAGGCTAGATAGTAAGGGGGTAATCAAGAAATTCATAGTAACACCTAAACATTTAAGTAATTTAAGAAATTACTTATTTCTTCCACAGTAATAAGAAGCAGTAATAAGAGCCAAAATTTATATGCACTTTAAAACTTGGAGTATTGTATAATGTTTTAGATAACCCACATAAAATCCTGGCATATAAAATTATATAACAACATAAATGAAGACAGAGATTTGGTTTGAACACACAGCTTTAGCTTCACACAACAGATATGTTCATACTGGTCTTTCAAAAGTAAATGTAAAAAGAAAAACTCAGTGCAAAGCATTCATTTTTGATGAATTTCATTCATCATACATTTATTCTCTCAAGCTCATTTCTTGCTACACTGTCAGGAGCTAGAATCCATGCCAATCCTGAAATTAGCAAATGTCTCTTAAATGTTAAAGAATAGAGGAAATATGTAAAATAAACTGCCAAAAGATAATGAAAGGGAAAAATACCCAAAACCCTAGTTTATGTAACTAATGAAATGAAATGATAATGTTCAGGAAAGGGTGCTAATAATATTTCAAAAATTATGTCAATAATTAGCAAATTTTATACATTTAAAAAGAAATATTACTCAATAAATATATTTTATTATCATATTAAGTGACTTTAATTAATCACTAAAACAATATATGAGCTATGCTGATAATTATAAGCACCCATCACAATAAATGATAGGCATAACCAAAGTAGTTGGTATACATAATCTTTATGAGCAAAATACTTCCAAACATCCTCAAAAGGTTCCTCCCTTTGTTTTAGTTAACATAAGCAATTATACATTCTTTAATTATGCAATTATTACCACACATAAAGTATTTCATTGTTAGTCAGCTACTAGATTTGAGAGAACATTATTGAAAAAGAAGGAAGAATTGAAGTTGTTATGTAAGGAAATGGAAAATTATAAGTCCAGTCCCCATTTTAAATGCACATTCTCATTTGATTCTACTTGATTATACATCTCAGTTAAAAAGAGCAGAAACATCAATGAGATGAAACTTTTGGTCATAGTCCTTTCACTTTTGCTGGAAGAAGAAAATCACTGAAATAAAACATTCTTTCAGCAGTCACGGATTAAATGGACATCAGAAATCAAATACTCATATATTAAACTCATCACATGGTTCCGGTTCCCAAAGCTGTCTGGGCATAAATATCTAGGCTACTTATTTCAAATACACATTACTGGGCTTCATACAATTGATGCTGATTCAGATTTAAGTATCAAGAATTCTTCTGAAGTATGCACCTTCCTCAAGTATTGCTTTGCTATAGGACATCTGTGGATAGAACCACATTTGGAAACCATTGCTAGAGTTTCCTGTACAGTGTTTGTTTTGAAAAGCTGAGTAAAGGCTAGACATGTTCATATATTCATATGGTAATAGGCACAAAACAATACATGATAGAAACCTTTGGTGTTCTTGAATAAACTCTAAAGTACCTTTGATATATTTAGGTTGAGAGGTCAAAAAGTAGACTCAAATATCAATATAAAAATTTACAATATTCATGGTTCCCTGCCCTGTGGGAAGTCCAATGACCACCCACCGCCATCCAGGTCTAGTAAGGTGAGCATCCAAACTGCCTAGGCTCCCCCAAGTCCAGTATGTGCAGTAGGATCAAAAACCGATTGCCATTGGGGACTTGATTGGGGGAGGGGGAGGGAAATGGGAGGCGGTGACAGGGAGGAGGCAGAAACCTTTAATAAATAAATAATTAATAAATAAATATATTATTAAAACAATCTTATTTAACAGGAAAAAAATTACAATATTCTATTCATCATTTTCCAAGTGAATGTCTTGGATATCCAGCCATTCAATTGGCTAATTACTAAATATTACATATTTCAACTTATAAATAGTACATACACCTGCCAAATTTATGACCCACTGTGCATAAATACCCCAGTCTAGGCTCTACTATGACCTGCATGGCCCTGAGATTTACCTGACAAGAGCAATAGAGAATGAAAAACCTATAGATATACATACAGAAAATTTGGGATCATGTGGACCTTATACTCTTATAGAGATGTAACAACAGTAGCTCTGGAAAGCCAGTGTTTTTATTGTATACAATAGGAGAAGAGAAAGAGGAAGGCTAGTTAATCTCAGTCGGAGGTCTTTGTAAAGAACAGTCTCAGGTTGCAGTCATTTGAGAAGAGAAAACTGCAGTTGATACATTCTGCATACTATTTATTGGGCCAAAATAATCTCAGGGCCTGTATCTAGGCCTGTAGGACAGCAAAAAGCCTGGCTGGAATTCAGGCCCTGTACCTCCTCTCCTGTAGGACAGAGTGTAGGGATAAGTCCAACCCCTTAGGGGGCGTGTTTGCCTCGGGCTAATGTTTACCTATAAATCTGGCAAGTGTGCTCCCAGCCGCCCCTTCTGTTTTCTTGGTCTCCACGGGAATGGTGGTTCTGTAAGTCTATTTCCTCATTAAAGCTGTATATATTTTTACAATCTGTCTGCATTCATTTACACCATTACATTTTGGTGCCCAACATGGGTCTATTTTGCCCCCGCTCCAGCACGGGGGGTGGTGTGTGTGCAAGCTCAATTTTTCCCAGCTTTTGTGAGCAAGATTAGCTACTGGAGCTCAGGAAGCGCAATTGGACTCAAGTGCATAGCCCGCTAGCAAACACAGCACGCTCCAAGTACAGTTCTTTCGCCACCACTGGCAGGAACCAGTCATTGCAGGTAAAAAATTTTCTTTTATAAATAAAATGTCTAAAAACGTTACCATTCAAGACTTTAACAGTTTTTTTTTTGATTGTAGCATGTGGGAGATTTTACAAGAGGTGTCT
>NC_022026.1:32448722-32449144 GCF_000317375.1 Microtus ochrogaster
AAAAGGAGACACCAGAATACCAAATGTTTTAATTGTGGCAAAATGGGTAATATGAAAAGGAATTGTAGACAATGCATTTTCAGAAATAATAATAATGCATCTTCTAGAAATAACAGAAATAGGAGGACTCAGCCTTCAGGTTTATGTACAAGATGTGGAAAAGGCAGACATTGGACAAATGAATGCAAGTCTACAAGAGATAGACAAGGCAACCTAATACAGATGGGAAATGTGAGGGGGGGACCTCACAGGCCCCCATGGCAAACATGGTTCAGTCATTTCCAGTTTCTGCAGAGAATGTGCCTCATCAGGACAATTAGGAAGCCACATGCCTACTGTTATAAGCAATAGTGATCAGAAAGATGAGTAACATGTATTTTGTCAAACTTCTATAAATGATCAAAGACCTAAGCTGAGAGTGT
>NC_022026.1:32476265-32476868 GCF_000317375.1 Microtus ochrogaster
AATCAACCAGTTTATTTCAAGGATGTGCTGACCTCACAATGGAAGCCAGGAGATGTGCTGCGTTGGGGAAGGGGTTTTGCTCTTATCTCTAGAGGTGAAGAAAAATTGTGGGAACCGTCAAAATTAATAAAGGTTCGGTTTGAAGAAGAGAAGCCACTTGGAAAAGATAAATAACAATTTATTCACAAGGATGGCGAGCATACTGATGGTAAGAAATACAGATAGGTTGGGGGCAGGGTTCTTTTCTTTTCTCCACAGGAAAATACTCATCTACAAAGAAATTAAGGGACCCTGAATATTTAACTACTGATTGATGGACAGATTTTGTAAGTATTGATTTTTTATATATGTCTTATTAAACATTTCTTTATAAATATGTAGAGCTGGTTTTGGAGTTGGACTATGCTTCAGTCCCTCTTCAATCCCAAGCCTGTTGATAAGAGATATTTCAGTGTTTCTGTCTCTGGTTAGGAGCCATGAAATGAGGCAGAATATGAATAATTATGTACTTGATAAACTTTCATTGATTTTCCTCATATCTGTGTCTTTCTTTATATGTGAGTATATGTCCTTGTTGTTAATGTTTAAATTTCCCATAACAAA
>NC_022026.1:32478158-32481740 GCF_000317375.1 Microtus ochrogaster
GTGATTGCCCAGGTAGTCAGTTGTCTCTGTCAATTGTTGCACATTTTGGATATATCTCGTTTGTTAAGTAATATATATTCCCTTCTCAGATCTTTGATGGAGTTGAAGATTATATAATTGTAGTTACTCTCTACATTATTTAGACTCTTTGAGATAGAATGTTTAGCAAACCTTTTGTTCTCAGTATTGTTTGTTATATTTATTATTTGTTATTATTGTATATAGTTTTATTTGGTTTAGTTCTGTCTTATTTAGACAAAAGGGCGAGATGTAGGGATGTCTAGCCCCTTAGGGGGCGTGTTCGCCTCGGGCTAATGTTTACCTATAAATCTGGTGAGCATGCTCCCAGCAGCCCCTTCTGCTTTCCTGGTCTCTGTGGGAACGGTGGTTCTGTAAGTCTATTTCCCCATTAAAGCTATATATATTTTTACAATCTGCCTGCATTCATTTATGCCGTTACAACAGAGAAAAGCCTGGCTCGAGTTTGAGGGAACTGAGAGAGGATGAGACTGCAAAATCTAGGCAGAACTCCCTCTAGCCAGAGGGAGGGCCTGGCTGTCTCTTATTGACTGGAGGTACACCCTGCCCCGCATCACACCATGTCACTTAACCTATGTAAGCTGATGTTCACAGTACTAAAGTGAGTTCCTGCTTTGACTTAACTCCCTATGGGATATGATTGTCCTGGGTTGTGGGGCTGTAGATCTGATTTTCCTACTTCATTGGGCTGTGGAATGGGGTGGATAGCATACTTACCTTTCCCTAGGGAATAAGGAGGGTAAGAAAACCTGGCAACTGTCAAAATTCATACTCATGACTTCTCATTCCTCTAAACCTGACATAAGAAATGTCTGATCATTCCCATAGGTTTGAGATTTTGGGGTTCTTGATATGACTATGTTCATGTCAATAATACACATTCACTTAGGACTTTCTTTGATACCACATGTCTCCCTTTCTTTGCTTGCTCCTTTCCACTATATTCTACAGTCTCCAGCCATGGTTCAGATTTCTTCATTAATTTTGCAAGACCTAGGTTTCTAAAATACATCATTTTTACAACATTCCCTTGCTTTAGAGTGTAATTTCCTTTAGTTCCTCTAATGTTAGAGGACTGTTCATTAATACCCTATTTTATCCCCATCCTGATTTATTTTTATCTGGTTTTATCAAGATTAACACTACATGTTACATTTTTCAAATATATATTAATATCAAATATTTTGTGCATCAAAACTGCTAAATGAAATAAAAATATTTAATCATTTTACATGCACAAAGTTTTCATAAATAAATAATTGAAAAAAAATAGAGACTGTTCCAAAACTTCATACTCATGGCCAAACCAATGTCCCAAACTCTACTCAAAGGATGTGTTCCAATAATGCAGAAATCATATAGAGAAGATTGTATGCTAAAAACTTTCTTATCTTTTATATCATAATTTACAACAAAAACATGACCTGGCAAGATAGTTCAGCAAGTGACAAAACTTGCCACCCAACCTATCAACCTGAAATTGATCCCTAAAGTTTACATGGTCAAAAGAGAAAACCAATACACACTTATTTTTCTCTAACATAAATAACTAAATCTAATAATATTTGAAAAACACATTTCTGTAAAACAAATTATATTTTTACAAAATACTTCCCTTTTATTTTTCAAGACAGGACTTCTCTGTAGCTTTGGAGCCTGTCCTGAAACTTGCTTTGTAGACCAGGCTGACCTCAAACTCAAAAAGATCCACGTACCTATGATTCACAAGTGCTGGGATTAAAGGCATGTGCCACCACCACCCGGCACAAAATATTTCTTGTTCACATACCCCTAAGGTATCCTTTGTATTATACAGAGTTGTATAGCAAAAAGGAAATGTCCACACCTAGAGTACATTTTTAAAAAAACAAAATAAAGACAATCTTTCAAGACTTTATTTTTGTCAGATAAAAAAGTATGTTATATTAGCAAGCAACTTTCCCTCTTCATTGGCTCAGAGAGAATTTATCAAAAAGTCTGAAATTTGAAGGATTTAATGCTACTATCCCATCTGTTCAAGTAGAAATTTTTAACAAAATTATTTTTAAATTAAAAACAGTGTATAAAATGATCTTTACCTATCTTAAAGCAGAAACATCTCAATATTCACTATGAATGTTATGGCATCACATGAACCACAATGGAAAGAAAATGTAAGTGTCATGATTAGCATTTTTGAAAATTAATAAATGTATTGCTGGCCAGGTGACTGCTCTAGCCTGATTTTGTTACTGTGATAAAACACTGAGCAAAGCCAATTTGGGAGAGGGAAGAATTGATATGATTTACATGCCTTTGCCCATCTTTGGGGAAAGTAAGAACAGAAAATTAAAACAGTAACTCAAGCAGGAACCTAAATGAAGGAACTGAAGCAGAGGCCAAGAAAAAACACTGTATAGGCTTATTGCTCATGGCTTACTCAACTTGTTATTATATGATACGGGACCACCTGCCTGGGGGACGACACCACTCACATTAGGCTAAACACTCTCACAACAATAATAAATTAAGGAAATATCCTACACACTTACCTATAGGCCAATCTGATGAAGGAATTTTCTCAGTCTAAATTTCTTCTTGAGTCAAGTTTTAAAAAGCTAATCAGCATAGTTACTAGCCATCAAAATAGAAAAATAGGGTAGAAAACAGAGGACTTTAGCATGTCTCTAAGAGTGCTTCCATGCCCAAATTTTAAAGCTAAAAGAATGTGACTAATAACTAATTAGCAGTTCTACAAGTAAGAGCCAAGTATAATCCGTAAGAAAATACACTTACTATATCAACAAAGCCATGAAAGCAAGTTGCTACAGTGGCAAAAACAAAAAAAGAAAAAAAAAAAACAAAGAAAAAACAAAAAAAAACCTTAAAAGCAAGTAAAGAAAGGAAGTTCTAAATTTCAACTGAGAATTAGGTACTCATCTTTGTTTTTTGTATTATTTAAACAATGAGCAAATACTATTTATGGACTCCTTCCTTTACTATTATATGATTATTGCTTCATCTATATTTTGAAAATTGATCTCTTACCCTCATGCCAACTAATTCAATAAGAATAACTGGGTATCATGTTCCATGTAACTTTCTATCATTATTTTCCCAAGTATTTTTATGTGGATTCTGGAGATTCAGTTCAGGTCCTTGAACTTGTGTGTAAGCCTTCTCCCGAGCCTAGCCTTTGGTTTGGTTGTTGCATTTCTTTTTTGGGGATTTCTTTTCTTGAGACAGTCTACACTATATCTCAAAATGGCATTGAACTTGTTACAGTATCTAAGGTTGGCTTCAAACTTGTGATACTCCTGGCTGAGTTTCCTAATGTGCGGATTCATTACATGTTTGAAATATAATGTCAAAAGTAATTTTAATTTTAAGCTCCAAAGTTTTTTGTTTTATTTTTGTTTTTTATAATAAAAAAAGCTAAAGAAGACAAATATTATATAAATGTGTGATGAAAAAAATTTTAAGTGAAGTAAATATGACCTCTAAATGGATTATACTCATGGCTTCTTTAACAAGAAACACATATTGAGGTGGACGGACCCGGAC
>NC_022026.1:32483446-32483986 GCF_000317375.1 Microtus ochrogaster
AAAACAAACATATGATCATTTCATTAGATGCTGAAAAAGCATTTGACAAAATTCAACATCCCTTTATGATAAAAGTCTTGGAGAGATTGGGGATAGAAGCGCCATACCTAAATATAATAAAAGGTATTTACAGCAAGCCGACAGCTAATATCAAATTAAATGGAAAGAAACTCAAAGCCATCCGACTAAAATCAGGAACACGACAAGGCTGTCCACTCTCTCCATACATCTTCAATATAGTGCTTGAAGTTTTAGCAATGGCAATAAGACAAAATAATAGGATCAAGAGGATCCGAATTGGAAAGGACGGAGTTAAACTTTCATTATTTGCAGATGATATGAGAGTGCACATAAGCGACCCCAAAAAATCCACCAAAGAACTCCTACAGCTGATAAACACCTTTAGTAATGTGGCAGGATACAAGATGAGCTAAAAAAAAATAAGTGACCCTCTTATACACAAGGGATATGGAAGCAGAGAGGGAAATTAGAGAAGCATCACCTTTCACGATAGACACAAACAGCATAAAATATCTTGGG
>NC_022026.1:32484086-32485288 GCF_000317375.1 Microtus ochrogaster
AGGAGGGGGAGGGAAATGGGAGGCTGTGAGGAGGCGAAAACTTGTTCTTTTTTCCTTTTCTCAATAAAAAAATGGTCATCCCACGGGAAAAAAAAACAATAATTGGAAAAATGCAAAAAAAATGCTAAGTGAAAGGAAGTCAAAGAAGAGAGTCCATTAATATTAATTGATGTATCCCAATAGGATTTACTTTGATAAGTGCAATATATAGAACGAAAGGAATAGAATCACCAATGATAGGGTACACCTCAACAAGCCAACAGCACAAGAAGCCAAAAATAAAATACCGCAAAAGTTAAGTAAACAGCAAACAGCCAACTCCTGGGGATACCTGAAAAGGTTACAAATGACAGTAGGTAGTTTTATATTAAGTAGTTATTAATTTTATTTATTCCGTGTTCCAAATGTACATTAACATGAGAGGCAGCTAAGAATCATTATTAGGAGCAAAGATGTAAAGTCTACCATTTCAAATACTAAATATGGAAGTCATTATCTCTAAGTTTCATATTCATTAGTAGGTATTTCATCTTTGGAGTTGGCTATGATGGATGTCATCACATATGATAAGTATAGATATAAGAAAATATAATGAAGTCACCATAGCCCATCAGATACTAATGTCATTAGAAATATAATACAAATATCATTGTTTTTTACCGCTGAGTAATACTCTAATGTGTAGATGTGCCACACTTTCTTTATCCATTTTTCCATTGAAAAGCATCTAGGTTGTTTCCAGGTTCTGGCTATTACCAATAATGCTGCTATGAACATAGTTGAACAAATACTTTTGTAGTATGATTGGGCATCTCTTGGGTATATTCCCAAGAGTGACATCTTGAATTTTGCATACAAACTGATGGGCATAGAAAACACTATCCTCAGTGAGATAACTCAGACCCAAAAATATGAATATGGTATGAACTCACTCATTAGTGAATTCTATCCATAAACAAAGACATTGAGCCTATAGTTCGTGATCCTAGAGAAGCTAAGGTATAAGGTAAACCCAAAGAAAAAACATATACAGATCCTACTGGAAATTAGAAGCAGACAAGATCACCAGGAAAAGTTGGGAGCATGGGGGTGGAGGGAAGGAAAAAGGGAGGGGAGAAGTGGAAGGTTGGAAAGAACTTGGGGGAGTGGGATGGTTGAGATGGAGAAAGGATGGATATGGGAGCAAGGAAGGAGTTATCTTA
>NC_022026.1:32485388-32495669 GCF_000317375.1 Microtus ochrogaster
AAAAAAAACAATGTCTGACTCTGGTAATGTCACTAGATTGATGAAAAATGAACGATGAAAACTAACAATCATAGAATAAGATGTATCTTTTTGAGAAATGAGCTAACTAAATTTAGGACATTGTGACCTCCATTATAAAAATGTGTGTTCTTAAAAAGTCTGTTTTATCCATCATATATTTCTCATAGTCAGTCATATAATGACTAGACACAAACAATATATCTAATATATGTTTTTCTCCCTTACTTTAGCTAGATACTAACTATTATGATCTCTTTACAAAATTCTCTTATTTTCCAAGTTCTTTGCTTGCAAAATCTTATGAAA
The DNA here is from genome assembly GCF_000317375.1 of Microtus ochrogaster. Classification (NCBI taxonomy): domain Eukaryota; kingdom Metazoa; phylum Chordata; class Mammalia; order Rodentia; family Cricetidae; genus Microtus; species Microtus ochrogaster. Next base: position 32,485,716 of record NC_022026.1, read on the forward strand.
ACTCATCAATAATTTCCTCGGATGCTGGACAAATAGCTGTGAAATCTTAAAAACTTTGAAGCATTTCAATAAAATTGCATTGAGTATAATACTTTTTAATTCCTATTCAAGTTGTTTTCAAATTATCAGGTAGGAAATGAAATGATATTGTAGCCTAATATTTCCGTTGTCTAGCACTACACTTATACTTAATCATTTAATTTTGTAATTAAGGTTCTCTGAGGTATAATTATTGTGGATAATAGTTATGCTACACAACAAGTTAAAATAAATCTGTCTATGGTTTTGGTGATATAGCACAGTGGTAGAGCACTTGCACAGAATAATCTGACTCTGTAACTTTGCCTGGAACCTTTAGATCCTTATTGTGCTGAGGCTTACAGTGTTATTTAATGCTCAGTGCCTAGTCATAGTATTTTTACTTCATGAAAAGTGAATAATGCTATACCTTGCAAATTACATACACATAAAGCTCAGTTCTGGCTTTTCATCTGATTTTATTTCTTATACTTCTATTTCAGAATAAATAAAAATGATACCAGACAAAGGAATTTGAAAGATCAATGCTACATTCAGAAAGTTTAAAGTACTGAGTCTTTAGTTATTAATTGACTACACAATCTATGTAAAGATCAAAGAATAAAACAGGTTGGTCACTCATTTCTATACTGTCTATCCAAATTGGTCATTACCCATATAATCCTAATGCTAACCAATATGACACTTTGACCTTAATAATGCATAGAAAAATGAAATAATCAGAACACTCAAGTAATACTTTCTGTGGCTTTTCTGAGCCTTGAGGGGAACTTGTGTAAATGTCCTTTTTGAAAAGAGTACATTTTGAGTAGCCATAAGTATCTGCATTCTCCACAGTTCAATGCAAAGAGGAGCTTCTCTGATTAAGGATAAGAATGGTATTTACATGTGTGTATCAACATAAATATTTAGAATGCAATTTTGTGCCATGTCAATTTGCTGAACAACAGTAGTATTTTATATCTCTAAAGCCTACGACTTCCCTAAACATGGGTTTTTAACCAGGTTTACAGTACCAGGCATGTATTCACTGCTGTGGAGTGTGACTCACATAAATTCCAAGAGTTGTAGGATAGCTCCATATGTCATACTACTGTTGTATATATCGGCACATCTTGCAGGGAGGTTGGCGTTTAGTTGGCAGGATTAACATCTGGGTAAGGCCATTGATGAATTATCTCCCTAGCTGTCTGTATTGTACTTTGAATGAGAATGTTCCCCACAGGCTCAGGGATTTTAACACTTGTTAATAGTTGGTGGTGCTGTTTCAGGAAGTTTGGGAGATTCAGTCTTGCTGGAGAAAGTATATAGCTGGAGACAGGGTTTGAGATTAAAAGTCTCAGTACCACTTCCAGTTCGATCTCTCATTCATGCTTGTTTTTGAAGAGGTGAGCACTTAGCTTCTTGTTCCTGCTGCCGTGAATGAACCATGCCCACCATTTGCTACTAAGCAGTTTTAGAACGGTTAACTCTTCTTCCTCTGGAACCATAAGCCCAAATAAATTATCTCTTCTGTAAGTAGCTTTGGTTATGATATTGTATCACAATAACCCCAAAGTGACAAATCCAACTTACATGTTGTATTTATGGCACTTTCCCAAGCCATAAAATCTATCCAGCAGGGAGGAACACTTTTAGCTCAGTTCCAACTTCATTTCTCTATATCTTATAATCAATATGTATCCTACATTCATTAGTTGGTTCTTATTATCCAGTCGGTTGTGCAAACAAGAGAAATAGCAACAGCTTGTATCATATTGGACAGCTTCTGGGAACTTCATGACCCATAATTCTTACTAAAGCTTCCCACAACCAGCATTGGAATGTTTTATTTGGTAACCAATAGCGTCTACAAGTGGAATTATTCAGCCTTTTATTATAATTTTCTTTTAACTCTTTATTTCTTGTATTTCATTTACTCAATCTTTACATTTCTTCTTCCCTAAACATTTCTATGCAGAATATTCTTTCTCTCTTCTTTAATTTTACCTGTATCTTACTACTCTCTTATCGTAATGTTTCTGCCAAATTGTTCTTTTCTAGATTCCTTGCTTCTATGTATACTCCTACTGAAAACATGAAAATTTTGAAAATATGATCCACATATAAGAGAGAATATGGAGCACTGGTGTTTCTAGTTATGTCATTCAGTAATTTTGTTTTTACTGTTTCTTCAGTTTACTTGAAAATTTCATGGTTTCATTTCCCTTTATAACTGAATCAAGTTTCATTGAGTGTGTATTACATTTTTCTTATCTCTTTGTCAGTTGATAGACACATAGGCTAACTCATTTTCATGGCAATTTTGAATAGAGCAACAGAGAACTTTAATGAATGAAGATCTACATCTTTTTGGAACATACACAGAAGTAGCATAGTTAGGTCAAATGGCATTCCAGTTGCTAGTTTTCTGAGGGATCTCCACACTGATTTCCATAGTGGATGCACCAGTTTGCACTCCTGTCAACAGTGAACAAAATTTCTTCCTCCCTCATATCCTCACCAGTATTCTTCATCTGCAAATTCTTGATCATAACAATTCTCAGATGAGATGGAACCTCAAAGTAGTTTTTATTGGCATTACACGATGGCTGATAATATTGGACATCATTTATCATCATAACTTATAAAGACTTCTTAAGTATTTATTACTTCTTTTCAGAATTCTGTTGATATTTGTAACTTTTTCTTCAATTGGGTTGTTTGATTTCTGGATACTTTATTTTCTTTGTACTTTATATATACTGGCTATTAATGCTCTGTCAGTTATTTAGCTATAAAAAATTTTCATTCTGTTGACAGGCTCTTATTCAAATGACTTTCTCTTTGCTGTAGAAAAGCTTTCCAACATCATAGAGATCCCTTAGTCAAGTGTTCATCTATTTTCTGAGCAACCAGAGTCTTATTTCAAAAGCCCTTACTCATTATGCCTACATGTTATAACATATTCCCCATCTTCTCTTCTAGTAATTTCAGTTTTAGACTTTATTTTGAGCTTTCTGATCCATTTGGAGTAGACTTGTTAAGGATGAGTGATAAACATCTTGTCTGATTTTTCTGCATATAAACATCTAGTTTTCTAACACTGTTCACTGACAATGCTCTTTCCTCCAGTGTGTGCTTCTGGTGTCTTTGTAAAAAATAGGTAGCTGTAAGTTGTATGTGATTACACCTTTGTACTCTATTCTAGTCCACTGATTCGTGTGTACAATTTTGTGTCAATAACATGTATTAGTATTATTATGGCTCTACAGTGCATCTTGAATTATGGTATGGTAGTACCTCTAGCAGTGTTTTAGCTATCTGTGAACTTTTATATTTCCATATAAATTTAAAATTTTTAAAAAGATTTCTATGAAGAATGGTGTGGAGATTTTAATGGGAATAGCATTTAATCAATACATTGCTTTTATTAGGATGGTCATTTTCACAACTTTAATTTTATTGATCTATGAGCATATGAGGTCTTTCTTTGGAGTTGTAAAGTCTATATTATAGATGTTTTTCAATTTTTTCATTAGGTTTGCTATAAAGTTCTTGTTTTATTTTGTTTTAGGATATTGTTAATGGGGTTGTTTCTCTGGTTTCTCTTTCACTGTATTTGTAACTGGCGTTACAGAAAGATTACTTACTGCTTTATGTATGTTGGTCCTAACATTTGTTCAAAATGTTAATTATTCCTAAGAGCTTTCTGTTGGATTGTTTAAAGTCTCTTTATGTAAAGGATCATATTATATGAAAAGAAATGGGGATATTTTAAACTTCTTTTCCATTTGAATATATCCTATTTGCTTCTCTTATCTTACTGATATTGTTAAGACTTCAAGTACTACACAAAATGTGGTTGGCAATACTGGGCAGTCCAGTCTTTTCCCTGATTTCAATGTGATTGCTTTGAGTTTTGGTACATTTAGTATAATATTACCCATGATATTTTAAATATGTATTGCTCACTTCAATCCTAATATTTCTAAGAATTTTTCCATGAAGACTTGCTAAATTTTCTCAGTTGTCTTTTCTGCATCAGAGAGTAATATGTTCTTTCTGTCTTTCAGTCAGATTGTATGACAAATTACATTCAGTTATTTGCATATGCAGATAAACCATCCCTGAATCTCTAGAATGAAGTCAACTTGATTGTGGTGAATGGCTTTCTCTTGTTTGTATTTGCTTACTTCTTTTGTTTTGTTTTGTTTTGTTTTTTATTATAGGCCAATATTCAGTTTGAAAGTATTTTGTTCATAATTTTGCATTTGTCTTAATCAGAGATGCTGTTCTGTGTTTTGGAATATTAAAGATGTTTTATAATCACTTTATTATGTGGAATATTTATTTAATGATGCAAAGATCTGTTGCATTCTCTTATATTACATTTGTTTAACTCTGTAAAAGTAGTGTTACTTTGCCTACCTAAAACACTTGATTGGTCTGAGAAAGAGTTAAACAGCCAATAGCTAAACAGAAAAGAGAAATAGAAAGTGCTGTTGCAGAGAGAAATTAAATAAAAGGAGAAATCTAGGGAAGGGAACAAGGAGCCAAAGAGTGAAAAGAAGGAGGATGGCAGGGTTCAGGCACCCAGTCATATAGCCAGTCATAATTATTGAGGAAAGGAAGATATATAGAATTTAAAAAGGTAAAAAGCCAAGAGGTAAAATGTGGTAAAAGAGAAATGTGATAAATTAAGTTAGAAAGGGTGGCTAGAAACAAGTTAAGCTAAGGTCAGGCATTCACAAGTAAGACTATGTCTCTGTGTGTTTACTTGGAAGCTGGGTGGCAGGCCACCAAAAATTAAAAACAATAGCTACAGATCTGTTGTTCCCTTTTACTGCTGTTATTTTGGCTGTGTCTTTACTGATTTTTGTATAAGAATTATCCTAGCTTTATATAAGAAACTGAGTGTTTCTTCTATTTATATTTTGTACAATAGTTTGAAAAGTATAGATTGCAGTTCTTTAAACACTTGATAGAATCCATCATTCCTCCTGATTCAAACATTTAAAATTTAATATTCATGTATACATATTATATGCTTGAATCAAACACAGCCCCCATTCCCTACCTTCAACTTCTTCCTCTATTCTTTCATCAATTTTCACTCCCAATTTCATGTATTCTCTCTTTTGTAAAATACCCACTGAATTCAGTTAGGGCTGCCTGTATGTGCATGGGTACAGGATCATTTACTAAAGCATGAGTAGCCTCCCAGGACCCAAATATGGAAAAAAATCACTCTCCTCCCAATAGCCATTAATTGAGATAGCATCTCTGTTATGGTTAGAACTTTATGATTACCTCCACTATGCATGTTGGGATATATTTTGTCTTGCTTGATTTTACACATGTCATGCACATGCAGTTTCAACTGCTATGAGTTCTTGTGTGCAACTAAATTATAATGGCCAAGTAAATACTGTTTTGCTACTGGCACCTATTTGCTCTTACTCTTGAAATCTTTCTACCACTCTTATATGATAAACTTTGAGACTTGATGCAAGGGTTGTATATAAGTACCCCATTAAGTCAAGAACTCCATAGGCTCTTATTCTCTACATATTGATCATTTGTTAATCTGTATATTAAGCACCAGCTTCTTTGATGACTAATCTATGTAATAATCTATAGGTATAAGTCTTTAGGAGTTGGTTTAATATTATGTTCAATCAGTAGAATGACAGTAGCAAATTCTCTTCTATGACCTAGCCACTTTCTTATCCTGGTTAACTGTACCAGGAATGAGTCTTATCTTTTGAACTGGGCTTAAATCCAATTAGGTTGTTGTTGATTTTATCTGTATTAGTTGTGTCACTATTCTACCAGTGTACAAATCTTGGTAAAACTGTTGTTACCGTAGCAACAAGCATCCACATTGGGGTAAGGCTAGTTATGACTTCTCTTCCCTGGTAGCATACATAAAACTCCCCCCCCCAAAAAAAAAACCAGGAGCCATGTTGCTTCTATGATTTCTCCATGTTTTCAAGTGTATTGTGTATTCAACAAAAGTGTCTTATCATTAAGTTGAGGAGAGAAACCAAGAGCAATGACAATAGCCTATAATGTTAGGAGGGAACTATAAGACATCACTGACAAACAACTTGTAGAGAAATAACCCATACTTAGCTCTGGACTTTTCTTTTACAGCCTATAAGATGTAGGGAAGGCATTAAATTCTCTTTTACATCTCTGTATGTATGTATTTTAGGAGACTTCTATATAAGTAGGTTTCCATGGGATAATTAAAAAGTTGTTTAGTGTCAGTTATCCTTCCCTGTATTCCTTCCTCTACTCTGCCCTAATGATGACACTCTAATTAACACTCACTGCTCTATTATCTCTCTTCCTGCCTTCTTATCAGCTATGGTCTACCTCCCTTTCCTTGACTTCCATATACCCCCAGTAAGGACTCTTACTAGTTTTTCACCTCCTATTGGTACCCCAATTTAAACATACATATCTAAATATTCAAGTTAGCATCCATAAAAGGGAATTAATACAGGGTATTTGTATTTCTGGGACTGGGTTTCCTCACCCTGAACAATTATTTTCAACCCCATTAATTTTCCTGTGTGATTCATAATTTTGTTTTTCTTTACACTTGGATAATCTTCCATCATGTTTAAGAACAATGTTTTCATTATCTATTCAATCAGTTGATGAACATCTGGATTACTTCCATTTCTTGGTGCTTGTAAACAGAGCCACAATAAACATGGATGAGCAAGTACCTCTGTGGTAGGATATAGTCTCCTTTGGATTTCTCAACCATTTTCACTTTTTCCTTGAAAATTCTGTTTTATCCTTGCTCTATTTTTAATAGTTTTACTTTTTCATTTTTTATTTTCTTGGTGTTTGTTTAGTTTTTGCATTCTTTGGTATTCTAGCCAAACAACCCCCGCATAACTGTTGGTCTTAAGGCCTGTGCTAATGAGAGTCTTGTCATTAAGTCCTTTCTTGTACCTGTTAATTGGAGCATATTCACTATTTTTTGTCTAACAAACTCAGGATATCAGTCAGGTCTTATGTTGAGATATTTGATCCATTTGGAAATGAGTTTCATGTAGGGTCATAGCTAAGCACGTAGTTTCATTCTTCTTCATGTAGCTATCCAACTTGCATAGACCACTATGCTGATTATGCTGTTTTTTGTTTCTTCACGGTGTATATTAAGCCTCGTTGTCAAAAATTAGGTGGTTGTAAGAATGTGGGCTTGTAAATGTGACTTTAATTCTATTGCCTTTACCAATGTGTTTGATTTTATGCCAGCGTTATTCTGCTTTTATTACTAGAGTTTTTTTGTGAAATTTGAAATCAGAGATGGTATTATCCATGGAGTTGTATTTATAAATTATTATTCTCAAATTGGTTTAGCTTAAGTAGGTTAGATGTATATAGAAATTCATCTATGATTTTTAGGATTTTCAAATTAGTAGAACATCGGTATGCCCTTTTTGTATTCTAGATTTCTTGGCATTTTTTGTTTGCTTCCATGTTCATCTCTAACTTCGTAATTTTAATGTGTGTGTGTGTGTGTACATATGTACTCCAAAACATACTTGTTTAGGTCAGTAGAACCTGTGCAAGTCTGTTCTTTCTTACTGGGTGGGTTTTGGTGAGCTAACTCAGGGTCTAAAGCTTGCAGCTGAGAGTCCATACTTCCTGAGCTGACAGACTAATTTCATTAATTTGTGTCTTCTCTTTCTTTCACATGATTTGGTTAAATATTTGTTAGTGATGTAGCTTTTGCTGATAAGAGGATAAGTATATTTGCTGTAAGTACATTAAAAATTCCATAGAGACAGATTTATAAAGTGCTTTTAAAATTTTGTACTATCTAGTTTAAAAAAATATCATATTTTCTAAAAATTTGAACAACATATATACTCTCCATTATTATAATGTTATCAATAATACAATATACATCTAAGCTCCTTTTATCACTAATATTAGTCCTTTTGAAAACTGAACCAATATCTTTTAAAGTATTTGAAAGTGAATACAGGATTCAGTAATTCAGTAGGGGATTCTCTCCCAGATTACTGCCTCTCTCATCCTATCCCATCCAAGCTTGCTCCCAGACACCCCTTCCCTTATACGGAGTCATAGGATCCCCCAACTCAGCCTGCTTTGGAGCTGAGGATCTGGGGGAAAAGTGGAAAGTGCAAGGGCACAGGAGTTCCTTTGTTTCACTGAGCCTGCAAACTGCAAGCCTGCCTTTTTTTCTGTGAGATTCCTGGCAAGCAAGTGGTCCTGATCTTGTACCAGAAGATCCATTGGAGAGGGGAGTGTGTTCTTGACTGGCCAGCAGACATCCCAGAAATGGAACACAGACACCCTGCAACCCCCTAAACTATCTGGGTATTCAGCAAGGGCTTCTCTCCTCAGCTACTACCTCTCTCTTCCTATCCCATCCCAGCTTGCTCTCATGCACCCCTTACCTTCTACAGGGTAATAGGGTCTCCCATCCCAGCTTGCTCTCATGCACCCCTTACCTTCTACAGGGTAATAGGGTCACCCAACTCAACCTGCTTTGGAGCCGAGGATCTGGGGAAAAAGTGGGGAGTACAAGGGCGCAGGAGTTCCTTTTTTTCACTGAGCTTGCCCATAGCAAGCCCACCCTTTTGTCTGTGAGGTTCCTAGCCAGCAAGTGGCCCTGATCTTGCACTAGAAGATCCATTGAGAGATTTTGAAGGAAGAATTGGGCAGGCGCCAATGCAAGAATTCCTCCAACAATCTGAAAAACAACAAAACACCAGAACCTAGACAACATACAACAGTAAGACTTGAACACCCTAACCCAGATGAAGTAGAAGAAATAGACATTTTGAAAGTGATAGAGTCCCTTAAACAGGATGTGAAAAACTCCCTTAAAGAAATGGATGAGAAGAATAACAAAAAGTTTGAAGAAATTAATAAATCCCTAAATGATACCCTAGGAAACCAAGAAAAAAAAAACCAATCAAACAGATAATGGAAATGGTTAAACATTTCAAAACTGAAATGGAGGCAATGAAGAAAACATAACCCAAGGGACAGCTGGATATGGGAAATCTGGGTAAACAAACAAGGAATACAAAGACAAGCATAACCAACAGAATACAGGAGATAGACGAAAGAAATTCAGATGCTGATCAAAGAAAACAGCAAATCCAACAAATTCTCATCACAAAACATCCAGGAAATCTGGGACAAAAAAAAAAAGACCAAACTGCTCTGCCTCTCTCCCCTCTTTGGGCACATAACTCCTCCCAGCAAAGCCTCTCTGGGCACTGGGACCAGATCCTTTGGGGAACCAAGTGGGCAGGCGGGAGATCCTTTGTTTCAATAGCCTACCTGTAGCAAGCAAGGTAGGTGCTTTGTTTAGGAGCTACCCAACCAGCACGGAGATCTGATCTCGGCTAAAGGAAAGACATCACTGGAGCACCAGGAGAGCCATCACTGGGGACTGCCATCAATGGGAAGATACATCAGTAGGCAAGGAGACCTGATCCTGAAAAAGAAGATCCATAGGGGAGCATTCGGAGGAAGAGATGGGCTGGCGCCAAAGCAAGAATTCACCCAACAATCTGAAAAACAACATGAAACCACCAGAACCCAGCGACCTCAAAACAGGAGGACATGAACACCTTAATCGAGATGAAGTAGAAAAAATTGACTTTATGAAAGTGATTGATGCCCTAAAAGAGCATGTAAAAAATGCCCTTATAGAAATGGATGAGAAGTATAACAGAAAGTTTGAAGAATTGAATAAATCAGTGAATGATTCCCTAGGAAAAAAAGGAAAAACAATAAAAGAGATAATGGAAACAGTTCAAGACTTGAAAACTGAGATGGAGGCAAAGGAGAAAACACAAACAGAGGACTGGCTGGACATGGAAAATCTAGGTAAATGAATAGAGACTACAGAAACAAGCATAACCA
>NC_022026.1:32499763-32501218 GCF_000317375.1 Microtus ochrogaster
CTCCAACAAAAGCCATCAAGTCCATGACTCCTAGTAATACTACTCTCTGTAAGCCTATGGGTGCCATTTTCTTTCAAGTGACCAAAGACAGCTATTAGTTATCCCCAAGACAACCTATTATACCACTATTGCACAAGTAGATACCTTGCTAGAGTGGTCATTATTGCAGTTCACAGGCTTTACAGGTAGTTAGAATTCTTGATTACTTTATTCTTTTGTCAATTTGCATAGAATTTTCTAATACTAGAGAACTAATCTTCAGAGAGGGTGCTTTTAGATCAGTACTAGCTTAATTCTTTCTGTGTCCAAAATTTATGGTATCTTCAACAGTGGGGTTTTACCTTTAAGTTCTGGAAGGCAACAATGCGCAGGAAAAAATTAGCCTATCTTGTTTTTCTGGGGTTGTTTGGGATTCTCTGACCAATAACTGAAAAGGAAGTATCCCTTGACTAGCACTGGGCGTTTTGATATATAGTCTATGGCTCCTGGGGTGAAGAATTATCACCCTGTGTGAAAAAAAACTCCATTTGAATTATACACACTCATTCACTCAATACTCCCATAGACTAGATTTTTCAAAAGAAAAGTTGTAGCTCTGAATTTGCTCATATAGTTATGAGAAAAACCTACACTTTCAAGCTACCTTATATAGCATTTTATATAGCTGCCTTTTTGTTTGCTTGAATATGTATTTATTTATATATATGAAATTTATGTGTGGGATATTTCTCAACTACTAATGGCAATCATTTCTAGACAGTGGAGTTTCACATAAAATGTTTTTATTTTTCCATTATACTTTACTGTAATGGTTGAATAGTTAAATAATGCCAAGACATTATTTTATAAGATAAAAATCATAGATAATTTTTTTAAAGTTTATCCTATATTATTTGAGCACTTTTCACATACCTTGATCTCTACTTTAAATTATAACACCAATTTCATTGTGGCATCCATCCAAATTTACATAATAAAGGCAGAGTCTTTTTATAATACAGTGATGTAACATTGCAAAACCCTTAATTAAAAGGATCTAAAATATAGGATATTATATATTTAACTCTGTTATTGTAATGCAGCTTAATTAGAATTTTTGAATTTTCCTCACATAGGTTATATGAAATTCTTGGCTGAGGAAGCGGAATTATATCCTCATTATAGATAATTCTTTCAAAAAAATGTTAAGGGCACTGGGTCCGAATCCTAAGGGCACCCAAGCTGGCGGGAGTTCCTTTGTTTCTATGGCCTGCCTGCACCAAGCAGGGTAGGCCCATTGTTTGCGAGCTGCCCAACAAGCACAGAGACCTGATCTCCCGGAACCAGGAGAGCCAACATTGGGGTGAGTTTCTGACCCTGTGGAGCCAGCCCGGGACAGGGAACTCAGAACTTCCTCAACCCCCTATCCTTCTTGGGCTCTCTGCAGGGCCTCTACTCCCTGCATACTGCCTCTTT
>NC_022026.1:32501318-32507350 GCF_000317375.1 Microtus ochrogaster
AACCTTCATCTGGCGACAGATGGATATAGAGACATAGACCCACATTGGAACACTGGACTGATCTCCCAAGGTCCAGGTGAAGAGCAGAAGGAGAGAGAACATGAGCAAGGAAGTCAGGACCACTAGGGGTTGATCCACCCACTGAGACGGTGTGTCTCAGCTAATGGGAGCTCACCAAATCCAGCTGGACTGGGAATGAACAAGCATGGGATTAAACTGGACCCTCTGAGTGTGACTGACAATTGGGGCTGACTGAGAAGCCAATGATAATGGCACTGGGATTTGTCTCTACTGCATGTACTGGCTTTTTGGGATAGTATTCTGTTTGGATGCACACTTTCCTAAGCCTGGATGGAGGGGGAGGGCCTTGGACTTCCCACAGGGAAGGATATCTTGCCCTCTCTCAGGACTGGAGAGGGAGAGGAGGGTGTAGGGGGGAGCAGGAAAGAAGTGGGAGGAGGGGAAGAAGTGGAAATTTTGATTGGTATTATTTATAAAGTAATAAAAAAGAAATATAATCAAAAAAGCAAAGCTACATGAAGTTTTAATTCATTGCTACTCTTAGGAATGTAATGATAAGCTTCCAGATTCAAGGAATAATATTACTGAGTAGGCCACTTTCCAAAAAAACTTAGATATCAAATTTCTATTTTCTTTTATTGTTTTACAAACTTAAGAATATTACACAATCTTTGAAGAATAACCCCTATATTGTTATAAATGTAGTCTTTAATTCAAAATGTTTTTTTATTATTCGTTTGACACCTTTTATCCTATTTCTATCATAAATTCATTTTGTTTTTCTTTTTTAGCAGTTACCTTTCTTTCATTGCATCCCAACCATACTAAATGATGTTCTTTAAACTACATACTAATTTTATGCTCTAGGTTAATAGTTCTATCTTTCCCCCCTATGTTAAGTACATGAATTTACCATTCATTTATGTATCTTACTCTCCTATCAAGTGCATCCAATTTATGTTGGAAAATTGTGAAAACCCTGTCTTTAAAGGCATTAATATTATTATTATCATTTATTTTATATAATATTATTTTATTGTAATGTAATTATATCAATAAATATTTTATGCTGTAGTCTATTTATAGCAATTATTCTCTGGCTATTGTACAGTGACTTCTCTTCCTAGAGAAACAGGGATTTATTCATGTTTTCTAGTTTACTATGCTTTTTAAGAATAGCCTTATACTTTTGTTATAATGTGTTTCAGATTATTTAACTGTGATTTCTTTCTTTTCTTGGGATGAGCGCTCACTATGTAGTCTTGGTCAGCCTTGAGCTCACTAAGTTGCCCTGCCTTTGCTTGCAGAGTATTGAGAGTAAGACTGTGTGCCACCAGCACTGGTTTTTAAGGAATAAGAACCCCAAAACTCCCAAAGAAGCTGAGAAAATCTTCCCAACAGGAAAGCTGCCAAGTTGCCAACAGTTCCACCAGGATGTTTGTGTTTCTGAGAAGCTTCTGACAGGATCAATAGATCAGCTTTGAGATTTCAGGGAATAGATCTGCAGGTGGAATCGTCCAATCCCAAACTTTCTTCTTAGGCCCTAAAAAAACCCCTGTGGTGTAGGAGGGTCTCCTTTCTATGTGTTGCTTTCATTGATCAAATAAAGAGACTGCCTTGGCTTTTTGATAGAACAGCAGATTAGATAGGCAGAGTAGACAGAGCAAAGTGCTGGGAGAAAAGAGGCAGAGATCGCCACCTGCCATGAGGCTGCCAGGTAAAGACGTACTGAATCTTTCCTGGTAAACCATAACCTCGTGGTTCTACACAGATTATTAGAAATAGGTTGAATAAAGATGTAAGAATTAGCCAATAAGAGGCTAGAAATAATGGTCCAGGCAGTGTTTGAATGAATACAGCCCTTCGTGCGCTTATTTCGGGTATATGCTAGCTGGGTGGGAAGGAACAATGAGCCTGCACCTCCTACTACAGAGTGGCGGCCCAATGTGGCTTATTAAATCCAGTTAAAAACCTGAGAGAGCTTAATTTTAAATGCAGACAAGAGAGCATTTAACACAGCTTTTTGCTCTTTGCTGGTAGGGTGCTGCAGAGAAATTTTCCTGATTCAGCAACAGCAGCAGGGAAAAAAGCTGCACCATTTTAAAACAAGGCTTCCTGGGTCCTGCCTCAGCAGGTGCAAACTCAGGCTATGGAGAATTTCTGGGCCCAGATGTTTGTGTGTCCACCTGGGGTTGGGAACAAAGTAGTTGAGACCATGCCCATGGCTCAGTTCTTCCTTCCTGGGTAAGCAGCAGGATCAGATCTACTAGAAAGTGGTGGTTTTGAAATACCAGTTTCTGGGCTGTATCACTATCGCGACCTCTGGCTCCTGCGGGAGACATAACATTTGAATGGGGTTTTGTGAGCAAAGTGCTAAGGCTTGCTTGATGGCAATGTGGACTGCTGTATGCCTGGAACTGTGCAGCTTAGGGACACCAAATGACTCTGGGACAGGAGCACTCCACCATGCTGAACTGTGCTGATCTCAGGCAGGAACTCTCGTAATTATCATAACAGTGCAGTTAAGGTTTAGACTGGGCAGGAAACAGGCTGTACTCTATTACCCCTACATGGCGCAAACTAAGTTTTTAAGAAGTGCTTAGCATTTTAAGAAGTACTCCTGGAGAGTAAAGAATTACAGATTCACAATAGGACAGATTCAGAAATAAAAGACCCTCTAAATGTGTCACAGTGTTGGATGGATGTACGTAGGCTTGGGAGAGAGAAGAAAAAGAATACAGAAAATAAAATTAATGCCTTAAAAAAGAGGTAAAGTCTTTAAAGAGATAGAGTACCGATAGTTATAGATTAAAAGAAGTAAAGAAAAATAAGGCATGTAAAGATGGAGAATACAAAAAGAGTCTGGATTATGTTTATTGTGTTTTCTTTAATTTTTTTACTGTAAAGGAGCTAAGTACAGAGGCACATTTCATTGTGTGGGCTGCTAAGATAAGCCAGGACATATATTATAAAGTTATCTTGACTTCAAAATTTGAGTCTAAGGATATGATGCTTTGGAAAAGAGGTTCTTCTTTTGTTTTCACAGAGGATGAGACCCTGTGGATTCCTTCTAGACAAATATTGTATGATAGACAACGCCCTCCTGAAAGGGTGCCATGAACACCTTCAGAAAATTACTTCACTCAACTGCCAACTGAGATGAATCTAGCACACACTTTATACCATGAAAGACCTGAATAAGAGTGCCCCCATACAGCAGGAAGCAGTTTGGAGAAAAAAAAAAAAACTGTGCCCATATTTCCAAATATTGCTTGCAAATGTTCTTTTTCATTTAAAGGGGCATATGATATAGATATGAATAATTTGCATTGATATGAATCTTGGTTTACTGATACTAATTTAAGGTCAATTTTGTTATATGTATATATATTTCTGATCTTGATTAAAGTATTGTGATTGTGTAGTTCAATTAAAAATGTAATGTATAATTAGGAAATATAGGTTGTTAATAGATAATCATCAATAATATTCAAGCTTGTGGTCATGATAGTTAGATTTTCTAGATATATTAAGATATATTTCAGTTAGATAGGCATTCTTCATATCTTTCAAAGACTGTTAAATATGGCATTTAAATTGTTTGAATAACTTAGGGTTTTTCATGACAATGAGACACATCTGCTCTTGGCAGTACCAGCTACTTCAAGAGGAAGGTGGGCATTGAAGAGGCTCCTTATGGAGTTTGACAGCCATTTGGGCAAGAAACTGCTCTTGCCTGGACTGTTGCATAAACTGGACACAAAGAACCCGCAGAGAGAGGACTGCTGAACTTGCCTAAAGGTGAGATAATCCTTAAGGGTTCCTGATTCATGAAAGAGTCTGCTAGACATTCTGAAGAACACAGAAAAAAGTGACTGAACTATCTTGAATTTTCCTGCTTCATGGAAATGTCTGCTGGATACTATGTGCCTGTAGGCTGAAGATGGATGCCCCAAAGGTACAAAAGAACTTTGGGTGACTGTACAAGCAGCATGATGTCTCTGTCATTTCTAGAGTTTGGAAGTTGCTTATTTCTTGTTTACTTAGGTAATATTATATCCTTCTGTAGTCTTTGATGTAGTAAAAAAAATTATAGTTATAGTTGTTTTCCTTATTTATGATAAAAGATAAAGTAGGAATAAATATTATAACTGTAATTCTTGCTTGATAACTGTTTTGTTATATGTAATTCTACTATGTTAAAATAAAAGCCTTTCTTTTTTGTTTAAACAAAAAAGGGGAAATGGTGTAGGAGGATCTTCTTTCTATATGTTACTTTCATTGGTTAAAAAAAGAGACTTCCTTGGCCTTTTGATAAGACAGCAGCTTAGATAGGTGGAGTAGACAGAGCAGAATGCTAGGAGAAAAGAGGCAAAGAGAGCTGCCCGCATGAAGCTGCCAGGTCATACATGTTGAATCCTTCCTGGTAAGCCACGACCTCATGGTTGTACACAGATTATTATAAATGGGTTAAATCAAGATATAAGAATTAGCCAATAAGAGGCTAGAGCTAATGGGCCAGGCAGTGATTAAATGAATACAGTTTCCATGTAATTATTTGGGGTATAAGCTAGCCGGGTGGCAGGCACAACAAGCAGTCTGCCACTCTTATTACTACAACCCTGCTCTTGGGTACAGTCTCCACTTGCACCAACAGACTGTACCATTTACTATCAAATTAAAGGATGATCTGTTTCTATAGAGGTCAGTCTCCTCTTCTTTTCATTTTCTTGATACCTTGATCAATCTTGATCTAACATTTGGTACCTACATTCAGGATTGGTTTTATGGCACCACCTGCAGTAACCCTCTCTAGTTAAACTTTCTTCTCTCTCCTTACCTGTCTGTCTTCATTTTCCTGATACCAATACCATTTATTTAGCACGTGTCTACTAACAGAGCTAGCTAAAGTGTTTAAAGGCCATTAGTCCTGATCTGAACATTTGTATTTCCATGATTTTGTCTGCATAAGTGGTCAAGCCCCGTTCCCATGCTTTCTTGATGTGCCAGGTAAACTTAGTGTCCTCTCATTCTCTCCCTTCCCCACGTTCCTCTTACATTCCTCCCCCAATTTCTGACCTCTTGAACAGAGAGGCCTTTTGCCATTTTACATCAGCACATCCACTATCCACATATCAAGTGAAGGTCTGAGTTCAGTCTGTAAACACACTAGATTGAGGGTCCTCTGGCTTCCTGCTTTTGGCTTTCTGTATCCTGCTTTGCCTGTCTTGTAGCAGAAAATATAAATCCTGGAGTTGCTCCCAGCTTCTTGCTACCTGCCAGGTCACTGGAATTGGAGATGCTTATTCCAGGCCACTTGTCACTCATTTCTGGCCTGTTGTAAGTGACAACTTATTACCAGAAATGAGCCTCAATCTTTTATTGCATCATACAGAGTCCAAGATTTCCATTTGTACACACCTTTGGCTTGACTGAAAACAAACTTCAAGGTGTCAGTTTGTCTATCAAATTGGACAATATTCTGACTTTCAAAATTTCTTTGCACTCTCGTGGTTCCCTCAGCCAAATATCCCTGATAGTGTCAAATTTAAACAATATATATCTACCAATTTAGTCCCATAAAGAGATTAACTATATCCATAAAATTATATCTGTCTCCAATACAGAAAATGAAAAACCTCTCACAAGTAAAACTGAATGAAGGGAAGCAACAACACACACATAAACACACACACACACACACACAAAACAACCACCACCACCAACAACAACAATGCATCATCCACAACAACAAAAGAATAGGAGTTAACATATATTCAGCAGTGATATCCCTCAATATCAGTGGATTCAATTCCCCAAAGAAAAACACTTTTGGGTATATATCCAAAGGATGCTCAATCATTCCACAAAGACATGAGCTCACTATGTTCATAGAAGCATTGTTTGTCATAGCCAGAACCTGGAAACAACCTAAATGCCCCTCAACTGAAGAATGGATAAAGAAAATGTGCTACATTTACACAATGGAGTAGTACTACACAACAGAAAAA
>NC_022026.1:32507450-32508029 GCF_000317375.1 Microtus ochrogaster
TAGAAGAAAGAATCTCAGATTCTGAAGATACCATAGAGAAAATAAACACACTGATCAAAGAAAACAGCCAGTCCAACAAACTCTCATCACAAAACATTTAGGAAATATGGGGCAAAATAAAAAAGACCAAACCTGAGAATAATTGGAGTAGAAGAAGGATAAGAAGTGCAGCTCAACGATCCAGAAAATACATTTAATAAAATTATAGAAGAAACCTTTCCCAAACTAAAGAAAGATATTCCTTTGAAGGTTCAAGAAGCATACAGAACACCGAATAGGCTGGATCCCCAAAAAAATTCCCTCACCATATAATAATCAAAACACAAAGCATACAGAATAAAGAAAGAATATTAAGAGTTGCAAAGGAAAAAGGCCAAGTCACTTATAAAGGTAAACCTATCAGACATACACCTGACTTCTCCATGGAAACCATGAAAGGCAGAAGGTCATGAATAGATGTATTGTAGAAACTAAGAGATCATGGATGCAAGCCCAGACTACTATACCTGGCGAAGCTTTCGTTCACTATAAATGGAGAAAACAAAATTTTCCAGGATAAAAACAAATTTAAACAATACG
>NC_022026.1:32508332-32509384 GCF_000317375.1 Microtus ochrogaster
ATTGACATTTTGAAATTTCTAGGCAAATGGATGGAACTAGAAAACATCATTTTGAGTGAGGTAACCCAGACCCAGAAAGACAATACTCACTCATAAGTGGTTTTTCAACATAAAACAAAGAAAACCAGCACACAAATCACAATCCCAGAGAACATAGACATACATAGGTCTAATTTACAAGGTAGTAGAAAAAGACAAGAACTTCTGAGTAAATTGGGAGCATGGGGACCTTGGGAGAGGGTTCAAGGAGAGAGGAAAGGCATAGAGGGGAGTAGAAACAAATGTAGAGCTCAAAAGTAATCAATAAAAAGAAGACACAAATTAATATGACTGGATCTGATAACAGGATCCATCCTTCTGCTGCATACAAGAAACACACCTTCACATACAAGATAGAAATTATTTCAAGGCAAAAGACTGGAAAATGATTTTCCAAGCAAATGGACTTAAGTAGCAAGCTGTTATTACCATTCTAGTATCTAATAAAGTACATTTCAAACCAAAATTAATAAAAAGAGATTGCTGTGAGATGTTTGTATACTGTGTGAAAATGTATTGTTGTCATTGGTAATAAAAAGCTGGATGGTCAATTGCTAGGTAGGAGGTATAGTTGGGACTTTCATGCAGAAAAAGAACACTGGGATGAAGAAGGCAGAGTTGTCAGCCAGATGCAGATGAAGCAACATGGGCAGCAAGAAAAGATGAAGTAACAAGCCAGGTGACAGAATATAGATTAAAATAAATGGGTTAATTTAATTTACAAGAGCTAGTGGGACAAGCTTAAGCTAATGCAGAGGTTTCATAGTTAATAATAAGTTTTATTGTCATTATTTTTGAGCCTGTGTCCCAAAGAAAAATCAGAATACATTAAGTGCCCAACATGGGACACATATCTAGAGCCTGCTGCTTGCAGTACACAGAGACATGTCTTGTTTAAGAGCCTCTGTTCTAAGCATCTGATATGCTACTATATAGTCTGAAGCTAGATAGAAATACCTACCACACTGGAGACACAGCAGCTTCCCAGAGCTGTTACATTGATGTAGTATGTC
>NC_022026.1:32509484-32509963 GCF_000317375.1 Microtus ochrogaster
CCTCCCTACCAAAAAAAGCCCAGGACCAGAGGTTTCAATGTGGAATTCTACAAGATCTTCCAAGAAAACCTAATACCTATACTACTTAATGTTTTTCACAATAAAGAAACAGAAGAGTCATTGTCAAATTACTTTTATGAAGCTATAGTTACTGTGATACCAAAACCACACAAAGACCCCACCAAGAAAGAGAATTACAGGCCAATCTCACTCATGAACATCGCCGCAAAAACCCTCAACAAAATACTGGCAAATCGTATCCAAGAACACATTAGAAAAATTATCCATCATGATCAAGTAGGCTTCATCCCAGAGATGCAGGGCTGTTTCAACATACGAACATCTATCAATGTAATCCATCATATAAATAAACTGAAAGAAAAAAAAAACAAACATATGATCATTTCATTAGATGCTGAAAAAGCATTTGACAAAATTCAACATCCCTTTATGATAAAAGTCTTGGAGAGATTGGGGAT
>NC_022026.1:32510638-32511173 GCF_000317375.1 Microtus ochrogaster
GCTAACCATGCAGGAGCCGGGTGGGATGAAAAGCAGGCCCACTTGCCTCATCACTACAAAGTTTGAGCTAATAGGTCAAACAATGTTGTAAATAATATATTTTTGTGTGATTATTTAGGTGTAGGCAGCTGAGAACAAAAGAGTAGTCTCTGCTTACAGTACCATTAGGTACAGTTGGGACTGTTAGGTGGAACCAAAGGGGCTGGAGCCAGCTGCCAATGTCATAAGCCAAAGCCAAATAGCAGAGGTCCTAGCCAAACAGATTAAGATTTATCTGACACATTCAGAAAAGGCTGCTAATCTTTAGTAAAGTCAGATCCAGACTGAAACAAACTCTAAACAAATACAATATCCTTGAATAGGTGTAGTAGGAGCTGCGGGCCTGCTTTTCGTCCTGCCCGGCTCCCGCATGGCTAGCTTTACACCAGAAATAAGAACACACAAATTGTATTCATTTAAACACTGCTTGACCCATTAGCTCTAGCCCTTACTGGCTAATTCTGATATCCCTATCAACCCATTTCTATTAAACTGT
>NC_022026.1:32512325-32516643 GCF_000317375.1 Microtus ochrogaster
CGGGGTGCTGGGGATGGAGCCCCGCCGCTCCTATTACTACAGTTGGCAACTGAGTCCTTATGACTTACTATTACATGCTATTCTTTTATATGGTCATATGGAGAATTATATTATTGCTTGGTTATGCAATCCAAACAGACTTATAATGTTAACAGATGCCTTTTATCTGCTCCAACAACAACAAAGAAATCATATTTAATTAACTTGTTCACACTGTACTTTACATATATTTAAGCTCTTTAAAACCTTATATGTTTTCAGAAAAAAAGGACTAGACATCAATAAAGAGAAGTAGCCTAGGTGGCCTAGCCTTTCAGCATGCCTCTTTTGTAGATTCCTCAAAATTCTTCACCCAGAGCAACTTCAAAACTACCTGAGATGTTCCAGCTCCATGGACTGTCCAGCCAAGACTTCCAACAAGCTTCACTATTTTCCATCACACAGAGACCAAGCAAGTTTTTTATACAACTAGCTCTCCCAGAGTATGACCATTATCCCAATTTTCTTGGTGTCTCCTAAAGATTCCATCACCCCCAGACAACAATAATTAATTTTAAAAATATGATGACCACATTCACAGGAGGCAGGGTGGATAGTTTTTGGTTGTTGAGTGGGTTATGGATGTTTGACTTCATTTAGGAAGTTGATTGCAAATTGCTACTGGCCACTGCAAGGGAGAAAACTAAGCAAGAGAGGTTAGTTAAGATCAAGGATCTCTTTCTGAAAAGAATGATAGCATAAAAGGGGTAGATTATTAAATCTACTTAAACTGAAAAGCAACTATTAATCTCAAATATTTTACATTGGTATGATTTTATATAATTATATATAATGTTTCTACTCTTGTTTAAGGATTTGTACTGATATAGCTTATTTAACTATGTAATGTAAATGTCTAGTCCTTGAAAGTTATTTAAGATAATAAAAACAGGTTAGTAGTTAGTCATCTATAGCAATCAAAATTATCGTCATGTTACATATGTTTTCATGGTCAAACAGAAATATTTTAAATAGACAAATACTTCAAACACTTCAAAGACATACTTAATACAGTATTTAATTTTTTTAATATCATAAGGTTTTTCATGACAAAAAGACACATCTACTCCTGCCAGTAATAATTTACATCAAAAACAGGATGATGTACAGTGGCATTTAATTTGTGTTTTAATAAACAAAACCTTACTGAAGATCAGAGAGTAAAACAGACCCACTGGTTAGCCACACAGATCTGGCAGTGGTAACACACACATTTAATCCTAGTAGCCACACTAGTTTGCCATAAAAACCAGTCAGTAGTGGTATATGCCCTTAATCCCAGAACTAGGGAGGATTATAAAAACAGGAGGAGACAGTTCTCACTCTTAGTCTCCTTTTGAGGCTTCCTGAAGGCAGGATAGCCATTTTCTGATTGAGGTCAAGATAAGAGCCATTGGGTAGCTGCTTTACTTTTCTGGTCTTCAGGTTGAACCCCAAATCTGTCTCTGCATTTTTATTAATTGAGCTACTTTGATGGCATCAAAGAACCTCCATTTGGAGTTTGCTTTCTATGTGACAAAAAACTTCTGTTGTATCAACTGATGACAATATGCTCTCTAAACTGGACAAGCAGAACACAAAAGAAGCCAACTGCTACACTTTGCCAAGACCATATAAAACAGTCCTTCAAAACTTCCTATATCACAAAAACAGTCTGTTTGATATTCTAGGTCTGTAGGATGAAAATTGATGCCTTAATGTTGCAGAGGAACCTTGAATGACTATCTAGGTAGTAAGCTGTTTCTGTCATTTCTGTAGTTTTGGAACTTTCTTGCTCTGCACTTCCTATTTATCCTTCTCAGGTCTCTGAGCAGTAGAAGATGAGATAGTTATAGGTACGGCTTCTCTTGTTACCAAATTCAGAATAATAACTTACATAAGAGATGTAAAGTTTATAAGGTTGATAACATAAAAATAAGTTGTTTATCTAAGAGAATGTTTTAAGGTTTAAAAAGGATATGTTTAGAGCCGGGCGATGGTGGCGCACGCCTTTAATCCCAGCACTCGGGAGGCAGAGGCAGGCGGATCTCTGTGAGTTCGAGACCAGCCTGGTCTACAGAGCTAGTTCCAGGACAGGCTCCAAAGCCACAGAGAAACCCTGTCTCGAAAAACCAAAAAAAAAAAAAAAAGGATATGTTTAGGATGATAATATAAATTATTTTAGAAATGGTATAGGTATAAAACTTACTTTATAATTGTTCTTATTGTATATAATTTTACTGTATTAGAGATAAAAAAGTAAGGAAGCTTCTTTTTTCAGTGATATTGTTTACTGTAGATTCACAGTTCAGAATGGGAGGCATAGAAGACTTCTGTGACAAACTCTTTCACCTACCCATATTCCACTGAACATCAAAAAGAATAAATAGCCTCAACAGGAAGCCATTGAAGAATTTAAAAAAAAATGGGATAAGGATGCTGAAGTGTAGCTCTTTAAAATTGATGGCCCCTGGCAGGGTAGACATAAGGACTCAATTCTCTTTAAGGGACTAACCACTGGGAGTGTGATCAGGCTCCAGTGATTATATGGACAACATAAATGAGACATTTTTGGTGGGAGAGGTCAGAAGCTTGGAGGACAGACCTGGGAGAATGGGAAAATGAGTGTAATGAGGGTGTGTCATGTGAGATTACCAAATAATAAATAAATATATTATGTTGGAGAAAGAAGAAAATTGAAATAATCCCTACATCATATCAGACAACCATGGATTAAGACTGCATTTCAAAAATAGAAAGCCTACAAACTCATGGAAACAGAACCACTCTCTATTGAATGACTACTAGATCAAGGCAGAAAGAACAAAAGAAGGAAGTTAAAGACTTCCTAGAATTCAATGAAAATGTATATACACCATACACAAACTCATGGGACATAATAAAAGCAGTTCTAAGAGGAATGTTCATAGCACTGAATACCTACATAAAAGAACTTGGAGCTTTCTTATACTAGCAACTTAACAGCATACCTGAAAGCTCTAGAACAAAAAATAAGCAAAAATATCCAGAAAATCATCAAACTAATGGTTGAAATCAATAAAATAGAAACAAAGATGTAGTGATTTGAAAGAAAATGCTGCCCAAGGGCAGTGGCACTATTACAAGTTATAGTATTATTGGAGTAGATGTGACATTGTTAGAGGAAGTATGTTACAGTGGAAGCAGAATTTGATATCTCAAATATGCTCAAGCCACAACCAGTATCTTAGCTCAGTTCTCGTTGCTTTTGGTTCAAAATGTAGAATTCTCACTCTTTCCCCAGCACCATTCCACAGTCTACCTCTTCACTAATATAATGATAGGTTTTGATATGCATATTGTTAGTTTTTTAATTGATTTTATTGAGCTAAACAGTTTTCTCTGTTCCTTTTCTGCCTCTCTCCTCCCCTTCAACCCTCTTCAATGGTCCCCATGCTCCCAATTTACTCAGGAGATCTTGTCTTTTTCTACTTTCCATGTAGATTAGATCCATGTATGTCTCTCTTAGGGTTCTCATTATTGTCTAGGTTCTCTTGGATTGTGATTTGTAAGCTGGTTTTCTTTGCTTTATGTTTAAAAACCACTTATGAGTGAATATAGTGATAATTGTGTTTCTGGGTCTGGGTTACTTCACTCTATATGATGTTTTCTATACCCTACAATAGCAAGACTTTATCCAAAGTAACCAAAAGGCTGTAATAGTTTTTAAAGAATAAAAAGAAAACTTTTATGCCATGTTTTATATTATTACACTCTTAGAAGCTCATTAGTGTTAAACCCTCATCCCTTATTCTCAAAGGGATGAGAAGGAATTCCCTAGCAGAGTGTTTTTAAATCAAAAACCCCAGACCAGCTTCATGTTCCCAGAAAGGATAGCGCCCTGCCACCCCTCAGGAGAATACAAAGCATAGAGTCAGGATGCCTGCCCAACCATCTGGTGTTAAGGATGTCCTGAATTAGGGACAGCGTAGCCTTGCTCTCTAACAAAGCTATATGAGAAAAAGCAAAGACCTTCAAGAAGTTGCACCTTGCCAACCCCCCCTGACTGCCCTGAAGGGCTGCTTGTGTTTCTATTACCTTTAAAAAAGCTAACCCCACAAAGAAACTCTGAATTCCTTCCTACCTCACTGACGGGTGAGTATTGGAGTTCCGAGCTTGCTAGCTCTAATTACGCTAATTAAATCTTCTTATTGCCTATATGATTTTGGATGCTCAACTTACTAAACCTGGATGGAGGTGGGCGGTCCTTGGACTTCCCACAGGTCAGGGAACCCTGATTGCTCTTCAAGCTGATGAGGGA
>NC_022026.1:32517363-32523541 GCF_000317375.1 Microtus ochrogaster
AAAATAAAATAAAATAAAGGGTGTTTATTGTTTTAATTTTTATTTAGCTTTTGCTATGGTAAGGATTAAACTGAGAACCTCATGAAATGCTACGGAAGTCCTCTATCACTGAGCTATATCTCCAGCCCTATCTTTACTTTTTGAGACAGAAGCTCACTAAGCTGCTCAAGCTAGTCTTGATCTTACTCTGTAAACCAGACAGTATTTCAAATCAAAGTATTCTGTAGGCATAACCTGAATTTAAGGTTTCATTCAGTTCACCATGTCCAGATAACTCTCTGAGCTCAGCTCCATATGGAGGACTACCTTTCTCAGCATCACTATCTTTCTCTACCTAAGCTTATTTGGAGAGTGTCTCTAGGCCCAGATGCCTGACCTTATTTGGAGGATAACTGCACAGAGCTCCATGCAAACACTATGACTCAACATGTAAGTTTCCTTCCTCCTTTTGGTGTATTCTGGTATTTGAATAAATGAGTAGTTAACATTTGTCAGTCTTCTATTAAGTCTACATAGGCAAATTAGGTGTATTCCCATTCTTGTTCTTTTGTCCTCCCCTACCCCAAGACTATATAAGCTAGCCCTGTTGTTGCTTCAATAAACTAGCTGTCTCTCTGAAGCTGACACCCAGTAGTTCTTTCTGACAACCTCACAGCTTCTGTTCCCTTTACCTTCCTGGACTGGTGGTCAACACCTCATGAGGAAAAGGAAGACCCACACCTTCCTGTTTCAGCATCCCAAGTATGTAGAATTGCAGGCATGTGGCATAGGTATATTTGCAAGGGAACTTATTTAAAAAAGAAGACTGGGACTTTATTTAAAAAAGATACAAGTTACTAGAAAAAAAAAACTGCCAGAATGAATAAATAGGTTTACAAGGACTATAGCTATTTGAAGAAAATATATATTGGGTTAGAGCCTGGCAGTGGTGGTATATGCCTTTAATCCTAGCAGCCAGATCCTTTTGAGTTCAAGGATAGCCTGTCTGATCTACAGAGCTAGTTTCAGAACAGATACACAGAGAAACCCTGCCTTGAAAAACAAACAAACAAGCCACAAAAAGGAAAAAAAATACATGATTACAAACATGGGAAACACATGACATTAGAGTTGTATTAAAAAAGGAAAGTGTTGAGCTAAGAGGCATAATAATGTTAAGGTAAAGAATAAAATGGAAAAAGAAGACATTTATTCTTAGATATTATCGCAGTTCTTGCCAAATGCTGACTGTAACTGCTAAATTCATAAACTCATGAGTGATAGCTCAAGAAATAGGACAAAAGCAATGTTTGGTACCTTGTACACATAATTTCATATTTTATGAGGAAGTAAAAATATTTTTGTATTTGGACTAAAAATTTTATTAAGTATGTACAAAATATGACTGACATAACATTGTAAACTATTTTTAGTAGCCACCCTGGTGCTTCTTGCTCATGCAGCTTCTGTGTGCAACTCTTTCACTTACCAAATACTTATTCATTGCTTTAAATGTGTCAATATTGTGTTAGGTGCTAAGAATAACAAAAGAGATCTTTGTTCGTATAAAATTTATAGACTGTGGTAGATCAAAATATTTATATAAACTAATTAGAAACTAAATAAACATAATTTCATGAATATATATAAACAAAATGTAAATGAACAAATCAAATAAATCCCTGAGATAAAATAGATGGTTGTAAGAATAAAATAGTTCAATTTTCATCAATGGTATTAGGAAGTGAGGAATTAAAGATGACAATGAAAATGATGGATTCTGCTATTTAGATGTTATTGGTCAATCTTTGTGTACCAAACCTTACATACTCAGTAACAATCCAGAGAAGCTAGTACTAAATCTAGCTTTCTATCCTGAAGCCAGTTTTCAATTTGTATATTTTCTTCAAAATAAAGTGTATAAGCAGTGCTGAATAAACCATTATTCAGTTACCAAACATGTGCCAAATCAAATGATGGATAGAAGGAAAATTGCCAGCATATATTATTATGAAGCTATTAGGGAGACTTAAAGTTTTACCTTGGCTACTTCTTCTGTGAACCTGGCTATCTGCCACTCATAATAACAGTACACTATACTGAATGGCATATTGGAGATAAAAAAGTTTATTCTAAAATAGATAAATATTTAATTATTCCTGTTGTTTTTATCTGTTAATTGTCCAAAGACCTCAAATATCTTCTCATCAATCAGACTTAAGGTATCTTTCTGTATATTATATAAAGACAGCAGACTGATATTTGATTATAATTCTATAACACTAACTTGACTTTAATGCATTCTTGGCTTAATGTAAATTCTGTAATAATTCATTCCATTTTCTTCTTGTGCCCTCCTGTTTTTATGTAAACACCTTTTTTTTCTACATATCTGAACATTTTAGGAGGCACACATGAAATCTTATCTAAAGCTATGAAGATATTTTTTCAAGGTCTTTGCATAAATCATGACTGTAGAAAGGAGGCAACTTGTTCTTCATGCAGATATTACTGATATTTGTGAATGCAAAAGTTTTACATACCTTTGTGATTATTATTATTATTCACCTTCTAAGGAACATGGAGAAGATGCTATATAATTGAACATTTCATTTCTTTTTTATTGCTTTTTTTAATAATGGAGACAATTTAAAATTTATTAGGTGAGGACAGAATAAACTCGTGGAAATCCAATCATTTTAATAAGCAACAATCTCTTTTGAGTAAAACAGTAGGGCTATCCTTAACCATATCCATGGAGGTCATTGGATATTAATGCCCCCTCCTGGAAGCTGGAAGATTTCATTAGACATTGTTCCCAGGGACACCCCAAGGTCTGGTGATGGAAATACGTGAGACTCTGTTCTCTGGCTGGGCCTCAGATCATGAAATTCTTTAGTATTGTCACTGGACTTAGAGTCACAGCCTGTGTCCCAACAAGCCAGGTTGGCCACTCATGCTCCATAAGCCACTTAAAACAGTTAACAGGGAAGACAATAGGAGATATAGCCAGTGTAGCCTCATGCAGAAGAGGGACAGAGATCCAGTGAGGCCCCCAAGTCCTCCTTGGGGGTTCTGAGTGAGGTTCAGTGAGGCTCCCAAGTCCTCGGGGGTTTTGAGTAAGGTTCATTGAGGCCCCCCAAGTCCTCCATGGGGGTTCTGAGTGAGATCCAGTGACACCCCTAAGTCCTCCTCAGGGGTTCTGAGTGAGGTTCAGTGAGGCCCCCCAAGTCCTCGGGGGTTCTAAGTGAGGTAAAAATAGAAGGCCACATTCCCAGGTCATTGTCTCTTCTGTAAGATGATCTGGCAAGTTATATTTTTTTTTTCCCCAGAGAAAAGTTTTCCTCCAGCAAGCCCTGGCTTTAGGAATTCTTTTTTCCCAACCCAAGACTCCGGAGGGAATTCAGGTTTCTTGGATCAATTGTTTCAATAATGGTCTTATAGCCAAAAAGAAACAGCAGCAGCAGGCCCTCCTGGACATCTGAATCCCTGGACATCTGCATCCCTGGACATCTGCATCCTTGGGCATCTGCATCCCTGGACATCTGCATCCCTGGACATGTACATCACTGGACATCTGCATCACTGGACATCTGCATCCCTGCCAGGCCTGTTGTAGTATCTGTTGAAGCTGAGGTGTGAACGTGACTTCTAGTAGTGGTGGGAGAAAAAGCAGTGGGTGATAAAATGTGACAGCAAGAAGATTGTGATGGAGATGGGACTTGTATCTTATCTGTTGCTTTCATTGGTTAATTAATAAAGAAACTGCTTGGCCCTCTGATAGGGTAGAATTTAGATAGGAGTAGTAAACAGAACAGAATGCTAGGAGGAAGAAGCTGAGTCAGGTAGTCGCCATGATTCTCCCACTCCAGACAGACCCAGGTTAAGATCTTCCCTGGTAAGCCACCTCGTGGGCTACACAGATTATTAGAAATGGGTTAGATCAATATGTAAGAGCTAGCCAATAAGAGCCTTGAACTAATGGGCCAGGCAGTGTTCAAAAGAATACAGTTTCCATGTAATTATTTCCAGGACTAAGCTAGTCACGTGGGATCCAGGCGGGAACGTAGCCCACTGCTCCAAACACAACAAGATTGTGACTCAGAGCTCATTTGCTGGCAGCCAATGTACGGTGCAAATGTAAATATGTCATGAAAACGTGCGCACGCTGGAAGAGATTAAAATATATACACAGGAATGTTTGGGCTAAAAAAGAACTCTGTCACTCCTATACCAACCACCTCATCCTCCCTCAGACCCCATTATCTTTCTCAGGAGAAACATGGCTAGTACTGTGAACATACTCTTTTCATGGGCACATGTGTGTTTGTATATGTGTGTGCACACAGATACTTCAATAAAGATCATCTTTCTCATACATAAGGAAATAGCGCTCTGCAGTTTGATTTTTTTCCCACCAGGAGCAGGTTAAATGTCAGCACATATAGATCCTCTATCCCAATACAATAGGGAAGCTGAGCTGGTGTTCTCAGCTCTTACCATAAATGTGCAGCCATCTGCCCATCGCTCTTCTTAATGTGAATAATTTTGTGGTTTGCTGCTTGTCACTAGCATGGGCTTGCTCTTTTTTTTATTTCCTGCTTCATGGAAATATCTCTGGATACTATGGGCCTAAAGGCTGAAGATGGACGCCCCAGTGGTACAAACGAACTTTGGGTGACTGTACAAGCAGCAAAATGTCTCTGTCATTTATAGAGTTTTGAAAGTTGTTTATTTCTTGTTTACTTAGGTAATATTGTATCCTTCTGGAGTCTTTGATGTAGTTGAAGAATATATAGATAGTTATAGTTTTCCTTATTTATGATAAAAGATAAATAGATGTTAACATTGTAACTGTAATTCTTGCTTGATAACTGTTTTGTTATTGGTAATTTTACTATGTTAAAGTTAAAGCCTTCCTGTTTTTGTTTAAACAGAAAAAGGGGAAATGATGTAGGAAGGTCATTGGTTAAATAATAAAGAAACTGCTTGGCCTAATAGGTTAGAACATAGGTGGGTGGAGTAAACAGAACAGAATGCTGGGAGGAAGAGGAAGGGAGCTCAGATGCGAGGCCGCTCTTCTCCAGGGCAGACACGATGAAGCTCTGACCCAGGATGGACGTAGGCTAGAATCTTCCTGTTAAGTGTACCTTGGGGTGCTACACACATTATTAGAAATGGGCTAGTCCAGGTGTGAGAGTTAGCCGAGAAGAGGCTAGATATAATGGGCCAAGCAGTGTTTAAAAGAATACAATTTGTGTGTTGTTATTTTGGGGCATAAGCTAGTCAGGCGGCCAGGAGCCTGGATGTGGGAAGAGGCCCACAGCTCGTACTACACTTGTCCTTCTATATATTCCCTACAAGTAAGTTTTACTTTTTTTAGAACTTGCTTTAGAGGCAGTTATTTTACTTATATAATAACTTTATCACGTTCAAGCTTTGTCAGAGTGGTTCTACTATAGCCTTTACTTTGTTTCTAATTTAGGTTTTTTGTGGAATGTGACTTTACCTTGGTCCCGCCATACTTCCCTAACTATTTACTTAAGATTCCGCTGTTTTCAGACATCTTCAATATACAGCTTCTGCTCTTATTCATTATCTTTTTTATCTCATGTTGTTTGGCAACATGGATAATATTAGAAACAACAATGAAGAGCAGAGCCCTGTACAAAAATGGAGCTATTTCTGTTAATCTCTCTACTTTAATCCAGCCCTATAAATCTCAGTTCCAGCAGTCACTCAGATTATGGTTTTTGTGTCTCTCTGTTCAGGGAACTTGTCTTCTTCTCTGTTGAGTTTTTGTTTGTTTTGTTCTTGTTTTGTTTTTCCCTTCTACATATGGTCTGCAAAGTTCCTCTCTGAATCAGAGTCACCATGGTCATAGGAATCATCTCTTTTTTTCCTGGTATCTTGGATCTAGGTCTCTGTTGTGCTTTGACATATTTCTAAAACTTATAATTGAATATATTTTGATAAATTTCATAGTTTATTTTAGGAAACTAAGTATAGTTCCAGTTAATCCATTCTGACTTGAAGCAGATTTTTGGTTGTTTTGGGTTTGTGTTAGAGCTCTTTGCTTTGGCTCAAAACATCTTTCAATGCAGGAGCTTGAGCATCTGTATTGAGATTTCATTCCATAGCTATTCATGAGGCCACCTGGAAGTAAAACTTGTCTTTAAGAACATACGTCTTGCCGGGC
>NC_022026.1:32524781-32526710 GCF_000317375.1 Microtus ochrogaster
ATACTGTATTTTGTTCATATATTTTAGAGATTATGGCTCCATCTTGAGAGATAGATGGGCTATTAAAAATCATATGAACTTATAGGTAGATTTGGACTATGAAAAAGTGTCCCAAAGATTTTATGAATAAAGATGTTTGAACAGGACAGATGTCAGTACATTTGATCTTGTTCTTTGTTCATATTCTTTTAATTCATTAAATTTTAGCTGGAAATCTTTTCATAGAAAATTATCTCTATAAGGTGTGCATTTCTTTTAAAAAAAATGCTGTTAACAATTTAATTTATCTGAATGTGGTATTTCCCATGCTATTTGGTGTCTTACAGCATATGCCACATATAAATTTTGATAAAGTAATAAAATCAAAAATAAGACTCCTTTATTTGAAGAAGGCAATCCCTGGATTACTTCATGGGCACCTATGGAAGACAAGTAGAAATGCTGAATGGTTTATTTCTACCATTATATCCCACTTTATAAGAAGTTTAGGTGTCTCAGACTCCTTTTGATTGAGTCATAACATATTTATTGTACAAAAAACTCTAAAAGTACAGTACTGATAAACAAATAAATGTAACTCAGAGAGATCATCATAACATTTTTGAATTATCTTGCCAGAAACATTATTAAATTTACTACATTCATCAAAGACAATATTGTATCCTGGTATTTACATTTCTGGCTAGATTAGTAGATTTCTCATTATAATTAAATATTTCTCATAAAATTTCAATACACACGCATGCAAAACAAAGTCAGTTACAATTATCCTGGTAATTCCCAGGAATCATAGACTACAATTTGTAGGATTGGTTAAAAATGTGGTTTCCTTCAATTCTCATGTAAATTATATAAAACTTTGGTGCTTAAATTTATCTCAGGTACAAATTGATCTAGTATTTGGAGAATATTATGAGAATTTTGTGTAAAGGGAAAAAATTCCATGCAAATTTACTTAGAAAACTCTTAGAAATTTCAAAATATTTTGAGCAGTTTTGAGTTTCTTGCATCAAATAATTTTTATTTGGGGTTGTTTTATCTTTAGAGATGATGGCTAAAAATTAAAGTTATTTTTGAGTTATAGGCTTATTTAATTTTAACTATATCTTTAATAAATTTTACCATTAGACATAGAACTCTCAAATACTTAAGATTCTTGATAATAAAATGTAAATTTTATGCATATCAGTCAAGATTTAGGTAGGAATTTTAGTATAGCTTGAAAGATAATATTTAACACATGTGTATAATAAATAATTATCTCAACTTAAATTTTTATGGTATACAAGCTGGAAAAATTAAATAACTCCAAAATAAGCAGTTTATTTACACTAGATTAACAACCTACCAACAAATTTCAGAATAACATTTTAATGCATTTTATAATAACACAAAATATAATCTCATAAATATATATTAAAGCTTTAGTAAAGTGCAAGAATTTGTCTCTGAATTACATTTAAGAAATGAAATGTTCAGCTTCCTACAGGGCCTGTACTCCCCACAAAATGCCTCTCTCTTCCTATTCCACCCAGCTTGCAGTCAGAACCCTACCCCTTCTGCCTCCCTTCTCTCTTTGGGCACCTAACATCACCCAGCTCAGCCTGTCTGGGCACTGAGGCCAAATCCTGAGGGCACCCAGTCTGGCGGGAGTTCCTTTGTTTCAATAGTCTGCCTGCAGCAAGCAAGGTAGGTGCTTTGTTTACAAGCTACCCAACCAGCACGGAGATCTGATCTCGACATCAGGAGAGCCATCATTGGGTTACCCAACCAGCACAGAGATCTGATCTCGGCACAAAAAGAGACATCACTAGAGCACCAGGAGAGCCATCACTGGGGAGTGCTATCACTGGGAAGGTACATCAGTAGGCAAGGAGACCTGATCCTGTAAAAGAAGATCCATAGGGGAACATTCAGAGGAAGTGATGG
>NC_022026.1:32527639-32528744 GCF_000317375.1 Microtus ochrogaster
AACTAATAGACAATGGAAACAAGCCCAGACTACAATACCCAAGCAAGCTTTCATTCATTATAAACGGAGAAAACAAAATTTTCCAGAATAAAAACAAATTTAAGCAATACATAGCCACAAATCGAGCCTTACAAAAAGCAATAGAAGGAATATCACTAACCAAGGAGTCCAACAATAACCACAATAACTCAGACATCTAATCACCCTTCACCAGCATAACTAAAGGAAGGGAAACACACAAAATCTACTATTAAAAAAGTGACCAGAGTTAACAACCACTGGTTATTAATATCACATAATGTCAATGGACTCAACTCACCTATAAAAAGGCACAGGATAAGAGATTGGATATGAAAACAGGATCCAACATTCTGCAGTTTGCAAGAAACACACCTCAACCACAGAGACAGGCACCTACTCAGAGAAAATGGCTGGGAAAAGGCTTATCAAGCAAATGAACCTAAGAAACAAGCAGGTGTGGCCATACTAATTTCTACCAAAGTTGACTTCAAACTAAAATCAATCAGAAGAGATGGAGAGGGACATTTTCAACACATAACAGGAACAATTCATCAGGATGAAGTCTCAATCCTGAATATCTATGCCCGTAATATAAAAGCACCCACTTATGTAAAAGAAACATCACTAAAACTCAAGGCAGGCATCAAACCGTACACACTAATAGTAGGAGACTTCAACACTCCTCTCTCACCAATGGACAGGTCAATCAAACAGAAACCTAACAGAGAAATAAGAGAATTAAAGGAGGTAACAAATTAAATGGACTTAACAGACATCTATAGAACATTTCACCCAAATAGGAAAGAATATACCTTCTTCTCTGCAGCTCATGGAACCTTCTCGAAAACTGACCAAATATTCGGTAACAAAGCAAACATCCACATCTACAAAAAAATATTCTTAACCTCCTGTGTCTTATCATATCACCATGGATTAAAGTTAGAATTCAACAACAATGCTACGCCCAGCAAGCATACAAATTCATGGAAACTGAACAGTCAACTGCTGAACCATACCTGGATTAAGGAAGAAATAAAGAAATAAATTAAATTCTTCCTTGAATTCAATGAAAATAAAGAAACAA
>NC_022026.1:32530448-32531169 GCF_000317375.1 Microtus ochrogaster
GTCCGATCAAAATGCTTCACAGATCTTGAGAAGACATTAATCAACTTTATATGGAAAAACAAAAAACTCAGGATAGCCAAAACAATCTTATACAATAAAGGAACTTCTTGAAGCATTACCTTCCACGACTTCAAACACTATTACAGAGCTACAGTAATGGAAACAGCGTGGTACTGACATAAAAACAGAGATGTCGACCAATAGAATTGTATGAAGACCCGGTTTTTAACCCACAAAACTATGAACACACCATTTTTGATAAGGGAGCTAAAGGTATACAATGGAAGAAAGAAAGCATCTTCAACAAATTGTTCTGGTACAACTGCATATCCACCTGTAGAAGAATGAAAATAGACCCATATCTATCACCGTGCAGAAAACTCAAGTCCAAATGGATCAAAGACCTCAATATCTATCTAAACACAATGAACCTGATAGAAGAGAAAGTGGGAAGTACCCTACAACAGATGTGCACAGTAGATCGCTTCCTATGTATAACCCCAGCAGCACAGACATTAAGGGCAACATTGAATAAATGGGACCTACTGAAACTGAGAAACTTCTGCAAAGCCAAGGACACTGTCACTAAAACAAAAAGGCAACCTACTGACTGGGAGAATATTTTCACCCGGCAACAGATAAAGGTCTGAT
Source organism: Microtus ochrogaster (assembly GCF_000317375.1). Taxonomy (NCBI): domain Eukaryota; kingdom Metazoa; phylum Chordata; class Mammalia; order Rodentia; family Cricetidae; genus Microtus; species Microtus ochrogaster. The sequence continues at coordinate 32,531,100 of NC_022026.1, forward strand.
CTCCAAAATATATAAAGAACTCAAGAAACTAGACTTTAAATTGCTAAATAACCCAATTAAAAAATGGGCA
>NC_022026.1:32532237-32557901 GCF_000317375.1 Microtus ochrogaster
ATGAGCAAGGAAGTCAGAACCACGAGGGGTGCACCCACCCACTGAGACAGTGGTGCTGGTCTGTTGGGAGCTCACCAAGGCCAGCTGGACTGTGACTGAAAACGCATGGGATAAAACTGGACTCTCTGAACATGGCATACAATGAGGGCTGATGAGAACCCAAGGACAATGGCACTGAGTTTTGATCCTACTGCATGTACTGGCTTTGTGGGAGCCTAACCAGTCTGGATGCTCACCTTCCTAGACCTGGATGGAGGGGGGATGACCTTGGATTTCACACAGGGCAGGGAACCCTGACAGCTCTTTTTACTGAAGAGGGAGGGGGAAAGGTGTGGGCAGAGGAGGAGAGAAGTGAGGGAAATGGGAGGATGGGAGGAGGCAGGAATTTTTTTCAATAAAAAAAAAGAATAAGTGAAAATATTAAGCTTAAATATCTTAAACTTCGTCAAGGTGTTGAAGAAATGTAACCTGGAGCATTACCACTATCCTAATAGCAAAGCAAAGGCCAGTATTTAGGAATGAGCGGTTACCAGCTCTGCTAACTGCCTCTCTCAAATATCAGCTTTCCCAGTCAAGCTTTTGGTAAGTGCAAGCTCAACATCTGTTCATGGATGAGTTCTCTGAATTCTTGAAAAGCTGATATTTTATGCTGTTCTTTGAGTAGAAAATATGGTTTCTGTTCCCTCTCTCCAGCTTCATTAGAATGTAACTAACAAATAAAGATCATAGGCACCCATGGTATACAGTGTAATGGATGTTAGTGCATGTAAACAATGTGAATTATTAAATCAACACGATAAATGCATCTTTTATCTCATGTTCATTGCTTTTTTGCGTGGAGAAACTTTATGATTTATTCTTCTGGCATTTTTCAAGTATATAATAACTATTTATGGACTGTAGTTAACAAAAAAGTACAAAAGATTTTTAGAAATTACTCACCCATCTCTTGAAATCTTTGTATAGTTTGAGCAACATGCCTACATCTCCTCAAACCTGAAAACCACTACTCTGTGTTTCTATGACCTTGACAATTTTAGATTCCACCTACAGATAATATCATGTGTCTTGTGTCTGGCTTATTCACTTAGCACAATGTCCTTTAGGTTCCTTGTTTTGCTGCAGTTATCCAGACCTCCTTTGTTAAATCCACATGTGTGTGCACGCACAGACACACATCCCTTCTTACTTACAGTTTCATACCACTGTAATCAGAAACCATTCTTGACGGATTTTAATCTGCTTAAATTGTATAAGTCTTCCATTGTGCATTGACCTGTTCTGGAGAATGTGTATTTAAAAAGGTGTGTGCTGGTTTTTCTGGAGTTGTCTGGTAGGTACATTTGGTCTATGGTATTCTGCCTGTCTACTTTTTTCTTTGCTTTTTTTTTTCTCTTCATGATTTATTTGCCCATCATGGAAATTAGGGTATTAAAGCCCCTTACTGCTTTGCATTTCACTATCTGTTTCTTCTTTCAGTTCGGATATTTGCTTTATTATAACCAAGTGCTTTTCTGCTAGGGATCAAGATGTATATGCAGCATCCTCTTTATAAATGGATAGTTTTGTCAATAAATAATGACCTTAAAAATATTTTCCTTTAGTATATCTTTAGGAAGCTTCTATAGTGAGATATTTCTATGTGACTTTTTCTTACTTTACCCTGCCCTAACCTGGAGTCAGAAAGATAAATGACACATATTTTTTCTTACTTGTAGATGTCAGCTTCAAAGCTTCAGATATGTGTTACATTAGAATGACCACAGAAGTCAGAAAATTGCAAAGCAGAAATGGAGGTGATTTTTTTAAAATTCTTTGTGAAATAACTGAACATTAAAAATAAAAATTATATAAAGCAATTTTGATATTGATAACATTCGTTGAAGTAATAAGTAGAGTCCTACAATGATATCATATTATACATTACTATGTGGTAGAGTATATTTAAATTTATATGACATACTCTAGAGCATGTATGTGGTATGTTTTAAAAAAGTAATTAAAAAACAAACTATATTCACAACTATATTAAGTAGAAACTATATAAATAGTCCTATAAAATAATTGCAGTATATTTTTAAAAGATTCAACATTAAACAAATGTATACATTTTGAATATTTTAAAAAATAGTTTTAATTTTTTAAAGAATGAAGACAGACAATACTATACAAGCCCTCTTCCTAAGGCAAATGGAGTAGCTGCATCAACATCAGACGAAGTATAGATCTTAGGACAAAACTGACTAGGAAAGGAACTGTTTCCTAATAATAAGTCAATTCAATCAGAGCGTATTAAATGTATAAGCATTTATTATAGAGCTTTGAACTATGTGTAGAAAGCCTTATATATTGATGCGGAAATCCAAAATTCTAACTAGAAGTATCAAAATTCCTTTCTTTTTACACAGTGATAGTAGAGGGAAAATTAGAAAGGCTACAGAAGGGTTAAGAAAAGCAACAAATTTATATGTTTAAATTAAATTTTATAGAATACCAACCCATCAAGAGAGCATATATTTTGTCCAATTTCACATGAAATATCCATAAATTGAGCCATAAAATTCCAATTAATTACTACATAGTAGAATCATAAAGACAATGTTCACTAACTACAATTAAATTAAATTATAGATCATTAACATAAACATAAAAATATTTCCGATCAACCATAGCTCCAGTAACAGAAAGCCAAACCTTTTATGGGCTTCAAGTGTCAGAGGACAGAGCTGAAATCATGAACAATAGATAAAAATTAGATATTAGTCCCCTAATATGAAGAAAAACAATTATAGAGATAATGAGGTAAAATTTTCCCGAAATCATAAAATGACTGCAGCAATATCCATGCACTGTAGAGAAGTCGGAAGTGCCAGATTACAAAGGATTATGAAAGACCTTAAGAATAGAGAGGAAAAATTCTCCATTAACACACATAATATGCCGAGATCCACGAGGTTCCCCCAAAACCAAGAAGGAGACTCAGTCCCATATGTAAAATCAAAGAGCCTTTATTTTATACAAGTTTGCAAACTCGGACTTTCCGTGTGTCCAACGTATTAGAATGATCAGAGAGCCCAGAGCTCAGTTAGAGTTTGGTTTTTAGAGTAGTAAAGGTGGGGGTGAGGATTTTCTAAGGTTAAGGGCCCCTGATCGACTAACATTTGTCTAGGGTTGTCCTGGTAAATGTGTGCTAGCAGGTGATCCTATCTTCAACGGTTGGAACATAGGAATTTCCTTTGGGTGGTCTGTTCCTGGGTGGTGCCTGGATAATCTCTGTGGTCCTTCCTACAACCAGGTATTGCCTCAGGGTAAACTACTGAGACTTGGGCCTCCATTAAACTGAGTCCTACACTGGCAGATGATAACCAATTGGAAGTTCAAAACTTCTTTTGGGTGGTCTGTTTCTATTAAGCTTATCATGGTTGGCTAAGTCCTACACATGTAATTTTTACTTTATTTATATTTATAAATGTCATGAAATCAAATAAAGTAACTCTTAAAATAATGATAAAACAGAGCCAATGAAAGGGTTCAGCAGGTAAGGACACTTGACAAGCCTGGCAACTTGAGTTCAGTCACCGTTTAACTCGCAAGGCAGAGGAGAGAACTAACTCCCATGACTTGACCTCTGATCTGCATACTTGTCTGTATAGTTTCTGTGAATAGACACACTTACACATAAACACACAAACACACATACACCATATAAATAAATAAATAAATTCAAAATCGAAGAAAGATACCAGGTGTCATGTATCATGGGTAATAAAATTCTTCCAGTTTGAGAGAAAGAAAAACACAATTAGAGCAAGATAAATACAATGAACAACAACAAAAGCAACATTGTATCTATTCATGATTAAAATTTTCTTATTAAAATAATAGATGGGAAGGAAACTTACTCCACCTAATGAAGGAAAATACAAAAATATTCTCAACTAATAATATATTTTCTTTTTAAGATGATTAAATAAAGCAAGAGATCTACTCTTAGGAAAATACAAAACATTTTTTTAAAGAAATTCAAACCTAAAGAGCTTTTCTAGTAAGGAAATGAAATCAAAGTTTCATTGAGATTCCTTCTCAACATAGCCAGGGTGACTATCATCAATAGGCATACATTACCAAATGCTAACAATGATGCAAGAATAAAGAAATACATTGGACATGCAGAGAAACAGAGTTTGCAAACTTGCTTAAAATAAAGGCTATTTGCTTTTACATATGGAACTCGGTCTCCTTGTTGGCTTTTGCAGGAACTTCTTAAGTTTGGGCATATTGCCTATACCTATGATATATTGATGAATCAGTGACACAAATGTTGTGGTATTAACCAACTGCATTTTAAGACTTGAATGCATTTAAGGCCTAATCCAGGAGATGGAACCCATGGTTTGAACTACATTGTTTGCCAAGAACTAAATAAGCTATGAGCTTAGGGGAAAACCATGTAAGATTGTTCTACCAAGAAGCATAGCAAGAAAATGGTTCTTAATAACATTCTGCTATGCCCATAGATCAGTGATTTGTTTAGCTATCTTCAGAGAAGCTTTCCCTTACAGTGATGGTAACTAACACAGAAACAGACAACTGGACAATGTGTAGAGAATGACACATTATGGAACATTTGATCTTATAATGTGATATCTTCATCGACCCCCGCCTCCACACACACACAGGTATGAGGGAGATATTCAGAAGAAGAGGCAGGAAGATTTTAAAAGCCACAAAGGAAGGATGGCTCCTAGGAAATAGTGTCTTACAGACATAAAAGGATGGATATATATATATATTAGCTCACAGAGACTGTGGCAGCATGCCCAAGGCCTTCATAGGTTCAAGACAGATTGGTCCTTGTGCTGAAAAATCCTGTTTCCACCCTAACCTATATCTATGTCCAGTTGGCAATCGCTTCCAAAGGAAAATACCAGTTTCTCCAATGGACTTTCCTTGGGTATATTAATCACACTTAAGTATAGGCCCATGTTAAGTAGTAGGTGACCAAAACAAAAGGAAATCAAAGGTATGATTATAAAATTGTTGTCTTGTATTGTTTGGGCATTTTTTGATATACCAGTTTTTTACTTCTATATTATGATTTCCAATTTTCTTTGTGTGTTTGCATGTATGTATGTTTCTTGTTTTTTCTTTATATTTTTACAAATTTTAATTTTTAAAATTTCATTTGGTTGTCTTGCTTTTATGTTTGTTTTCTAATGAGAGAAACCAAGAAAGGATGTGGATTTGAGTAGGATAAGGGGGAAGATCTAGAATGAGTTGCACCAGGGGAAATCATAATCAGAATGAATCGCATTAAAAATTAAATTTCAATTAAATAATGAAAAATATGCTTAACATGTCATATATACATATATGGAATTTATATAGATATGAAACTATTTGAAGAGAAGATGGGCAGTAATGACAGAGAAAGGGGTAAAAAAATAGGGTAAAGCAGAGGGGTGAGTATGAGAAAAGAACCATGATACCCCAATAATAAGATATAATGAAACCTATGTTTTGTACACCATATTAGTTACTATTCTTGATGCTATGACTAAATATATGACAAAGAGCAAGTTAAGAAATAAAAGGTTTATTTTGGCTTACATTTTCAGGGGATATGGTCAAAGAAAGTCAAGGTAATGGGAGCTTAACACAACTAGTCACTTTTCATGAAGGAATGGAGCAGAGAGAGATAAATGCCAATGCTAAGTTAGCTTGAATTACAACTTAATATGAGAATTTATACCTCCAATGTGTGACTCAGGAATAATTGCTGAATAACTTGATTTTATCTTAGTCATTTCTTTATTACGGTAAATGTTTTCTTCAATATGGGCATGTAATTCATTTTTGGCAAATGTAATATAAATAAAGATCTACAGGTGGTTATGACAATAAAATGCTTGATCTCCACCTTGTAGCCATGAGGAAAATAAGTCCAAGGGCAATGCTGTCACAGCAAAGTCTTAAGAACAAGAAACTGGAAAGAATTAGAATCCTTAATGATGTCATTGAACTAATTAAATGACTTACACAGTGTATTACTTGTTTTGAACTTTTAACGGCAGTAATAAATTTCTTTACTCTTTAGGTCACTTCTATTTGGTTTTTCTGTTAATTGGAAAAACGGAATGCATAATCACTGATAACTGCTTTTCTACTGAAGGTTTTATAGGGAACTCACTAAGAAACCCAGGGAAATTCAATGACTGGAGGTTTTTTCACTCAGCAAACAATAAATTTACCATGGTACTAAAAAGTTAAGAATAGAAAGTAAATGACCATTAAGGACCCAGAGTACACTAAACTTGAATAGAATCCTCTTTAGATAAAATAACATATTTGAAAAGAAAAAAAAAGATTTATTCTGATTGTAAGCTTGACAAGATCTGGAATCACATTACAGGCAAATATCTGGGATATGTCTGCAGAGGATTTTCTAGATTAAGTTGACAGAACTGGGAAGACCCAGCCTAACTGCCAAATGAAAAGGAGAAAGAGAGTTTAATGCAAGCACTCATCACTCAGCCATGTTTTCAAAACAATGATGGAGTTCTTCTTAAACTGTGAGCTAAAAGAAATGTTTTTTTTTTTACTTGAGTCTTTGATGGGTATTTTGGTACCATAACAGGACAAGTAACTAATACATAAAATCGGTCCCAGAACTAAAGGCACTGCTGTGATAAAGCTGACAGTGTCGTTCCTAGGACTTCAATGGAACATGGTCTTAAGAATAACACATTTTGACCAATGTCTTGTAGAAGTGTGAGAGACACTCTAGGAAAAAAGGCAGAGGGCCTTTTACCTCAGGTTCATTTTGTTCCCTGGATTATTCTTGGTTGTGATTTTGTGCCTCCTGTAACAAACATGTACATTTAATTATAAGACACATTTATTATTGTTGGAAGTCAGAACATAGCTATAGAACCCTGTCTGGTCAGTGTACCCTGAATTTGAATATGCTTTCTCCCTTGCTTTTGTGCTTTTCCTGTTATAATCTATAGTATGTGCCAGGCCATTGTGCGTAAGCTGGTCTGTCTTGAGACAATTCTGGGAAAGGGCTGCTTGGTTAATGTTTATTATATGCTTCCTGATGTTTATTTACATATTTTCTGCTCATGTTTTTCTGAACTCAAACAACCTTCCATTGATCATCACTTTGTTTGTTACATCTGTGTATAAGAGTATACTGAAACTGAAATGAGGTTATCTGCAGCATTAGACTATAGCTTCATTCCTTCAGGTCCTCAGATCCCAGGTCCAACAGACAAGATCTGTATAGGTTGGTAAAAGTCAAGAGGGCATTAGAAGTGGTTTGCATGTGGAAAGGAAAGAGTTTAGTTTGAACTAGAAAAACCCATGCATACTGTAAGTGGAGTTTCCAGGAGCAATGTGGTAGGAGATTGGAAGGGAATGTTGTAAGGAACATGGACAATGGAAGCCCAGTTTCATAAGGAGACAAAGCCATCTGGAGTTAGGCGAGAAGTAATTCTTTCTGTATTCTGGCAAAGGATTAGACTTCATTCTGTCTCCATCTTAATAATTTGACTGAAGATGAACTAAAAAATAATAGATATTTCTTTGGCAGAGGAAATTTTAGGACAGTAATAATGAGGCTGTGCCACCATTACTGTCCAGTATTCTTCAGAAACGAGTGTGTGAGAGAGGATAAAGTGAATAATGTAAAGTTTATTAAGCAAAGTTATATGAGTAAGATTAAAATTACATACAAAGAAGGTAAGGTTGACAGAGTATCTGTAATCATTAAAATGAAATTTCACTCTCCTAATTTTAAGATACATATTAATTGTATTTCTTAATCATACTTCTATGTTAATTTTTTTTAAATTGCTTTAATTAACTATTCATTTGATTTTCCACATCAAATCACAGATAAAAAGTTTTAACTTTAATGATTTGTTTTATAGCCATATACCTCATAACAACATTTTGCTTAATGTTGAGCTGCATGTATGATACTGGTAACAAAAAATTCTAATGGAACTGAAAATTCCTGATGCCTATTGTCAGAATTGCTATGCTCCTTATCCTCCTTATTCCCCAGGGAAAAGTATGTGTGCTATCTGCCTGTTCCACAGCATCATAACACAGGACAACAGATCTGCAGCCCCATTATGCAGGACAATCAGACCCAATAGGGACTCAAGTCAAAGCAGGAACTCAATTTATTACTGTGAGCACCAGCTTATATAGGTTAAGCGATATCATGTGATGTGGGGATACCTCCAGCCAATGAGAGACAGCCAAGCTCTCCTTCTGGCTGGAGGAGCATCAACCTAGTTTTTGCTGTCTCATCCTCACTCAGCTCCCTCAAACTCGAACCAGGCCTTTCTCTGTCCTACAGGCCTGGAGATACAGGTCCTGAGATAATTTTGGCACAACATCTCTCCCTTTTGTTTTATATCCCACCCCCTATTCCGAAGGTCACCAAGCCAGAATAGCCCACCAGGGAGAGAGTACAGATCAGGGCCACCCCTATCTGGAGTTTAGGCCTGTGTATCCTCAAATTGAAAGTTCATTTATGGGGTGAGATGTATTGAGTCCATCATAATGTACTCAAAGGGCCATGAATTGTACTTGTTGAATCTTTTTTAGAATGCTTGTTTCAGCCCTTGGAGAATGCATGGGCCAAAAAGACAAATCAATAAACAAATAGCCATCAGCCCAATTAGGGAACAGATGAGTGTGGCAAGCCATGGCAACCAATTATGTCAGGTCTCATAGGGGGTCCTTGACTTAAATGAATCAATATCTTTTCTTAACTTATCTAGGGTTCTTATAACTATCCTGGAATGGTTTGCATAGAAGCAACATTCTTCCCCAAGTGCCCTTCAAATTCCTCCCTGTTCAATAAAAAACAAGTGCAAGCCTCCCCTCTTTTGTAAGGTTACCCTTTCTAAGGAATCCAAAGACTTTTGTAAATAACATAATGTGGTATCTGTCTTTTCTAAGGTTGCTGTCAATTGCAAGCAAATTGTTCCCATTTCTTGTTGTAAAATCACCAGAGTTGAGGTGCCCAGGGCAGTCTCAGCCACTTCTAACCCCTCAATGTGATGACAACCAGGGCCATTAGGGGCTCTCTATTATGCCTTCGGGCCGGGAATTATTCTTGCATGAGAGAAAGCACATGAGAGAAAATTAATGCAAGCAGGCAAGTATTGTTATACTGGATGATCAGTGGGTCAGACAGGCAGGGAGTAACCCCCGTCTCTTGGCAGACCCCAAAATACCCATGATCTTTGGGCATCCTCCATGAAGCTATAGACCCAACAGGCACATCACAAGTGAGGTTAAGAAGAGGGTGTCTGGTGTACGAGACACAAGTTGCATTTGACATTTACCAAAGAGGGATAGTCAGTCCCGACATCTCCCCAATTTCAGGGTTTTCCCATCTACAAATATCAGCTTTATCCAGTATTTCATAAGAGCCATTTACCCCAAAGGTTTCAAAGTGGGGTGTAGTGATTGTAAGCAAAGCCAACAGGCCTCAGTGGCTTCAGGGTAGGTAAGGTTTAAAGTCATAAAGGCCATATTAATGGTCTCCATCAAATCTCTAGGAGGCTTGGTGAAGAATACCTTAGGGGTAGATGATGTGGGGGGTTGAGGTATATAAAGTTGATGTTGGGGTATGTAAAGTTGAGGTATATACAGGCATGTACCCTGATGTAGGAGGTTCTTTTGTCTATGTGATGCTTTCATTGGTTGAGTAAAGAAACTGCCTTGGCCTTTTGATAGGGCAACACTTAGGTGGGCAGAGTAGACAGAACAGAATGTGGGAAGAAGGGCAGTGTGGCAGATGCCATAAAGCTCCTGCCTGAGACTGATGCTGGTTAGAGTCTTTTCCAGTAAGCCATGACCTTGTGGTGTTACACAGATTGGTAGAAATGGGTTAGATCAGGATGTGAGAGTTAGCCAAGAAGAGGCTAGATATAAAGGGTGAGGCAGTACTTTAATTAATACAATTTCTGGTGGTTATTTCAGGTGTAAGTTAGCAAGGCGGGATGAAACAAAAGGACTTGCTCTCCTCTTTACAACAGTTCCCCAGGCACATTGGCTTGAAAGCAGGCTCCAGCATCTAAAGAACGTCCTCAAAGTATCTCCATGTGAAGCATGAGGATAAGGACATGATCATATCCCTTTTAGTATAGCCTTAATCCCCACATACTCCCAGATAACCTGGATAGGTCTCTTTTTTTCCCTGTGATCTGTAAACATTAATATCAGATGGTTACATCTGAATTGAGTACATCTTCCATATAGGGGGTTCCAGGATAGGGGTACCTAGGAGATCCTTGAGATCACTATATCTCCATGTTGTTTTAGCCAATGCCCAGTCCCAGTCTGCTCACATCCCCAGGAAGAGCAATAGTAATCAGCAGCCCCCTCCCCCCACAGTTTCTAATAGTGGAGATAGTCCATTTGCTTCTTGAGCATACATAAAATGGTGTCTGCAGGAGGGCATGTCTCCTAAGAACATGAGAACAGCCAGGTTCATTAGGGTAAGATACCTAGGATAGGATGCACCCCCCAAAGCCTCCGTATTTAGGTCTCCATTCAATCCCCAGAATCCAGTATCCCACATCCCAGCTACTACATGCCAAATCGCAGAGGTCAAATGTCAGGTCAGGGCACCATGTCCAGGGTGTTGTCATCTGAGAAGTCTGGTTTAGGATCCCTCCAGTGCCAGTGCTCAACAGGATTCACATCATCTTCTGTGGTTGGTGGGGGCTTGCTGCTTGGACCTTGATCCCTGAGAGAAGAGTTAATATAAATACCACCAGGAGAGCCATCTGAAATAGTTAAACAGGCAACACTTTCCTCAAGGGTCAATCTCCCTTGGGCAGTGGTGATTTTCTTTTCTTGTGTTTGAATTTAAGGGTTGTCCACCATAATCTATTTCTTGTTTTGGTCATCTTGGTCTTCACCATTGTCCTGGGTAGGGGGTGGAGAAACCTTAAGTTATGAGTGGGTATCCATATAGGCATTTCCCCTCTGTTTGGAAAGACACAACCATATCCTCAATCCTGTGTCAACAAGGAATCTGGGCCCCTCCTTTGGTTAGTGAGAGAATCATTCCACCTAACCTTTAGGCAGGACCTCATTGGTAGGGATCCCCAATGTTTCTGGAATCTATTTTGTTCATCTGATTTTTGAAAATTTAAAATATTGATTGTTAATAATGCCTTTTACAGTTATAAATGGGGAGAGACTTTTCCCCCTCTTTGTTTTATAAGAATCTCTTTGAGTTATTCCTGATGTCTTTTGACAATCACTTGACCCTGAGGGTTGTATGGGAACCCAGTGTTATGGGATATATTCCAACTCTCAAATAATTCTTTTAATGTTTTACTTATAAAACAGGGGCCGTTGTCAGTCTTGACTTGTGGTTGTCCCAAGGTAGCAAAAAAAGTTAAGAAATAGCTTTTGGCATTGGTTGCCTATTCTCATAGGTGAGTGGTAGCACAGCATTCCTTAAAGTGTGTGTTTATGGTCACAAACAATTATTTTAATTTGCCAAATGGAGGGTAATGTGTTACATCTGTTTGCGAGATGATATTGGGTTAATCCCTGGCCCTTATAAAGGGAGGGGTGCAGAGAAACTCTTGATAAGTCTTACATATGTGAATAATTCTCTTTGATTCTGTTGCAGGGATCTGGGAGTTTAGTTATTTGAGTCCTCTCCAGTTGACATGGGTTAAATCATGCATTTGGGTAGCATTTTGTATGGGCAGAATTGAGACCTCTATGAGATAGGCTCCTGAAGCTGCAGTATCTGCAGCAGCATTCTCTTGGGAAATGAGGCCAAGGAGGTTTTTGTGTTCTCTGATATGTTGAATATATATGGGTTATTTTCCTACCTTCCAAGAGCAATCCAAGTTGTATCATCAAGGCAGAAATAGGATTAGCATTTAATCTGATATAGGCATAGGGTAAGTGTGGCAGTAGGTTCACCACATAAGAGGTAAATAGAGGTTTCAGGGTTCTGGAATCTCTTGTAGGGCAATACATATGGCCATCATTTCCTTATATTGAGCAGACCACCCCCCAAGGGAGAATTTTGGTAATCTTTGTTTTGGTTCCCCATGCAGGGAAAACTATAAAGGCTGCCCCATTCTTCCCACCATCTGTGCAAACAGTAAAGTCTTGGGGCAGGGGCCTAAAAGAAAAGACTAAGGGGACACTCCAGTGTAGTTTTTTGATATAACTCCACTAACCAGGACTCCCCAAAGAGAGTATCCAGGGTCCCCAGAAATCCCTCCAGTGCAAGGCTCAGTCAAGAACAATATCTGGCCACCCATTCTAAATCCTTAATTTTGAATAAAATTATTAACTTAGAGGGATCTTTTTCATAATGTCGGAGAGACATGTCCCTGATATTTATAATCATATCAGCTATTTGACCAACTAGAGAGTACACTCTGTGAGTGACCCCCAGGGTGGTGCATACCCATTCTAGTGGTTGTGACTGCTGAACAACTGCAGCCAGCTTGGTCTTTTTCCCTAATAATATCCAGCCTTTGGAAAATAAGCATTATATCTTGCCAAAGAAGCCTGATGAAGCTCGTTGACAGATTCAGTGAGTGCCTGACAACCCTCAGGGGGTAAGAAAATGATCTAATAAAGTTGACTCCCTAAAAGGAGATTATATAACACAACTAGTTTCCCAGTCTCTACAGGCAACCAGGGCTTAACCCAGTTCATTTTCTCCAGTATCTTTTGTAACCCCAATAAAGTGAGAGGCTTGGGCCGGATTAATTTGGGTCCATTCATTTTGGCTTGAGTGAGTGTTAATTGGGATCCTAATATATAAATTGGGGGTAACTTTTGTATTTTTTTGGGAGCTATTTTAAAGCCATGTTATTGGAGGATATCAACAATAGTGGTTACCCATAGAGCTAGCCCTGATTCCTTCAAATACACAACCCAATGATTATATCATCCACATAAACATATAGGAGGTTATTATCTTTGTCAAAATAAGGATAGAGAATACTAAACAAATATTGTTGGCAAAAGACCAGACTATTAGCCATCTCCTATGGTATCTCTTGTCAGGTCAAGAGGAATTAACTATAGGAATGGAAATGGCTAACTTTTTCACAATCCTCCTCAGGAAGAGGAATTGAGAAGAAGCAATCCTTTAGATCAATTTTAGTGAGGTGAAACTTGGAGGGGATTTCTAGGACCCAAGGAAAGCCCCTTAAAGGGGCCCCTACTAGCTCCATATTGACATTGATTGCTCATAGGTCCTGCAACGTTCTTCTGGTCCCATTAGGCTTACATATCACAAACACAGGGCTGTTCCAGGGGCTCATTGAGGGCCTTATTCTTCTTTCTTTAAGCAGATTTCTACTGATTTCCTTGAGCATCTTATGTTTAAGTTCAGGTAATGGCCACTGCTCCACCCATACCAGCTTACCTGGTGTCCACTTAATGAGGTGACCTTGGGGGCAATAGCCTCTATTTTTGGGGTGAATCCAGATGTCAGGGGTCTGCCTGATGACACCTTGCTCAGTTTTATCATCATAAAAGGCTAGGTGGTCAGTGGTAATAAAGGCATCCATTTGTCCTAACAAATCATGTCCTAGGAGATTTGCAGACAACTCTGGAAGGATAAGAGGCCTGAACTTTCCTTTTTCCCTCTCCAGCCCCACCCAAGTGTATATTAATTTTCTTCTGTCAAGATGGAGCCCCTTTTTTGTCCTCTTCCCCTCTCCTAATTTATCCTTTCCAGGGTGGTTTGGGGCATAAGGATGTGGCCACTCTCATTATAGACAATATCTCATTTCTTTTTTTGTATTTGTCTCTGCCTGCCTTATTCCTTCTCCCTGGGATCTCTCTTCAGTAAATTGTGCCTATTTTTATTCTTCCCCATCATCTGTCTCCTTTTCTTCCATTCTTTTGGTTAATTGGTTGTTTTTCCCTTTCTCTGGCCAGAGTCTCCACCTGGTTCCATGTGTCCCATGAGAAAAGATTCCCAGTGGGTACCCAGGGGACCAGGGTAATTGTATATTCCCATGCCTGGATTGCATTGTAGTCTGACAATTCCAGGTCTTGGGAGACGAGCATATATCTCAATGCCTTAAGCACTGCATCATTTTTGTGTGAAGTTGCATTACCCATCATGTAGTAACACTCACCTTGATGACCACTTTTCCCTGGGACGAGTTGCCCCACATTCTGGCACCAATTGCTAGGCCTTCTTCACCTCCTTATTCCCCAGAGAAAGGTGAATATGCTATCCATCCATTTTACAGTCCTACAACTCAGGCCAATAAGACATGATAGGGAGTCAAGTCAAAGCAGGAACTCAGTTTATTACTGAGAACATCAGCTTATATAGGTTAAGTGACCTCATGTGATGTGGAGGTACCTCTTGTCAATGAGATACAGCCAAGCTTTCTCTCTGGCTGGAGGGGCATTTACCTAGTTTTTGCTGTCTCATCCTCACTCAGCTCCCTTAAACTCAAGTCAAGCTTTTCTCTGCCCTAAAGGACCTCTATGTATGGGTCCTGAGATAATTTTGGCCCAACACAGAATGTCGTAACAAAGTGCATTACTGACACATTTCTGGAATTTGTGTTGATGCTAGTATACACAAGCCCAATTTATGTCCAATTGTATAAAATGTAACCTATATAATTTATTTACACTTCATAATACTATATGATGGTTACAATTATGTTACTGCTTTACTTGTATATTACAATATCTTATACCCTTTTTTATACTTAGAGAACACCCCTGCTTACAGAAAATGTTTACTGTATTTCTGCAAGCATTTCAATTGTCCTACAATAGTGTATCTTTTGACTCTATTATATTATCTCTTGTGTTTTATTTACTTACATATTGTTTTATGCACTGTGATCCAAAAAACAACTCTCTCTATTTCTCTCTCTCTCTCTCTCTCTCTCTCTCTCTCTCTCTCTCTCTCTCTCTTTCTCTCTCCCCCCCCTCTGTCTGTATGTGTGTGTAGAAATTATATATTATCAGTGTGAATTATGCTATACCATTCATGTTTGTATAAGTACACTCTATCAAGCTTACACAATGATGAATTTGGATGATAATTTTTCTTAGCGTATTTTTGTTATTAACTAATTCAGGACTGTATAAACAATATGGATATCCTCTAGCACTGCTTATGGAGATTTAGATATGTTACATTATAATTATAAGCCTATTTTTCAAAGACCCCTTAGCATACATGCATAGTAACATTTCTCTACATCTTTTCTAAACTGAAAAACAGAGAATATCATAAGCAACAACAAAATAGTGATTCATACTGGAGTATTTAATAGATATGACCAAAAGAAATTGCAAAAGAAATTAGAATCTGAATTTAGTCACAGAACAATCTTTGGTCTTTTTAACCAGACAACTAAAATTCATCTCTTTCCAGAAGAGAATAAAAAAGACAATATAAAAAAACATTGAAATTACAACCATTAAAAATATAGTAGGTTATTTGTGGAGTGCCAAAAAAAATGTGAGCCTATTACTATCTTTATCTGAAGGTCAGAGAGTTTCAGCTTGCTCAAAGTTGTTGCCATTCCATCCTGACCGAAGGTCAGAGTTTGAACTTACTTCTATTCTTCCAGGTTATTATCTGTTTCTACCTCAAACAAAGGTACCACCTAGATGTAGATAAGAGAGTTCTGCTCTCTCAAGGTTATTGCCAATGGTTGTGACTAATATTCAGCCTTTGTATTTCAGGTACTGAGAAGCAGATCTGTTTCTACCTCAAACAAAAGTCTATGGATACAGCTAAGTTTCTACTCTCTTAGGGAGATAACAATGAATTCTACACAGGGAATGGTTAGTCTGCAGGATATTTTGGTCTAAATGTTACTTGTCTTATTCTAGCAACAGAATATTTAAATAAGGATGTAGCCTTTAACGTTCAATTGGTATGTTTATTTTTTTGTATCATGTTAGTGCAGCTTTTTTATCTTACTCCTATCTTTTGGGTCCAGGGTATTTTAAACAAATGTAAACTAAGCATTTACAATGTTTACAGTGTAATTGCAATTTCAGTATTCACTAGAACTCTCTCCTGGAACTAACATATGTTTCTGTTTTATTATTTTCACTTGCATCTTTGTTCTCTTTACTTTTTTTTTTCTAATTCCCATGTTCCTATCATGGTAAGTAATATTTTTGTCGAAGATGGTCACTGACAGTTATATTTTGGCATCTATCTCAAAAAAAGCAATGCATTCAAAAAAAAGAATGAAAAAAGGATATTATCAACAATTCAACAATGTCCTTAGTATGAAGCATAGAGAAGAAGTAGTTATAATTCATAATCAAACAATTACATTTGATTTATTGATGTGGGACCTAAGGCAAACTAATTTCATTTGCAGAAATGGTAAAGAAGACAATACCACATTACAAACTTACTCAGATAAAGGAGAAAAAAAAGCGCAATGAATGAGCATTGTTTTAGCAAAATAAATTCTGTTGCAAAGAATAAAAATGACCAGGTAAGCCTTTTACAAAAATCTTTTAAAATTGAGCCTGTCTGATACAAATAAACTGTAAGACTTTAAGACAATCCTGAAGCCATTTTTGAATCCTCTCGGCCTCTGTGCCATAATGTTTCCCCTCCTCCCCTGGGAACCAAGGACCTAACAGCTACAATTGCACGTACTCAGTTCCTGAACAATTACCCATATATGTATGTTTTGGTTAGGTCCCCTGGGAAACGGGGTCAAAATAACCTCTTACCTCATCTGATCTGGCAACAGCTCTCCAGTCAATTATTGGTAGTAGCCCTTTCGAATAAGCCAATCAGAATAGTCAAAGAACAACCCCCCTTGCTTCTGTGGCCCCTTTAAAAGTAGACTGTACCCGCTATTCGGGGTCCCTCTGCTTCCCGAATGCTGCGGGACCCTGTCATGACAGAATTAATAAAATCTTCATGCTTTTGCATCAGCTGTGGTGTGTGAGATGGTCTCTGGGGGCGACTCCTTCTCGGTGTTTGGACGCTAGAGTCCAACAAAACAGAGCTTACATATATACGTCCATGGGTTTTTGGTCTCTGCACTCTCGCCCCCTCCCCTTAGTAGCTAGTGTCTCAGAGCACCAGAGGCACTGGCCCCTCCCCCACTCCCTCAAGCCCACACTTAACAATCCCCCTCCTACACAGAGCAACCTTCTTTCCTCTCCCTTTCCCAATTCCAAGGTTCAAGGTCAACATCCACCTTCCCCTCCCCCTCCTAACTCACTGCTCCACTCCTGAACCCCCTCTGTGCACTGAGCTAGCCCCTCCCATGCTCCCTTTTCTCTTCTAAATCTCTCTCAGGTAGAAAAGCTGCTAGGTTCCTTGTCTATTAATCATTCTGCTTCCTCAGCCAGTACCAGATATTAGGAAAGAGTTAAAAAAAAAAAAAGGTTGAGGATGGTCCTTAAACTCCTATACGGGAATTGGTGAAAATGGCCTTTAAAGTTTTAATGCCTGAAAAAATCAGCTAAGTCTTCCCGACAGACAAAGCTACAACAATCTACAGGCCTAAGCCTTACCAGCTGCCCTAAGGTCACAGGAAGGGAGACAAGGGAAGCCAATCACAGGCTCTATCAAGTGTGGCCTAAGTAGTCATGTGGCATGATATTGTGCTACACCTGCTCTAAGGTTGTGCCCTATCTGGTAGCAACCTGAACATTGGAAATCACAATGCCCCCGTGCGGGCTTGTCCTCTATGCCAAGCCATGGAAGTCCGGCCTCAAGCCATGGAAGTCCGGCCTCATCACCATTGGCAAGTGAAATTGTGCCAGCCTTGCAGAGGATTGTCGTTGCCCAAATTTGGTATACCCCATAACCCTCTCGGAGCCTATTGCCATGCTAAAAGTGGCGGGTAAGTCCATTACTTTTATTCTTACGTGGGCCTTAAGTTTCCCTCACCAATTTCAACTATGGGGGTAGAAAGCACCCGTTTCTCCTTACTTAAAACTCTGCGACTGCCCTACATTCTTGTAGGACAATTTTTCTCCCATTCTTTCTTAGTGATACCTGCTTGCCCAGCACCCTTACTGGATGGAGATATCCTTAGCCGTTTCCCCAAAGCTTTGTTCCACTTCTTGGAGCCCCTTTTAACCCCACCCATCTCCAAGATTCTATTTTACAGGTTCACTCTTCCTGCCAGGCATGAGTCCAGGCCAACCCACAAGGAGCTCTCCATATATACCAGCTTCGTGGACACCAACCAAGCAAAGATTGACAGGTTAATTTTACCCATATGCCTACTCATAAAAACTCTGTTATCTCTTAACACTTGTGGACACTTTTACAGGATGGATAGAAGCATTTCCAGTCTCCCGGGAAACAGCAGATGTGGTGGCTCAGGCTCATGGAGCTGGTGTCAGAAGCTCTCAATATCTCTTGGACAATGTGACTCATCAAACAACAACTAACCAAGCTCCTCACTGAATTCATGATACATTGGCCCTCGCCTCAGGCCCACCACATGTTCCCCCACAAGCCTGAGCCCCTTTGAGTTGCTTTATGGCAAGCCCTTTCTCCTTAACCATCACCTCCCAGTTCAAACTCCTCCACTGGCAGGATACCTACCCTACCTTTCCCTTTTAAGATCCCTTCTTCATTCACACTCTGACAGTTGTCTTCCTGCCACTACACCAGTGGACCCTAATGCCTCTAACCCTGCCTCATTCTCCCCAGAGGATGGAGTACTCCTCAAACAGTTAACTCCTATGTCTCTCAAGCCTCAATGGACAGGACCTCACACGATAATCCTCACCACCCCCTTGGCTGCCAAGCTCTTGGGACATCCATGCTGGTACCATCTCTCCAGGTACAAGCAGGCGCCTACTCAAGACACTTGGTCTGTCCAGCAGAAGGACCTTCCACCCTCCAGTTTTCCAGGATGCCATAATGAAGGGCCTCCCTGCTCCTCATTCTGGCAAACTCATCTAAAGCAATAACATTTTTTCCTAGACACCTGCCTTCTCATCTCCCCCAAGGAATTGATGCCTGCCTTCTCTGGGATGACAGTTAATGGGATGCCTTTCCAGCCACACCTCTCACTAAACATGGACACCTGGATCTCCCCTCACTACACCACACTGCCCTGTGCCCACAGGAAGTAGCCAGATTTGAGTCTATGCCCTTTGTTCCAAAGAGAGCCTGAATGTTTGTCATAATTACCATTCCAATTTTCTGTCACCCCTATATCCAAAGAGTCTGGAATTTCAAGTTAGAAGTATAGGACCCTTCCCCTTGCATCTATCCGAACCCCCAGGCCTGGTCTGGACTCCAAATCCCAGCAGGCCAGGTCAGGACCACTCTCCAGGGTATTTAAGTGATCCCCCAAAAAAGGAACACATGGTCTCCCTTTTTTTCTTCCCAGGGGGTACGTCCTGTAGCTCCTGGTTCCCCCTCAGGGACACCTGAGAGCGCAGAACTCCCATTAAACCTGAATATTTCTTAATTTGGCTTGTTTTCATTTGGCTTGATTGGGAATATTGTGTTGGCAGGGAGCTTGTGTTAGAAAATATTCCTAACACTACTTATTTAATGGTGCTGCAGATCAATTTGAGGACTTTTTACATACTAGACAAGTATTCTACCACTGAGCTTCATATTCTGTCCCAAAGTTACTGTAGTGTATGAGCTAGTTAAATATGAAAGATTAATTAATCAAAATCATTTGCTATCTTTTTTCACATCCTAAGTTAATGTATGTTCTCTTATTTGAATCTAGTCTTTAAGCTCTGCAACATCACCTGGGAGACTTCTATAATTGAGGACCTTTCTCACTTCTGTAAAACAGTGGATGAGAGAAAGCAATGATCTCTACAGTTTTTTGGTAGTGATGTTGCTAATATGTTCTTACACCCTTCTCCATGTCACACTGTTATTTTAATTTTATTTATTTATTTATTTTTGCTCTTTCAAAGGCTTTATTTTTACTTTGTCCAAGACTTGAGAGGGGCTCCAGGGCATTACAAAGCTGCCTAGTGGCTTCTTGAGAGGTTCAGGTGAAGGTCCTGAGGTGGGCTGGTGCAGAGCAGAGGTGGGAGCCCCTCGGAAGGAGAGCCTTTGAGTCATGCTTGAGAGTGAGCCGCTCAAAGAGGTACTCGCCCAGAGACACCTGGGGTCCAGCAGCCAACCTGTGGTGATGTGGGAAGGTCATTTGTCAATCTGTGGTTTCATTAGTTAATCAATAAAGAAAACTGCTTGGTCTAATAGGTCAGAAAATTAGGTAGGTGGAGTAGACTGAATAGAAGCCTGGGAAGAAGGGAAGTGAGCCATGCCTCTCCTCTCTGGTCAAACGCCATGGATCCTGCCACAAGGTCAGACATGCTGAATCTTTCCTGGTAAGATACCACCTCGTGGTGCTACACAGATTATTAGAAATGGGTTAATCAAGATGTGAGAACTAGCCAAGAAGAGGCTAAAAATAATGGGCCAAGCAGTGTTTAAAATAATACAGTTTCTGTGTCATTATTTCGGGTAAAGCTAGCCAGGTGGTGGGAAGCAGCCCACCACTTCTCATTTCAACACTGCAGAGGTTGGTCAGGTGGTTGCCCATCTTCTTGATGACCTTCACCTCCTCATCCAGGAAGTGGTTTTCAAGGAAGTCACAGAGATGAGGATCTGTATGGGCAGAGCCCAGGGAATGAAGATCCAAGAGGGCCTGGTTCAAGTTCTTCTCCAAGACCAGGGCAGCTTCCATGGCCTCCTGGATTTTGTCCCACTCATCTTGAAATGGCTTCTTCACATCCTGAAAGAGTGTATGGCCTCCGCAATTGTTCTGCAACTTGAGTAGACGCTCAGAGCCCTCGCTCTTCTCCTTGGCCAATTCGCGGAAGAAGTGGCCTATATCCTTTAGAGCCACGTCATCCCGGTCAAAATAGTAACCCAGCGAGAGGTAGGTGTAGAAGGCCCACAGGTGCAGGTTGACCAGGCGGTTCACAGCAGCCTCCACTTCGGTTGAATAATTCTGACAAATCTGGGAGATCATGGCTGAGACTCAGTCTGAAGCTGCCCACAAAGAGATGGTACTATCTGGTCCTGGGAGCTGAAGGTGGTGAGAAGATGGTCCCTGAGACTGTGGCTGCAGATGAGTAGTGGTGGAAGCTAACAAAGGGAGGCCCTGGTTCTGTTCCATCCAAACACTGTTGAAGCAAGACACAGATCCAAGGGATCTCCGAAGGCTGCTCACACTGTTATTTATTTATTTATTTATTTATTTTTTGTGGAGGGTTTCAGGTGCTCACACTTTTGACAAAGCATAGAACTATGGAAGTGCGCCTAATACCAAACCATCATTTATTCCAAGCCTTAGTTTTTTGTTTGTTTTGTCTGTTGTACTCTTAGATGAGTAATTATTCCCACTAAGCACTCTTTTGTTTCTAGTTATGAATGTAGTATGATAGTACTTCTAACATTAGCCTGGTTTAAAAACTCAATAAGAGAATTGGTGGAAAGTATTTTAAACTGGCATTGCACTATATTGGTTCAGGGTACTATTGCTCCTTTGATACCTAAAAAGGTACAACATACCAAATCTGTGGTTTCAGTTTCTAAGCTTACATTTTACCTGCTGTCAATAATGGTCCAAAAACATTAAATTAAAAAAATTCAGATCTAGGAAGATGGCCCAGCTACTAAAGTACTTCCTGTTCAAGTGTGAGGATTTGAGTTTGGATCACCAGGACCCAAGTCAAAATTGAAAAGTGTTAACACAACTTTATAAGGCCAATGTTCCTATTGTGAGATGGGAGATCAAGATTAAAATAGCACTGTGTAGACTATGAAATAATGATACCCTGTCTCAAAAATGTAAAGGTGAGGATCAACACCTGAGATATTACACATGCATGTTGTGGTCCCCTCATACCTTTACTCATGCACACAGACCTGCAAACACCACATGCAAATACAAATCACATACACAAAGATAGAAGAATTCAAAAATATATAATTCATAATTTTTAATATATTTTATTATACTGTATGTATATAGATTCCTTATTTTAATAGTAATCATTGTTACCAAAATTTTCCTATGTCTTAGTTGTAAATTAAATGTAATCATGGGTATATATGAGTAGGGAAATCAAGCAATATAAATGAAACATTGCATCATCTGTCATTTTAGGCTTTCATTGGTGACTTGGAACATATTCTCTCTGGATAAGGAGGGACTATAAACTCCTATTAAAGTTGAGAGTTCAAAGCTCTGAAGTATAACCATTGGTATGAAGAGGATAGAGATAGTATTTTCTTACTACATATGGAAGCCTGAGTCATTGCAGTGGGCATAAGAATTTCTTTTCTCATAGCACAGATTTTAGAAAAAGATGGTTGCATGAATATATGAAGATGTTTTATCTCCATAAAATATTTTACTGAAAATAACCTAAACTAAGAAGATCTTGCAAAGAACAGTTGTTCAAATAGGATTCAATTTAGAAAATCCATTCTAAAAAAAAAATAGTTTACTATTTCTAGCACATGTTTCTAAGTTAGTTAATAAGTACTTAAAGCATGTGATAATTCTATGGCAGCACCGATATTTCAACATTTTTTTTTTACATTTTTGTCACTTATTTTTTCATTTATTTTATACATTGATGATTTAGGAAGGTCATTTGTCAATCTTTTGTTTCATTGGTTAATCAATAAAGAAAACTGTTCTGATAGGTCAGAAAATTAGGTAGATGGAGTAAACAGAACAGAATGCTGGGAGGAAGTGAGGCAATCACCATGCCACTCCACTCTGAGCCAGACGCCATGCTGCTTCTCTAAAGGGCAGATGCGATGAAGCTCCAGCCCAAGATGGACGTATGCTAAAATCCTTTCCAGTAAGCCACCACTTCATGGAGCTACACAGATTACTAAATATGGGTTAAGCAAGATGTGAGAGTAAGCCAGTAAGAGACTAGAGCTAATGGACCAAGCAGTGTTTAAATGAATACCGTTTGCGTGTTGTTATTTCAGGGTATAAGCTAGCCAGGCAGCCAGTAGCCTAGTGGCAGAAATGCAGCCCACAGCTCCTTCTATAACTTGAGAGCAGTTTCCCTTCCCTCTTCTCCTCCTGTTCCCTCTCCTGGCCTCCACTCTGCCCCCTCATCCATTCTGCTTCTGTTTTTGTTCATAAGAGTCAAGTCTTCTATGGTTGTTACCAAAGCATAGCATATCAAATTGAGGTAGGACCAAGCTCTTCCCTTTGTATTAAGGTTGACAAAGGCAACCTAGTATGAGAAATAGGTTCCCAAAAGCCAGTCCAAATGCCAAAGACAAACAGGCTTTGATCCCACTTCTAGGAATCCCACAAATAAACCAAGCTACAGAATTTTCACACATATGTAGAGGACCTAGGTCAGTCCCATGCAGACTTACTAGCTGTCCATCTAAAACCTGTGAGCACCTATGAGCCAGGTTAGTGGTTTCTGTGGTGTATCAGCGAAAATGAATGCAGACAGAAATTTTAATAATATATATAGCTTTAATTGGGAAATAGACTTACAGAACCAGAGGTTCCAGCAGAGAACAGGAAAGCAGAAGGGGCGGCAGGAAGCGCACCCACAATCTTTATAAGTATAAATTATCCTCGGGGGACCTCGCCCTACAAGTAATGTCATTGGCTGGGTCTCTCCTACATCTCCCCTTTTTGTCTAAACAAGATAGAGCCAAACCAAATACAACTATATACAATAATAACAAATAATAAATATAACAAACAATATTGAGCAAGAAACATATAACAAAAGTTTTGCTAAACATTCTATCTCAAGGAGTCTAAATAAGGTAGAGAGAACTACAATTATCTAATCTTCTACTCCATCAAAGATCTGAGAAGGGAATTAATATTACTTAACAAACAAGAGATATCCAAAATGTGCAACAAATGACAGAGACAACTGACTACCTGGGCAATCACCCAAAGTCTTGTTTGCAATTTTAAGTCAACCAACTTTGGCTAAGGCTTAACATAACTGACATACCATTATTAAAGGCAAGGAACTTTCTTAAAACTATCCTACCCTGTCTTGGCAAGATAAGACAATCCTGTTTTATCCACTTACGGATATTTTATATCTTTGTCAGTAGTTGAGGTATGGGTTTTTCTTAACCCAAAGGCCAGTTCTGCCAAGAAGTCAAGCTCCCAGTGGAGTGTCTTTGGTGCTCAACGTTCTCTCGGGAGTAGAGTGGTGTCACCAGGAGTAATTGTGTCTCATAGGCACAGAATTCTAGGTTAGATTAAAGGCCATTTTCTACAGCTCTTCGAAGAGGCTGAAGATTATACTATCTATACTAAATATAATCTCTATGTATCTAAAAGACCTGATTAACCTAAAACTAAATATGACAAACATATAATTCTCAATACCTATCTAATTTGAAAACTAAGAGAATAAACAACTGTGCAATATATGAAGACAATAATCTTCAACTGTAAACAATGTCATTACATATCAAATGTAAACAATGTTATTATATAAATAATATCAGAGGTAGAAGTGTACATTGTAATAAGGTAAATGTATCAATACAATATAGACAAAGTTATAAACATGCACTTATACAAAAATAGAGGTAGGAACATTCACCTTCAATATTCAATATATCAATATACAAGAAACAGTACCAGTACAATTTTCTAAAAACAGTAATTCACAAATACCAATAATCCCATCAAACCAGTAAATCCCCCCCCCTTTTTAAAGTACCCCTAATTCCATAAAATATCTCCCCCATTCCCTGAATTCTATACCAACCACTAAATGATGTCCCTAACCCTGAGTGCAAACTCTTTTGGGAGAGGGGACATCATCCTCTAAAATTGCTTCCAGCTGACATGGGGGCGACATTCTTCTTAGGGAGTCCTGTGAAAGCAAATGATGGTAAAATTCCCAAATTAACCTTTGACCTAAAAAAATTGTAACTAGCCTCTGAGCATTTTGGGAAGGTCCGGACAGAGTGTTGTCAAAAATGTGCACCATTCGAATTTGTCTCATGCAGTTGGTACCAAAAAACAGGTCTAATTTAGCGCTAAAAAAAAAAAAAATTCATGACTTCATAATAACCAGATTGAGTTGATGTTGTGGGGCCCATCTTCATCCTGGAAACTCTAAAGATTACTGTAGGAAAATTTGTTGCTTGTTATGGGAAATTTAAACATGAACAATAAGGACATATACTGACATATAAAGATAGACACAAATATGAGGAAAGGCAAAGAAAGTTTATCAAGGATATAATTATTCTTATTCTGTCCCATTACATGGCTCCTGACCTGAGACAGAAACACTGAAATATCTCTTATCAACAGGCTTGGGATTGAAGAGGGACTGAGCCATTGTCCAATTGTCCAACTCCAAAACCAGCTCTACATATTAATAAAGAAATGTTTGATAAGACATATGTATATATATATATATAATTAATACTTACATTACATATATAGTTTTATTGCCGATCATTAGTGGGTCGTAACTAGTTTCTATCCATCAGTAATTAAATATTCAGGGTCCCTTAAATTCTTTGTAGATGAGTATTTTCCTGTGGAGATAAGAAAAGAACCCTGCCCCCAACCTATCTGTATTTCTTACCATCAGTATGATCGCCATCCTTGTGAATGAATTGTTATTTATCTTTT
>NC_022026.1:32560716-32570796 GCF_000317375.1 Microtus ochrogaster
AATCCTTTTGCATTCCACATTTGCATTTTCATAAGCCAAAGACTCAATCATTATACATCTTGCTTCTGGGTCAGATATCCCTATTTGTACAGCTTCAGTTAGTCTTTGTAAAATGTCACTAAAGGGTTCTCTCTGATCCTGCTTAACTCTGACAAATGATTCCATTCTCTGTCCTCGGTCTTGCACCCTGTCCCAAGCCCTTAACGCTGCTGTAGTACATATTGAGAGTGTGTGTTTATCATAATGTCAATTCCCTTCACTCTTTCCTGCTGTTCTAAGAGTCTAGCCTCTTGCCTGAATAAGCATTTCCAATTCAGTTGAGGTCCACTCTCAAGTACTGCAGAGCTCAGCTGGAGCCAGTCCAAGGGCGTGGCCCTGTTTGCTGCAGCCCATGTTTTTAGCATCTCTTTAACAAAGGAAGCATGCCAAAAGTAATAACAGCCTGTTTAATTTCTTTGAGATCATTCATACGGACAGGCCCTCATGTATCTTCCTTGATGACCCTAGGGTATCTGGAACCAATCACTTTCTCTGTTGTTATTACTGAAAAGGCAGGTAGAGCTGTAGGTAGAGCTTTGTGGGAATTGTTCCAAAGAGATTTCCCCACAGATGGAGTTAAAATTTGCCTTTCCACCCTTTGCTCCTCTTTATCAGAATTTAGAAATTCCTCAATCTTTTCAATTCTGTTCACCATTGCCTTCTGCAATGTCTGAATCTCCTGTCCAGAATTATGTTCCAAAGCCTTCATTGAGGATTCTAAAGTATGAAGTTTGTCCATTAGAGATAACATCTCATCTTTGGACATAATTTTTATGGCATAAACCGTGCCTTCTTGTATTGACAATGTTTCTGACAATCTGTCATAAACTTTAGACAAAATCCGATTGTCACATTCAGCAGTTTTGATTCTCTCAGTTAATGTTTCAGTTCCTACAGAAAGGGACTGAAGCTTATGATCCAAATCAG
The DNA here is from genome assembly GCF_000317375.1 of Microtus ochrogaster. NCBI lineage: Eukaryota > Metazoa > Chordata > Mammalia > Rodentia > Cricetidae > Microtus > Microtus ochrogaster. The sequence goes on from NC_022026.1 coordinate 32,561,683, forward strand.
CTGTTCCCTCTTCCATAGTAATGAATTTCTCCTTAACATCAGCCTGTACCTTTTCTAAATTTTGCTCAGTTGATTGAGTCATGTTAAACAACTATCTGTTCTCTTCCTGGAGAACTTGAAAATGATTTTTGAGAAGATTGTTGTCATTCTCAATTGTTTTTAAGCGTTCAACCTCTGCCTTAAGAATCCTGGATTCATCTCATAAAGACTTTATCATATTTCTATTATCAAACCATATAGTACCAAGGAAAACTACAAATCCCAGAAAGATCCATAGATGTGGGGTGACAGACACCTCTTGTAAAATCTCCCACATAGTACAATCAAAAAGGCTGTTAAAGTCTTGAATGGTAACGTTTTCAGACATTTTCAATCAAATCTGTATTTATGTTTATTTATAAAAGAAAATTTTTACCTGTAATGACCGTTTCCTGCCAGCAGATGGTTGTGGTGGCGAAGTGCACGTGAGTCCATGTGGCAGGAGTCAGAGCTGGTCTGAGAAGTCTACTCAAAACCCAAAACTGAAAGTTAATTGTAAGCAGCAAGGGGGAGGGCCAGGAAACAGGGCAGAGCCAAGGCCAGACTCAGCTTTGAGTTAGGTAAGTGGTCCCTTTGTCGCAAATGGGGAGTCGCCCTGGTGCTGCAAAACCGCAGACGCCTGAGCTTTTGCTTATTCAGGCAGATACTGGAATGAAGTCTCTCTGATGACAATTACAATAGTAACCAATCTAATTACAGTAGATGGCAAGTTCAGGCACCCTCTCCACTATTGCTACAAGTCAGGTCATTCTTGTGGATTCCTGGGAGTTCTCTTGGTACCAGGTTTCTCCCTTACCCCAAAAAGACCACCCCTACAAAGTCATCTCTTTTATTATTCTTCCCTCCATCCTGTCCCCCAACCCACCCAACACAATCCCTTATGGCCCCCCTCACCCACAGTTTACCCAGGAGATCGCTTCTAATTTCCCAGTAAAATCCATGCTTCTCTCTTTGGACCATCCTTGTTACCTAGCCTCTCTAGGGCTGTGGATTGTAGCATGGCTATCCTTTACTTTACAGTTATTATTCTCTTCTGAGTGAGTACATATCATGCTTGTCTTTCTGCTTCAGTGTAAGTGGACTAATATTGATACTCTTGGATTTGAGCATTATGCATGGGGGTAGATATAAATCCATTTGCATTTTTCTATATGCCAACATCCAATTGTCCCACCACCATTTGTTGAATATGCTTTCTTTTTCCAGTGTATAATTTTGGCTTCTTTGTCAAAAATCAGGTGTTCATAGGTATGTGGATTTATGTCAGTTTCTTTGTCTTGATTTTGTTTATCCACCTGTCTGTTTTGAATGTCAAGTGCATGCTGTTTTTATTACTTTAGATCTATACCAGAGCTTGAAATCAAAAATGGTGATACCTCCAGAATTTCCTTTATTGTTCAGGACTGTGTTAGATATCCTGGGTTTTTTGTTTTACCATACAAATTTGATTATTGTTCTTTTGAGGTCTGTAAAAAATTGTATTGGGATTTTAATGGGAATTGTATTGAATATGTAGATTGTTTTTGGTGAGATTTCCATTTTTATTATATTAATCCTACTGATCCATGAGCATGGGATATCTTTCCATCCTCTGATATCTTCTCTAAGTTCTTCAAAAACTTAAAATGCTTGTCATAGAGATCTTTCACTTAGAGTTAACTGAAGTATTGTAAACTATTTGTGGCTATTGTAAAGCATGTTGTTACTCTGATTTCTTTCTCAGGCCCTTTATCATTTGTAGATAGGAGGGCTACTGATTTGTTGTTGTTGTTGTTGTTAATCTTGTATCCAGCTATTCACTAAAGGTGTTTGTCAACTGTAGGTGCTCCCTGGTAGAATGTTTGGGGTCACTTTTGTATATCATTATGTCATTTGCAAATAAGAAGAAATTGACTTCTTCCTTTTCAGTTGGTGTCCACTTGATCTCATTTTGTTGTCTTATCAGTCTAGCTAGAGCTTCAAGTACATTGAATCGATATGGAGAGAGTGAACAGTCTTGTATTGTTTCAGATTTTAGTGACATTGGTTTCAGTTTCTCACCATTTAATTTGATATTGGCTGTTGGCTTCCTGTATGTTACTTTTATTAAGTTTAGGTTTGTTTCTTGGATACCTGATTTCTCCAAGACCTTTATCACAAAGGGGTGCTTGGTATTGTCAAAGGTGTTTTCAGTATTTATTCAGATGGTGTCTTTTTATTCTTTCTGTTTGTTTACGTGGTGGATTTCACTGAAAATTATTCAGATGTTGAACTATTCCTGCATCTCTGGAATGAACAATGGATGATCTTTTTGCTGTTTTTGGATTCAATTTGACAGTATTTTGTGAAGTATTCCTGCATCAATATTAATGAGGGAAAAATGGTCTGTAATTCTTTCTTTGTTGAGCCTTTGTGTGGTTTGAATATTAGGGTAACTGTGCATCATCAAAAGAATTTGGCAATGCTTCTTCTGTTTCTGTTGTGTGAAACAACTTGAGGAGTATTGGTGTAGCTCTTGTTTAAAATTCTGGTAGAATTCTGCACTAAAACAATCTTGCCCTTTTTTTTTTCAGACTACTGGGAGGTTTTAATGACTGCTTCTATTTCCTTAGTGGTTATAGGGCTATTTAAATTGTTCATCTGGCCTTGATTTAATTTTGATATGTGTTACCTATCAAGAACCTTGTCCATTTATTTTAGATTTTCCAATCTTGTGGAGTACAGATTTTTGAAGTATAATTTAATGATTCTCTGGATTTCATCAGTGTCTGTTATGTCCCACTTTTTGTTTATGATTTTGTTAATTTGAATATTTTCTTTCTGACTTTTAGTTAGTTTGAATAAGGATTGCTCTCTTTTGTTGATTTTCTCAAAGAACCAAATCTGTTTCATTGATTCTTTGAATTTTTCTCTTTGTATTATTTTATTCATTCCAGCCTGAGTTGATTATTCCCTTCTATCTACTCCTCCGGGATGTGTTTGCTTGTTTTAATTCTAGAGCTTTCAGGTGTGCTGTTATGTCACTAGGGTGAGATTTCCCCAAATTCTTTAGATAGACACTTAGTGTTATGATCTTTTCTCTTAGCATTACTTGCATTTTGTCCCGTAATTTTGGGTATATTGTGCATTCATTTTCACTGAATTTCTTTATTTCTTCCTTGATCCAGTGGCAATTCAGTTGAGAGTTGTTCAGTTTCCATGAGATTGTAGTCTTTCTGTAGTTTGTGGTTTTGTTGATGTCTAACTTTAACTCATCATGATCTAATAAGATACATTTGTATCTGTTGAGATTTGCATTGTGATGGAATATGTAGTCAACTTTTAGAAAAGGTTCCATGAGGTTCCGAGAATGTATTTTCTTTTTTGTTTGTATGAAATGTTCTAGGGATGTCTGTTAAGTCCATTTAAGTCATAACATCTGTTAATTCTCTATTTCTCTGATTAGTTTCTGTCCAGCAGGCCTGTACATTGGTGAGAGTGGGGTGTTGAAGTCTCCCACTGTTGATGTGTGGGGTTTTATGTGCAATTTAAGATTTAGTTACAAATGTGGATGCCCTTTCATCTTGATAGGTTTTCCTTTCATGAATAGGAAATGTCCTTCTCCATCTTTCTTTATTAAGTTTAGCTTGAAATCTATTTTGTTAGGAATTAGGATAGCTATACCCACTTGTTTCTTAGGTCAATTTTATTGAAAAATCTCTTCCCAACCCTTTGCTATGAGGCAATGTCTGTATTTGAAGTTGATATTTATTTCTTGTATGCAGCAAAAGGATTGATTCTGTTTTTGTATACATTCTGTTAACCTGTGTCTTTATTGGTGAGGTGAATCCACTATATTAAGAAATATTAATGACTAGAACTTGTTAATTCTTGTTATTTCGGGTTTTTGGTAATGGTAGTCATAGTATATGTGGGTGTTTCCCTTCTTTGGGTTTTGCTGGTGTGAGATTTTTTATTGTCTCTGTTTTCATGAAACAGCTAACTTCCTTGTTTTTGAATTTTCCTTCTAGCACTTTCTGTAGGGCTTGATTTGTGGATAAGTATTGTTTAAATATGATTTTATAATGAAATATCTTGATTTCACCATCTATGATGATTAAATTTTACCGGGTATTGTAGTGTGGGCTGACATTCATGGTCTGAAAAACATTTGTCCAGGTTCTTCTAATTTTTAAAGTCTCCATTGAGATATCAGGTGTAATTTTGACAGGTCTGCCTTTATACATTACTTGGCTTTTCTCCTTTGTATTTCTTAATATTCTTTCTTTATTTTGTATGTTTAGTGTTTTGATTATAATGTGGCAAGGGGACTTTCTCATTTTTGGTTCAACTTATTTAGTGCTTTGTAAGCTCCTTGTATCTTTATAGGTATTTCCTTCTTTAGGTTGGGAATTTTTTTTCTATGATTTTGTTAAATACATTTTCTATGATTTTGAGCTAAAATTCTTCTTCTTCCATTCCTATTATTCTTAGGTTAAGATTTTTCATGCTCTCTCAGATTTCCTAGATGTTATATGTTAGGAATTTTTTTGAATTGAACACTTTCTTTGACCACTGGATTTATTTACTCTACTGTATCGTCAATACCTGAGATTCTCTCTCCCATCTTTTGTATTCTGTTGGTTATGCTTTCATCTTATGTTCCTGTTTACTTACCCAGATTTTTCATTTCCATATTTTTCTTGGTTTGTGTTTTCTTTATTGCTTCTATTTCAATTTTCAATTCCTGAACCATTTATTTCACTTGTTTGATGTTTTTCTTGGCTTTCTTGGTTTTCTTTAAGGGATTTGTTGATTTTTTCCCATTTTTTCACTTGTTTTTCTTCGATTTCTTGAAAAGAATTTTTCATTTTCTTTTCAAGGTCCTCTATCATCTTTAGAAAGCTATTTTTAAAGTCATCTTCTTGTGCTTCAGCTGCACTGGAATGTTCAGGTCTTGCTCTTGTAGGGTCACTGAGTTCTTGTGGTACCATCTTGCCCTTTCTGTCACTTAATGCATTCTTACAAAGGCATTTACACATTTGGATTTGGGATAATTGTGGGCCTGGGTGTTGATTCTTGTGTTTGTCTTTATTAGATGGGTGTTTTGTTCCTTTATTATCTGTCCTTTATTTTCTTCTAGCCTGAATGGACAAAGATTCTTGTGACTGGAAGGTCTTCAGGTCCAGAGGGTATCTCAGGAGAGGTTTGTATGACTTTGGGTGCCTATATGCAGTGTATCCTAGTGTCCTTCCAATTGATATGGACTGTACCTGTGCTTCTGGAGTCCTCTGGAGTTACAGGGAAGGGATGATGACAGCGAGGATAATGAGGTATGTGGGGTTGGTTGGCAGAGGGATTTTGGGGAAACAGAATCTACTGGGTGGCTGCAGTAGTGGTCCAGGCTGCAGACAGGCCTTTTACCTACTGGCCAGCTGGTGAAGACTTCACAAAAGCATTAGAGTTCCACTAGAGTTGGAGGCCAGGCCCAGCTACCTTGCCAATGCTGAGATGGGAGGGGCAGGGTCACAGCACATATCCCGGGGATTAGGGTCTGGTGTTTGGGGCAGCTCAGCTGGGAGGCCAGTCACGCACTAGTGCTTTCAACTGGTGTGGGATGTATCTATGCCTATGAAAAAGGCTGATCATGGGGAGGATGATGTGGTAGGTAGAATTGGGTGATGGAGTTGATCTTGGGAGAACAAAATCCAGTGCGTGGCAGTAGTGGTAGTCCAGTCTGCAGGCAGGTCTCTCTCCTGCTGATTGGCTCTGTTCAGTATTTCAATATTGAATGCACACAAATATGCTGATGCAGACTAATGCATTGTTGACATAGTCAAATAATATAATAAGCAATAATAATAGTAATGGAGGTGGAACAAAACTTTAGTGGTGATAATTCATGTACATATTTAAATAAAAACACTTCCAGTTGTTTTCTAAATACATATTTTGTATGTAAACCATACTTCAATAAAGTAATGTTTTAAATAAAATAAATATTAGAAATGAAAAAATGCCTTGGCACAAAGTAGGTATCAGTAAGTATTTACTTATTAAAAAATTTTCATGAAAGACACAGTACTTATAAAAGGAAAAGAAGGCACACCAGACTGAAAATATTCAAAATCCCTACAACTCCAAAAGCATAACAGTAGAGAAGGGGATTATGCTGCAAGTCTAGAAAAATGTCCTAGGCCTATCAAACAATGACAACAAAAGGTAGAGGTAGAAAATCTGATTCTATTGTTACTACTCTTTATTTGAAGTGAAAACATTTCTTTGAGGCAGGAGAGAGAGATGGTTCAACAATTAAGAGCACCTGATGCTCTAATAGGGGACTTGCATTCAGGCCCAGCAGCCACATGGTAGCTGTTTATACTTCCTATTCCAGGAGATCCATTGCCATCTTCTAATATTTCTGAGCATTAGGAAAATGGGTGATTCACATACATACATGCAGATACCAACATATACTCATAAAACAAATTGATCTTGACTTTTAATTTTTTTATTTTTTTTATTTTTATTTTTATTTTTTTGGTTTTTTCGAGACAGGGTTTCTCTGTGGTTTTGGAGCCTGTCCTGGAACTATCTCTTGTAGACCAGGCTGGTCTCGAACTCACAGAGATCCGCCTGCCTCTGCCTCCCGAGTGCTGGGATTAAAGGCGTGCGCCACCACCGCCCGGCTCGACCTTGACTTTTAAAAATACATTTAAATACCCCTCATGATGAAATGATATGGATTTCTGTTCTCAGCATAACATCCCAGAAGAATTATAAAGAATAGTCAATAGAAATAAGTGTGTGTAAATGAGATCACTTTGAATTATGTTTCTAAAATATTTTTGAGGTTTGTTTATTCTAAAATCTTTTAAAAATATTCACTAAAATTCAGCTTTACTGTTGAAATATGAGTGGCTGGCTACATTCCTAGCACGCGGCGACCTGCACGGCTGGCTTGATACCCGAAATAATTACACAGAAACTGTATTCTTTTAAACACTGCTTGGCCTATTAGTTTTAATCTCTTACTGGGTAGCTCTTACATATTGATCTCACCCATTTTTAATAATCTGTGTATCCCACGAGGTGGCTTACCAGGTAAGATCTTAACTTGTGGCTGTGTCGGGTGGGAGAATCATGACAACTGCTTGACTCGGCTTCTTTCTCCCAGCATTCTATTCTGTCTACTCCGCCTACCTAATTTTCTGTCCTATCAGGCCAAGCAGTTTTCTTTATTAGTTAACCAATGAAAGCAATAGATAAGATACAAGACCCACCTCCATCATTTCCCCTTTTTTCTGTTTAAACAAAAAAGAAAGGCTTTAACTTAATATAGCAAAATTACATATAACAAAACAGTTATCAAGTAAGAATTATAGTTACAATATTTATATCTATTTTATCATAACTAAGGAAAACTATAACTATCCATTCTTCAACTCCATCAAAGACTCCAGAAGGATATAATACTACCAAAGTAAACAAGAAATAAGAAAACTCTAGAAATGACAGAGACATCTCGCTGCCTGGAGAGTTACCCAAAGTTCCTCTGTACTGTTGGGGCATTTATCTTTGGCCTACAGGCCCATAGTTTCCAGCAGACATTTTCATCAAGCAGCAAATTCCAAAGACAGTTTTGTCACTTTCTGCTGTGTCCTGCAGAATGTCTTGCAGACTCTTTCATGAGTCAGGAACCCCAAAAGGTCATCTCACCTTTAGGCAAGTTCAGCAGTCCTCTCTCTGTGGGTTCTTTGTGTCCAGTTTATGCATCAGTCCAGGCAAGATTAGTTTCTTGCCCAAATGTCTATCAAGCTCCATAAGGATTTTCTTTGATGCCTATCTTCCTCTTTAAGTAGAATGGCACTTTCAGGAACAGACGTGTCTCATTGTCATGAAAAGCCCTAAGTTATTAAAACATTAAATGTCATATTCTGTAATCTTTGAAAGATATGAATAATGTCTATCTAAAATATATCTTTACATATCTAGAAAATCTAACTAACATGACTACAAGATTTATTATTATTGATGATTATCCATTAACAACCTATATTTCCTAATTATACATTAAATTTTTAAATGAACTATACAATCACAATACCTCAATCAAGAGTAGAAACACATATACATATAACAAAATTGACCTTAAAATCCATACCAATGCAAATTATTCATATCTATATTATATGCCCCTTTAAATGTAAAAGAACATTTATAAACAATATTTGGGAATATGGGCAAAGTTATTTCTTTCCAAACTGCTTTCTGCTGAATGGGGGCATTGTTAATTAGGTCTTTCATGGTATAAACTGTGTGCCAGGGTCATCTCAGTTGGAAGTTGAATGAAGTAATGTTTTGAGGGTGTTCACAGCAACCTTTCAGGAGGGTGTGGTCAATCATACCATATTGGGATAAACACAATCCACAGGGTCTCATCCTCTGTGAAAACAAAGTAAGAAACTCCTTTCCAAAGCATCATATCCTTAGACCCAAATTCTGAAGTCATAATACTCTTATGAAATCCATTCTGGTTCAGCTTGGCAGCCCACACAATAAAATGTCTCTCTGTATTTAGCTCCTTCACAGTCAAAAAATTTAAAGAATACACATTGTACATAATCCAGACTCTCTGTGAATCTTCCATTGTTATGTGGCTTATTTTTCTTTATTTTTTTAATCTCTTAACATCTGTACTCTGTCTCTTTAATGACTTTACCCCTTTTTTAAAGGCATTAACTTTATTCTCTCTATATTTTTTCTTCTCTTTCTCAAGCCTACGTACACTCATACAACACTGTGACTCATTTACATATCTTTTATGTCTGAATCTGTCCCATTGTGAATCTGTAATTTTTTACTATCCAGGAGCACTTCTTAAAATGTTAAGTACTTCTTAAAAACTTAAGTTTTACCATGTAGGGGTAATATGGTGCTGCCTGTTTATTGCCAGTCTAAACCTTAACTGAACTGTTATTATGGTAATTATGGTAGTTATTGCCTGAGATCAGCACAGTTCAGCATGGTGGAGCTGAGCTGCTCTTGCCTCAGAGCCATTTGGTGCCCCTGAGCCACACACAGTTCTAGGCTCACAGCAGTCCACATTGCCATCAA
>NC_022026.1:32571666-32573018 GCF_000317375.1 Microtus ochrogaster
TCATGGAAGCTGTGGTATGTGATGTTGTGCCAACCAGTTTACCTTTTTTTCCAAATAACTTTACTTGTAAATGTTCTTACTAATAATTCATTGGTCTGGGATAGTTTGTTATTGCCCTTGTTGTAGAGATCCTACAACTCTGGTTCTGCAGGACTGTCCTCTGCCTCTTCATTTGCTCCAGTATTTCTTAGATAGTATAGATGCTGGACTGGGGCAACTCAAAGCCCTGGATCTGGGCTTAGGTGGTAGACAAGTTGATAAGCTTGCTCACTTTCCTATACCCATGCTGTCAGGGCCAACTCTTCCACTTTGCCCAGGTGAGAGGTAGGACCAAATCTCCTGCCTGCAAATTTACTTTTTAATAAACCATTATGTGTATGTTATTTTGATATTTATGTTCTCTACAGTTCTATGTATAAAAGCAATATGTCTTTTTAACTCAGGAATGCATAATATAATTTTTAATATATGATCTTAACCTGAGGAGAAATCTACATATGTTCTGAACAGCTTATCATTGTTATTGTCATTGTTGCATATAAACCATGCAATAGAGCTCCCATGGAAAGTATAGACTAAAGAGCCAAAGGAGTAAAGCTGAGTTTTTTTCTAATTATGAATAAGCTATAAAAATTTCCTTGTGTGCACAGACACAGTCATGCATTTAGAATTTATAAGCTATAAGACCTGCACAAATCAAAATATTCAGGAAATCACAGAGATACAACATGAGTCATCTGGATATCTATGTACATTGTTAGTCTAGTTTCTCTCATGTGCTGGATCTATAGATGTTTCATTGTGTTCTCTACAATTGTCTGTTCCTATAATTTTTATGAAAACATATTTAACTGATTCTTCACCTTTGATCAGTTTTGATACTGCATTTATTTCCAAATAAATTTTTTATCCTGAAAATTCTTTTTTCCGTTGTTTTTTTCACCTAGAGGGCCTCTGGTTTCTCTGTTTTTAAAGTAAGATGATGACACAGATCCCAATCTTTTGTCTTTCAGTAATGAGTACTATATAACTTACTATCTTATTAAGTTACATTTTCACCAGAAGGCAAGATATTTCGTGAGAAAAATGGTGATAAAAAGCAGCAAACCCTGACTATAATATTTACACCATTTTTAAAATATGTAACAAATTCTGAAATCTAATCTCTCAATTTTCCACGCAAATAGTTTCACCAATTTCATTAACAGTACTGTATGTTCCAGAACAATATATTATTTTTTTTTTAATTTTTTATTGTGAAAAGGAAAAAAAAAGTTTCCCTCTCCTCCCAGCCTCCCATATCCCTCCCCCTCCTCCCACTCTTCTCACCCTCCCCCCACTCCTCTCCCCCT
>NC_022026.1:32576433-32579535 GCF_000317375.1 Microtus ochrogaster
TTATTTTGGGGCATAAGCTAGCCAGGCGACTGGGAGCTGGGGTGGCAGGAACGCAGCCTGCAGCTTCTACTACAGGCTACCATAATGAAAAGCAATTAGGGAGGAAGGGTTTGTTTCATTTTACAACTTGTAGTCCATCATCTAGGGAAGCCAAGGCAGGAAATCTGGGCAAGAAACTAAACTCTCTGCAAGATGTGCTCTTAACCATTGATCTAGACATCTATATGTTCAAAACTCTAGTACAAACACCCCAGTAATTGCCTGATCACTTCTCTTTCTGTAAAAATACGTGGCATATGGAAAAAAGTATGGAGTTAATATATGGTCAGTTTCATATACCTTTGATGTAGGAAGTATTTCTGTATATGTATTGCTTTTATTGGTTAATGAATAAAGAATCTGCATTACCCTGTGATATAACATAGTAGAGCTAGGTGGGGAAAACTGAACTGAATGCTGGGAGAAAGAAGGTGGAATCAGGAGATGCCATGGAGTCCCCAGAGGAGAAAGACGCAAGCTGTCAGCAGGAACTTTGCCAGTAGGCCATGAGCTTCATGGTAAAATATAAAATAATGGAAAAGGGTTAAATTAAGAGATAAGAGCGAGTAAGAAATATGCATAAGTGAATAGGCCAAACACTGATTTAAATAATATAGGTTCTGAGTGATTATTTCCAGTCTGGGCAGCTGGGAATGAACAAGGAGCCTCCTACAACAGATTGGCGTTACTACACACCATTTTGTATATAAACAATCTTGTGTTCATATTTGACTCCAGGTCTTAAAAAATAACACAGAGAACTAACACAGTGGCAGTTTGTTGCTATTATTTCTGAGACAATTACAATGACAATTAAGTATTTAATTTGTACCTCAGTAAATCTATGCAAAATGTGTTCCCCTTTCTTCTCTCGCCTTCTGCTTCCAGCTCCATATTATTTCATTGAATTCATTCACTGTCATGATTGCCCTAGCAGTCTGTGAGAACATAAAACTTAAGAATTCATTTGAGACACTTTGGAAATCTTTAGCTGTAAATGAAATCAAAGTGAAAAACTATTCTCTTTCTCTACATTTAAAATTACATTGTGCTGAAAACATGTACTTTTGAAAAGACTTCCCTCTATATTGTTTTTCTTCACATCTACCTTCCTAAAGAATTTTCTGTTTGGGAAGACTCAGGTCACAAGTAAGCCAGATACTTCTCTGAATATTCACAAATAAACCATTCTCAAAATAAGGAAGAAAGTCACACAATCGTCCTATAGCATTAAATTAGTAATCACACAAGTCAAGTCTTAAAGTTCAGGATTAAAGTTCCCACGGTAACCCCACTCTTTTCCTACTGCTTGTGCCTTACAACACTACCTTTATATTTAAAGTGCTCTTCCTACAACACATTCAAACTCTTATTATAAACATTTTGCAAGATCAATCTGATTAAATATCCACCTTACAATATGAACAATGATGTATTCAATTTAAATATAATGAAACTTAAATAAATCAAAGTTTAAATAAAAATAAGATTCACATTGCAACCCATTTTATACTCTAATTTGTATTTCCTCATTTAGCCATCTGTTGTCATCCACTCTTGAGGAATCATCTCGGGGCGGGGGGAAACCCATAATAGAATGAAAATAGATTTTTTTATATATATTTGAAGTATTTTGTTTCATTAGAAAATCAAACTAAGTGGTCTGAATTTTTCTCCCTTTCTAAAACATAGACAGGATGTGTGCGTCATTTTTCAATCTTCATTTTGGTCATATTCAATGATCATATTAGATAAAACAATTTAACTAATTTGTTAAATTCAGAAAATATTTTAACTCATTTAGAAGCATGATTTTATGATTTGAAAAGAATTTTACTTTAGTGAGTTATCTATGATTGTTAGACAGTCAATAGTACAGTGCCCTACAATTTGTTATTTAATTTTTTAACTCTCTACACATAATTTGACTATATAAATTCACCTTACTCTGTAATGTGATGAATTTATACAAGCAGTTTACATCCCCACACTAATAAGTTTTTGTCCTTAGTCTTTTGCAATGACTTTTGCTTTTTGATGTATAATTCTATACAAACCAACAATAAAATAATCCAGCTAGGATTTCAAGTACCATTGTTCATCCTTCTCCTCACAGATTATAAGGTTCATGGATTTACCATTTTCTCAGTAACCAACAGTTCACTTTACTTTTCATCATATACTTAGACTATTATAATATACACATCACTAAAATTTATCTAGACTGGAAATAATGAAAATCTACCCTGTGTGTTATTACTTGATAAAAATCTAAGGCATTATATTTGAATTTAAAAGCATAAATGATTTTTGTTCATGCCATGCTTTCAATGTTTGAAAAGGTTGTATTTATACTATGTTATTCTGAACATGAAATTTAAGTTTATATTAGAGTCATTTATTTGTATCTGTTAAGTCTAGCAATTCAGTGAGCTAGGAATTGATACCCATAATACCACAAATGGTAAGAGATTGTTCTTCCTACAGAAATTCACAGAGCAGTGATAAATTCAGAGGGAGTTGAGGAAGTAGACACTTGTTAAGTGATATGAGAACTATTCAAATTTTATGACCTTTGCAGCTCATAAGTAAAATCTGATAGTGTCATAACCTTACTGTGCACAGAAGTTGTGAAGGAAGTATGTAATTATGTAGATTTTGTGATTAGAGAAACTCTGAGAAATATGGCTTACTTAATAAAATTTTCCAATCTCCTTTCTAGATATCTTCTTTGACAATCCAAATATTTCTGGGTTAATACTTTATTTACATGATGTATTATGCTTATCAGAAGGATAACAATGTATATTTAAAGGAATGTATTTTATCAGGTGTTTTACCATTAGATCAATAAATCAGGAAAACAGTAAAGCCTGGGGAAATAGGGGGCAGGGTCCATGGGTCAAGAAATAGGGATGATGGAGCAAAGAACATTTAGGAAAAGAAAGAAATGATAAAGTCAAGGAGGACTGAACTAAGCACAGTGCAAACTGCACCAAGCCATAGATTCATCTAAACTTTTGTTCCATCATAAAGTAAGATCCAAAATCCTTTATTGAAACC
>NC_022026.1:32579635-32586316 GCF_000317375.1 Microtus ochrogaster
TGCTGAGAAGCCAAGGACAATGGCACTGGGTTTTGATCCTACTTCTTGTTCTGGCTTTGTGGGGGCCTAGCCTGTTTGTATGTTCACCTTCCTAGACCAGGATGGAGGGGGGAGGACTTCGGACTTTCCACAGGGCAGGGAACCCTGACTGCTCTTCAGACTCGAGATGGGGGGGGAGAGGAAGGTGGAGGGTGGGAGGAGTTGAAGGCTGGGAGGAGGCGGAAATTTTTTTTTCTTTCTCAAATAAAAAATCAAAAAAAATAAAAAAATAAAACACTAGCAACAATAATAATCAAAAAAAAAAGAAATAGGGATGATGGAGCGAAGAACATTTAAGAAAAGAAAAAAATGATAAAGTCAAGGAGAACTGAACTAAGCACAGTGCAAACTGCACCAAGCCATAGATTCATTTAAACTTTTGTTTCGTCTTAAAGTAAGATCCAAAATCCTTTATTGAAACCTCTCCAACCCTACCATCTAGAATAGAACCTCAAATCTATCTCTTTTATACAATGAAAATAATATTAGCACCTAGCAAACAGGGTTGGATGACTGAAATTGCCTGCCAGATATAAAACATTATTAAAAATTCCTGGAGCATTGTATGTGTTAATAGATTTGCTTTTGTGAAAATTACCAAGTAAAGATTATATGTGATATGTGTGTGTATAACATATCATATACAATATATTACTTATCATATATTATATACACATAATTTTTAAAGAGTAAAACAGCATATATAGTCCCTTTGTTGAGAGAAAATAATAATGAGAGAGGAGCTGTTTGTTCCCCATATCATCTTAGATCATTTCATTCCCCAATCCCCAGGTCCCTAGCTTAGCATGTGTACTTGGGTAAAGTTTTCTCAGCTAGTTCCCTACTAATAGTCCTAAAAGACAATAATTTAGCATTATTAAAACTATAATGAAAACTCCTTAAATAAATCAATTCGAAAACACATTCTATAGCCAGATTGATGTGTTGGGACAATGCTGTAATTCCAGCATATTGAAGGCTGACGAAAGAGAGCTGAAAAATTGAAGGTACTCTATGCTAGATAGCTAGTTTAAGTGCAGCCTCAGATAATATAGCAAAATTATATCAGTAAAACAAGAAAAAGACCCATACAGGACATACTATAACTATAGATGTACAAAGAAAAGACTAAGAAGACGGTGCTGTGTAGTTGTGAACTCACACCAGCTGTGATTAACTTTATAAAACCTACAAAAATAGGTCTCACAAGAATCTGTCAAGGACGCAGGATAACCTCATAAGACCCCATCCCTGCTGGCAGAGCAATAAACAGTTAATGGTTGCTGAGAATTGGAGAGATCTTTTCTTTCCTGCAGTAATAACTGGTAAGTTGTTCATACTCCTGTAAATCAAATATCACCAATGCCCATGCATGTAACCTGAATTAAATGCAATTGTGTCACCACCACCTTAAAAATCATGAAAGTAAAAGGATGTCTAGTTGGGAAGAGAAAAAATACCAGCATCAGAGAGAAGAGAAAAAAAAATAAAAGAGGGCACCAGGGTCAGATGTGGAATAATATGGTCCCTTACATACTGATTCTCAGTATAAAAACACGTATCTGTATCCCTTTGATATCAGAACCCTGCATTCCACTCATGCACTGTATTCTGACTGTCAACATTGCCTGATGTATAGTCTTTTGTTCATTGATGTTCCTTTTACTGCTTTTACTATATTAAATACACATGAGAAACCGCCTGCAGGAGACACATTCAAAGCCATTGTGCAAACATGGATATATGTGAAAATTAAATGCAAAGAAAGGAAAGACAAACTCATCATTATATGTTATTTTGATTACTTCCCTACTCAGTAAACTTCTCATGAATTATATTCATAGTTGTATGAATAAAAAACAGAAACAGCATAACATGATTTAATTTTTAAAACACTTCATTTTTTTCCAAATCTTGTTTTTCTTTGGGGGTCATCTTGACATTTTGGTTTCTACAACTGAGGTTTAAATGCTAAAACATTGACGATTACAATATACACCCATCATTATTGTTCTTGGCAAAGAAATTTCAGAAAGCAATAATCCTTTTCAAAAACAGTAAAAACTTCAGATGAACATTGCTTCCTGCTTGAGAGAGTGGATGTTTTATAAAGAAAGCGATCAAGCAGTTCATTCTTTAAAATAATCTGTGCTTCTGCCTGAATTATCATTGATATGGCAACAGCACATGAAGAGTTCTAAGAAAATATAAATTAAGTAGCTTAGCCTGCCACAATCTCAGGATGAGGGCTATAGGCATGGCAGCCATAATATTTCAAGAAAAATGTCCATCAGATTTTACTTTCTAATTCCCTGATGTGTTGATAGAGAAGCTTGTGTCTTGGGTAGAACTGTCTCTGGCTAAATAAAGAGTTGAGAGGAAGGCACAAACTGATTTTCTGCTCAATGGTTGTCTTCTTGGACATCTTGGATCTGCATCTTTAGCATAGGCACATTTCATCAGCTAACTGATTCATAAAAATGACATTCCTTGGTTGTATTTGGAGGTTCATTTTCTGGGGTGCTTTATTTAAAAAAAAGAAAACAGGAAATAAAAGTATTATAATTTCCAACTTCCATTCTATAGAATGATGCCTTATGATAAGATATGAACTCTCCAATTCAGTAATGGACTTTAAGGGAGTGCTCATATGAACATACGTGTTTATCTAAACGTTCCTGGAAGTATTTTAGTTATGGTAATAATCTGAATAGATATTTATTTAATAGCATATAATTCAAGCAGTACTGAGGACAGAATGATTTTGAGAAAAATAATACTGGAAACCAGCTCAAGAGCTTTCTGTGATGAATAGAGACTAAACTAAAGCTGAGGTAGTAAAGTCAAATATCAAAATTGCTGAAGAGATCAAGACATCAATAAGTGGTTTCAAATTGAATATCAAGGCCTATATTTCTACCACAGGCAGAACTAGCAAAGAAAGGAGCTTAGGTAAGAAAATATACAAAACAGAAATTCTATGGAGTGACCTAGGCAAAAAAATGCAGATTTGAGAAACATACATATAGATATACTACAACTTGTCAGAAAGTGTCTCTTTTAAATTAATACTAAAATGCATTATTTGATATATTATAGCTCTTTCTAGTCACTTTAGAAATGTGTGAATTGGGACTATTTGTACATATTTGGGTATGTCAAACATATGTGCTTCTATTACTATAGAAAAGTTCTCTCAAGTATATACAAATTCATTATGCATATCATAATTTTATGTGTGGATAATATTCATATCTTAATAGTCATTGTATTTTGTGTGATATGCTTTACTTTCAAGACAGGATCTCACTGTGAAGCCCTGACTGGCCTGGAACTTGTAGGATAGGGTGTCCCTAAACTCAGATATATACCTGCCTTTGCCTCCCCTGTTCTGGGATTAAAAGCATTCACCACCACAACCAGTATATCATTGCATTTTCTGATTAAGTGAATCATAAGGACGTTTTCATTCAAGACACTGATCATCAGGGTTAATTCTGGTTGTCTAGCTTTCTAGGTACAATATATAAATCCATCAAGGATATGTGCTCACTCAAATAAATAATTTAGTTGAAAATTTAATTATAATTATTTGGCAATATCTATATCAGAAAAATAGTTGCATAGTTCTACTGTTTTTTCTCTAATATTACCTGGAAATATGATGAAAAGAATGCATCTCTTACATTATTTAAATTCTCGTTTCTCTCACATAAATAAAAATTATTTTTCCTTAAATTAAAACAGTAAGAAATTTTCATATATTTTAGAGTGAGTTACAGACTGCTGAATTTAAATAGCTATTGTTATAAAAAAATCATAGGCTCAAACAAATATTTTATTATTTCATTACAAATAAGATATCTTTAAGAAAGAAAGGAATTTATAAATTATATAATTAAGAAATCGAACAGAACCTCTACTAATCTCCAAATTATAAAATATTATCTCTAAAGATAACACACTTCCTGGAAATTTTCAGTAAAATTCATTCACCTCACATTGTTGCCTTTCTTCTCAAAACAATGATTTTTTAAAAAAATAACATTTAAAATACAAACTGATTTAATTCCAAATGAAAGATAGTATGTTCATTTTATTTTGATTATCACAGTATTTAAACATCATGTCATGAACCTCACATTTAGCTCCTTAAATCACAGTCTCCCTCTGAGATTCAATGCACTAGAGATAAAGTATAGTAATTCATAATTTTTTTCTGGCTCAACAGTTGAAAAATGCCTCGAATTCTTAGATTGCTTTTTTTCTGCCAATATTTCATGATAAAAATAAGGATGGTGTTGAATATTTCTATAGGTTTAAGTTAAAAAAAATTTCCTAATGATCATTAGTTCCCTGTATATTTTAGTCTCAAAGCATCATTTCTTCAAATTCCAACAAACTAAGGCATGATGATATATGATTACTCATATAAAAGACACAAGATACCTGAAAACTATTGTTATCAGAATGACACTGTCTTAGTCATCGTTCTTCTGTGGTGATGAGACACCTTGCCTAACTCAACTCTAATAAGAGAAAACATTTAATTGGGGCCTTGGTTATATTTTCAGAGCTAAGTGCATTATCATGGCAGGGAGTGAGACAATAGACCTGGCAGGAATGGTGCTAGAGAAGTAGTTGAGAGCTGCATCCTGACACAAAGACAGAGACAGAGAGACAGAGAAAGAGAGAGAAAGAGACATACAGAGACAGAGAAATGGAATTGTCAAACCTCCAAGTCTACCACAAGTGCTATATTTCCTTCAACAATACCACAACTTCTAATCCTTCTATTTTACCATCTCAAACACATTTGTAATTTGGGGGAATCATTTGTGCTTTTATCAAAATATGTTTTTAACAGGTTAAAACCAATATGTTTCACTGGGAAATTTGCATTTTCATTCACTTCTAGATTTCCTCTTTCTTTTGCCTCACAATCTACCTGCTTACAATGTCTTATTTGTTCAGTTAATGGAGATTTTAATTGCACAATAATACAAATACATTTGTATGTTACAATTTAATTGTGAATTTAAAATTACATGTGATTGAGTAAATCTATTAAGCTGATTGATTTGAAAACAAATTATTAAAATCATTTCCAAATGATTGCCAAACACAAGGTAAAAGAAAGAGGAAATCTAGAAGTTATCATCATTGGCTTCTCAGAATTAATGTACTTTCTTGTACTAACATAGTATTCAGTCAAAGATAGTATTCTTTTGTTAATAATGGTCTCAGAATTATAATCTTTCCCATCAAAGGGATGTCACATTCATGCACATAAACAGCAAATGTGCTTTGCATATGTTCACAGTTCTTATGTTTTCTATAAACTCATATTTGTAGATAGTAACTCATTCAAAGACTTGTTGATATGTGGCTCCAGAGTATATCATACATCACATCATATCACAGAACATACACAAGTGAAAAATATCCTAGAAGGCTGAATTTCTTTGACTAGAGTCCCATTCTCATGCATGTGAAACAAAATCATTCTCTACATTTATTTTTATTTACTGGTGTTTATGCTCTTGAATTAAACCCTAAAATCACTTCTTCTGAATCTAGTGTTGATTAATAAAGAAATAAGATTAAAATAAATCTTTATCCACAATAAAATATGACTTCTTCTGTTGGAGGGAGTGGGCTTGTTGGTTCCTGGATGCCTGGCTATCTTAGACCCAAATTAATCAAGTAATCACACAGAGACTGTATTAATTAAATCACTGTTTGACCCATTAACACTAGCTTCTTATTAGCTAACTCTTACATATGAATTTAACTCATTTCTATTAGTCTGTGTATTGCCATGTGGCTGTGGCTTACCAGCAAGATTCCAACCAGTCTTCTGTCTCCAGTGGGACTATATGGAATCTCTCTCTACTTTTCTTCTCCCAGCATTCAGTCCAATTTTCCCCACCTACCTAAGTTCTGCCCTATCAACAGGCCAAGGCAGTTTCCTTATTCACAATAAAAGCAACACATAGATATAAGGACCTGGTCCCACACTATTTTTCCCACTTTACAAAACCAAGTATTATTCATTTCTCATTTGTCTGACACCAGATACACAAGCTCAGTTATAAAAAGTAGGATGAGTGTTTCTGCTGTAAGTACCCATTACAGAGCCTGCATTTTTCCCTAGAATATTTGCCTAGCTGGAAATAAGATGCATATGACTTTTTTTCTTTTAAAGGTAAGGCAGGAGGATTTTAAGGTTTTGGAAATGAGACTTTGTTTAAAATAGATACTTTAAACGTAGCCAGGAATAATTACAGTGCATTGCTTCCCTTTCATCAAGATATAACTAATCAAATATTTTTATTTTATTTCCTAAGTAAAATTATAAGTATTGGTTAGGAATTTATTTTTATTTTTACTCATCCTAACATTTAAATATGAAAAGATAAGAACAACAAATGGGAACTGATTCAAAAATATATCAACAAGCAAATTTTATTTTTAAAAAGGGTTTTTTTTTTGAGACAAGGTATCTCTGTGTAGCTCTGGGTTCCTGAAACTCCATTTGTAGACAAAACTGGCCTCAAACTCAGAGATCTACCTGCCTGTGAAGTGCTGAGATTAAAGGCATATGTCTCTATGAGGCTAAAAATTGATGTGGGATGTCCT
>NC_022026.1:32588831-32592199 GCF_000317375.1 Microtus ochrogaster
AAGCTTCATGACTCAGAATTAGCAGCAAAAACTGTACAACTCCTTAAGAGCTTGCTTTCTGGTTAATGCTGGTGACATGAACTCTGGCTTTCTTGGGAGATGCTACACTTAAATGGGGTCCGTGAGCATTATGGTACAAATTGCTTAATGGCAACATAAACCAGCTGTGTTCCTAAAGCTGGGGCAGTGAGCATGGCTCACAGATGCGGTGAACATACCTCCTTCATGTTGGGAGGGATGAAGCCAAAAGGCAGGGCTGTGGAGTTGGCCCTGGCCATCCCTGCTTAGCATTTAAAAAATAAAAGTTGTTCCTGGTCAGAAAATGATTATAGATATGCAATAAAGACGGATTCAGATGAAAAAGACCTCTAAATGGGTCATAGTATTGGATAAATGAGTATGAGCTTATGAGAGAGAAAAAACAAGTACAGAAAGTCATAGATTAAAGGAGCAAAAATAATAAATTAAAAAATAGTATAGTAAAATAATAAGCCACGTAAAAATGGAAAACACAGAGAGAGTTTGGTTTATGTATATTGTTATGTTTTCTTTGAATTTTTTTGACTGTGAATGTGTGAAGTACAGAGAGATAGTTTATTGTACGGGCTGCTAAGCTAAACCAACATGTATATTTTGAAAATATCTTGACTTCAAAACTTGAGTCTAAGGTCTAAGGATATATTACTTTGAAAAAGAGGTTCTCTTTTTGTTTCCACAGAAAATGAAACCCTGTGGATCCCTTCCCTGTAAATTTGGATTAATGGAACAGAAACCCCTGAAAGTTCTTCATGAAACCCAAAAGTACTTCATCTAAAAAATAGGAGGAAGCAGTTCAAAACTGTGTCCAAAGTTCAAAAATGATTGCTAATAAATGTTTGTTTTCATTTGAAGAGGGTTGGGTATAAATGGCTAATAGTAACACTTTTAAAGAAAAAAATAAGTGAAATATGATATATAGAAATGAATACTTTACATTGGTATGGACTTTGTTTTATTGATACAAATTTAAGATCAATTTTGTTATATGTATCTTTCTACTCATATTTAAGGAATTATTTTTATAGAGCACATTTAAAATGCAATATAGAATTTAAAATTATATATTAATACATATTCATTTGTAATAGTCAAACTTATAGTCATGTTAGGTTTTCTAGTTGTACAGAGATATATTTAAGATGGATAGTTATTCTTCAAAACTTTCAAAGACTAACAGAATATGACACTTAAAATGATTTAAGAACTTAGACTTCTAGACAGTGAGACACATCTTCATCTGGCAGCATCAATCTACTTCCAGAGGATGATCAGCATCAAAGAGGCTCCTTAGGGAGTTTGCTAACCATTTGGGCAAGAAACTGTTCTTGCTTGGACTGCTTAATGGTATGCTGTATGAACTGGACATGCAGGACCCACAGAAAAGTGACTGTTAAACTTTACAAAAGATGGAATGGTCATTCAGGTTCATGCTTCACAGAGGAAACTGCAAGACATTCTGCAAGACAAAGAAGAAAGCAACTGAGAAACTTTGCCACTACAAGACAGAAGAGACCTTCAAATTTCCTACTTCACTGAAAAGTTTGCCAGATATTACAGGCCTGTAGGCTAAAGATGGATGCCCCAATATTACAGAAGAACTTTGGGTTACTTCCCAGACAACCAGATGTTCTTGTCAATTCTACAGTTTTGGAAGTTGCTTATAATATACTTCCTGTTTACCTAGGTAATACTGTATCCTTCTGGGGTCTTTGGAAAGTTGAAGTGATGAGGTGGGTCTTTTTTCTATGTGTTGCTTTCATTAGTTAATTAATAAAGAAAACTGCTTGGCCTGATAGGTCAGGACATAGGTAGGCAGGGAATACAGAACAGAATGCTGGGAGGAAGACAGCAGTGAGGCAGACTCTCCTCTCCAAGATGGACGCAGGTTAAGATCCTTCCCAGTAAGCCACCACCTTATGGTGCTACACAGATCATTAAATATGGGTTAAAGCAAGATGTGAGAATTAGCCAATAAGAGGCTGAAACTAATGGCCAGGCAGTGTTTAAATGAATACAGTTTTTGTGTTGTGATTTTGGGTGTAAAGCTAGCCATGTGGGAGCGAGCAGTGCTGGAATGCAGCCAGCTGCTCCTTCTACAGATTGGTGCCTCAACGTGGTAAACTGGATCCATGTAAAACCTGAGAGGGTTTAAAAAGGAGAGAGAGAATTTGACACAGCTTTTTGCTGTTTGTGGGTGGCTTGCCACAAAGAAATTTTCCTTACTCAATAGCAGGAAATAACTGGCTGTTTTAAAATGCTAGCTTTCTGGGCTGTGCCACCATCATGATCTCTGTCTGGCTCCTGCAGGAGACAGAGCTTTTGAATGGTGTTTTGTAATTAAAGTGATATGGCTTGCTTGATGGCAATGTGGACTGATGTGTGCCTGGAACTAAGTGCAACTCAGGGGCACCAAATTGTCCTGAGGGCACTGCTCTGGCTCCACTATGCTTAACTGTGCTGATCTCAGGCAGGATCTATCGTAATTACCATAATAACAGTGCAGTTAAGGTTTAGACTGGGCCGGAAACAGGCTGTATCCTATTACCTCTACATGGCACACAACATAAGTTTTTAAGAAGTGCTTAGCATTGTAAAAAATGCTCTTGGATAATAAAGAATTACAGATTCACAATAAGACAGATTCAGACATAAAAGATCTCTAAATGGATCACAAAGTTGGATGAGTGTATGTAGGCTTGGGAGAGAGAAGTAAAAGAATATAGAGAATAAAGTTAATGCCTTAAAAAGGGTAAAGTCTTTAAAAATACAGAGTAAAGATAGCTATAGACTAAAAGAAATAAAGAAAAATAAGCCACATAAAAATGGAAAATTCACAGAGGGTCTGGATTATGTATTTTATAGTATCTTCTTTAAAATTTTTGACTCTGAAGGAGCTAAGTACAAAAAAATTTCATTAAATGGGCTGCTAAGCTGAACCTACATATATGTTCTAAAGGTATCATGACTTCCAAATTTGGGTCTAAGGAGATGATGCTTTGGAGAGGGTCTTCTTTTGTTTTCACAGAGGATGAGACCCTGTGGATTGCTTCTACCGCAATATGGTATGATAGACCATGCCCTCCTAAAAGGTTGCTGTGAACACCCTAAAAAAATTACTTTGCTCAAGTGCCGACTGAGATGAACTTAGCAGACAGGTTACACCATGAAAGATCTGATTAACAGCACCTGCATTCAGCATGAAGCAGTTTGGAGAGAGATAACTATGTCCATATTCCCAAATATTGTTTATAAATATTCTTTTACATTTAAAGGGGGATATGATATAGATATGAATAATTTGCATTGGCCTGGATTTTAAGGTCAAATTT
>NC_022026.1:32593349-32598268 GCF_000317375.1 Microtus ochrogaster
GTTTAAATGAATACAGTTTGTGTGTTGTTATTTTGGGTGTAAAGCTAGCCATGCGAGAGTGAGCCCAGTAGGAATGCAGCCCACCACTCCTTCTACATTGAAGACAAATAGCTATAGTTATAATTTTTCTTAGTTATGATAAAATATAAGTCTTAAGACTCACAAAGTAATATTCTAACTGCAGTTCTTGTTTGATATCTGTTTTATTATATGTCATTTTACTATATTAAAGTTAAAACTTCCTTTTATTTAGGCAGAAAAGGCAAGTTTGCATGGTATGTCCTTCTTTACATGTGCAGCTTTTATTAGATAATGAATAAAGTTATTTTGGTCAATGACTTAGTAGAATAAAGCCAGGTAGAAAATCCAAACAGAGATATAGAGAGAAAGTAGGAAGAGTCAAGGAAAGAATTGCCATATGGCTACCAAAGGAGAGAGACACTGGAATCTTACTGGTAGGCTACAGCATCCTGGTGATACACAGATTAATAGAAATGGGTTAATTTAAGGCACAAGAGTTAGTTAATAACAAGCTTGAGCTAATAGACCAGACATTGTTGTAATTACTACAGTTTCTGTGTGATTATTATGGTCTGAACAATCAGGAAACAAAATGCATTCTCCTCTTAAAAAATGTTTTAATTTTATTATTAATTATGTAGAGTCGGGATGGGGTGGGGTAATCTGCATGAGAATGATGCTTTCTACAGAGTGTAGAGTAGAACATCAGATCTCCTAAAGCTGGAGTTACATTCAGTTGAGAACAAACCAACATAGGTGCTTGGAAATAAACTCTGGTCTTCTGCAAAATGAGTACATACTATTAGCCATTATACTATCTTTCCAGTCTTCAACTGATCTTAAAATAATAGTTGGAAGTATACACATAGCTGACCTTTAGCAAAACTGTAAAGAATATAAGCCTTACCTTTAATATAATAAAAAATAAATGTAAATGTACTTCACTCAATGTTTGGTGCATAGTAATCACTTGATAAAATATAGCCTACTAAACACTCATCCACTATTGGTGGGAATGCAAACTTGTGCAACTACTTTGGAAATCAGTGTGGCAGTTTCTCAGGAAACTGAGAGTCAACCTACTACAGCATCCAGCAATTCCAGTCTTGGGAATATACCCAAGGGATGCCCAATCATAATACGAAAGCATTTGTTCAACTATGTTCATAGCAGCACTATTTGGAATAGCCAGAACCTGGAAAAAAACCTAGGTGCCCCTCAATAGAAGAATGGATAAAGAAGGTTTGGCACATATACACTTTAGAGTTTTACTCAGCAGCATCTTGAATTTCACATGCAAATGGATGGAAATAGAAAACACTTTGCTGAGTGAGATAACCCAGACCCCAAAAGATGAATATGGTATATACTCACTTATAAGTGGATTCTAGCCATAAATAAAGGACATTGAGCCTATAATTCATGATCCTAGAGAAGCTAAAGCTAAATAACAAGGTGAACCCAAAGAAAATCATATAGTTATCCTCCTGGATATTGGAAGTAGACAAGATTGCCAGGCAAAAGTTCGGAGCACGGGGATGGGGGTGGGATGGGGTAAGGGGAGATGGGGAGAGAGAAGGGAGAAGGAGAGGAGAGGGGAGAGCTTGGGGGAATGGGATGGTTGAGATGGAAGAAAGGTGGATATGGGAACAGGAAAGTAGGTATCTTAATTAAGGGAGCCATTTTAGGGTTGGCAAGAGACTTAACTCCAGAGGGGTTTCCAGGTGTCCAAGGAGATGTCCCCAGCTTGTTC
Source organism: Microtus ochrogaster (assembly GCF_000317375.1). Taxonomy (NCBI): domain Eukaryota; kingdom Metazoa; phylum Chordata; class Mammalia; order Rodentia; family Cricetidae; genus Microtus; species Microtus ochrogaster. The sequence goes on from NC_022026.1 coordinate 32,595,124, forward strand.
CTTGGGCAGCAGAGGAGAGGGTGCCTGAACTGGCCTTATCCCATAGCCACACTGACGAATATACCATAGAACCTTCTTCATCTGGTGATGGATGGAGATAGAGACAGAGACCCACATTGGAGCACTGGACTGAGCTCCCAAGGTCCAAATGAAGAGCAGAAGGAGGGAGAACATAAACAAGGAAGTCAGGACTGCGAGGGGTGTGTCTACTCACTGAGATGTTGGGGCTGATCTAATGGGAGCTCACCAAGGCCAGCTGGACTTGGACTGATGGAACATGTGATCAAACCAGACTCTCTGAACATGGTGGACAATGAGGGCTGCTGAGAAGCCAAGGACAATGGCACTGGAGTTTGATTCTACTGCAAGGACTGGCTTTGTAGGAGCCTAGTCTGGTTGGATGCTCACCTTAATAGACCTGGATGGAGGGGGGACGACCTTGGACTTCCCACAGGGCAGGGAACTCTGACTGCTCTTTGGAATGGAGAGGGAGGGAGAGGAAGGAAGTGGAAGGTAAACGAGAGGAGGGGAGGTGGTGAAAAATTTTAATACATAAAAAATAAAAAAAGCCTACTCTCTTTGTTATTCTTTCAGTATCTTCTCCTGAATCTCAGATATTTTTGCACATTATTTGGGTATTCTCACAGAAACTTTGTGCTGGATGGCCACACCCATTCATACTATTCAAACTTACTGACATTCATATTCCTGTTTCCATGAATTTCCTGTTCTGTTCTTTGAAAAATCTGTCTCAAGTAATATTTTTGTTATCTGGAAAGAATCTGATCAATTAATTATCATTTAAAGATTAGCTTAATATAATATTCTCTTCAATGATATTAATAGCTTATGGGGGACCATCAGACTCTTAATGTATAGAATTATTAATAATTTTCACAAATATAAGTAGAGATATTCTGGGATATGCAATTCTGTTACTGGAAAGAGGATCATATGCAGTTAGTCCCTCAATATACATTCATATATATATGAATATCACATTTATATGAATATTATATATATATATCACAAGTTGCTTTTCCAACAGTAAACACACATCATAGGGTATAATGAAAGACTGGAGTAACCAACATTCACAAATATATTCAAACAGTGAAATAGTAAAATATGCCACATGGTGTGAGCAGCATTAGTCTTTAAGTGCTTCTATTCTACAAATACCCCCCCATCAGAAAGTGTCGGTATCAGTAATCTTGTTTATAGCTGGTACTATAGCTAATAGGTTTCCTTATTTAGGATATGTGAAAAAAATGCCAACTTCATGGTTTGAGGAATTCTCTCAAAGTTGAAGTGACTAAAATTTCCATTGACCTTATTGACACATAAGACCTGCTAGCTTCACACAAGTCTAATAAACACCCATACCATTTCCTGAGAAAACTGATTGTACTTCCAACTTAATCAGGCTTCTGGCAATAGGAATGGTACACATAAAAAGTAATGTCTGAAATCTGATTTTCTGAAGAACTTCTTTCTCTTCCTTGGAATTTGTCTAAATGAGACAGAGTGTAATGCTGCTGTGTTTTATCTGGTTTGAGCAGCTCATTTTCGATACATAATTATTCCTTTGTTTCTGTTATTCCGCCTATCTTCAAAGCCTTCTTTCTTATACCACTTATTGAATTTAGCATGGTGAGATACCCTATGGCCATGGAAATGATAGTTTATTCACACTGGCATTTCATGCTCTATATACTATGTTCTCAGATAAGCTGAAGGGCCATTTATTAATGCTCACTCTATACTGTGTTTCCCATTTCTTTCTTATAGCAACCTGAGAGTTACAGGAATTAGCCTTAATCTACTCAGATGAAATGTAAAGTAGCCAAAGTATTGACCAGAGTAATGCAACAAGTAGCAAACAAAACCCAGATTAAAATCTGGGATTATTTGCCTCTGTCCAATGATAGTACCTGTAAAAACGTACCATTTCTCGCTACATGTCCTCTCCTCCTATAGTTAATTCCACACTTGTATATCTCTCCATCATTCTCAAATGCTATTTTTCACATAAAGTAGCCAAATCTTCGTCTACCTGGATTTAGCAGTAACATAATGAAGGTCCTATTCCTTCTTCATTGTTCCATGTAAATTATCAAGTATTTTAAAGAATCACACACCATGAAGATGGGCCACAGCATTGTGGCAAGCAGCCTCACTCATTACTTTTTAAAGTAAGATAGAGATGTGAGGTGGTACCAATAGACAGTAGATACACCAATGGTCAAATAGCCTCTAAAGCCAGGGGGAGACTTGTGGAAGACAGCACAATAAATGGATATAATGTTAAATAAGTCAAACATTCTGTATAATGTGATAAAAATGTAATTTTTGTGTACTAAGTTGTCTCTACAACCAACAAATTTATGTGCAAAGAAAAAAAGACAAAATGATCATTATTGAAAGTGAAAAGGTAGTATCCACCATTTACATATTGACAAGTAAACTAAGACCTGTGGCAGTAAGATTAAGAAGAAAATAAGCCTACATTCACAGTATACATCTTTCTTTGATTTTTTTTATTTTTGCCACACTGATTTTAACAATTATTCTCAGAATCAGTTGTTTTCTATTTTCAGAGAATTTTTCTAGGAAACCTGAACAAGTGTTCATGTGTTTGTGTTTACTAATGCATTTACTCTGATGAGGTTTGAATGGAAAATGACCCTCACAGCCTCACTGAAGGAAATGGGTCATTGTAGAGTTGGCCTTGAAGATTTTATAGCTTAACTCTACCACATGTCAATGATCTACTCTTGACTGCAAATAAAAAATGGTCACCCACCCAACCTCCTACTTCTGCTTCCATGCATTCTCCAACATAATTAATTGTATTCCCTAAACTGTAAGCCAGAATAAACTCTTCCTTCATTAAATAACTTCTGATACATTTTATCACAGCAATAAGAAAAGTAAGACAGCCACTTAGAGTGCAGTCTTTGTGACTAACTAAATGTCATTTTGAACCAGCATGGTAGCTCATCTGGTAAAGGCATCTGCTGCTGAGGCTGAAAACCTGAGTTTAGTCCCCAGGTCCAGGGTGGTGGAGTGGTGGATGGAGAGAATCTACTATGAGATGATTGTCCTGTGAAACACACACACACAAAGATGACGAAAACAAAGG